>NC_086100.1:88323372-88633372 GCF_963921235.1 Mobula hypostoma | reverse complement strand
ACCACCTCCACTGTCCCTTCCATCACCTCTTCCACTGTCCCTTCAATCACCCGCTTCCACTGTCCCTTCCATCACCCCTTCCACTGGCCCTTCCATCACCTCCGTTCCACTGTCCCTTCCATCACCTCCATTCCACTGTCTCTTCCATCACCTCCATTCCACTGTCCCTTCCATCACCCCCCCTCCACTGTCCCTTCCATCACCCCGTTCCACTGTCCCTTCCATCACCCCTTACACTGTCCCTTCCATCACCCCATTCCACTGTCTCTTCCATCACCCCCTTCCACTGTCCCTTCCGTCACCCCTTCCACTGTCCCTTCCATCACCTGCCCCCACTGTCCCTTCCATCACCCCCTTCCACTGTCTCTTCCATCACCCCCTTCCACAGTCCCTTCCATCAACCCCCTCCACTGTCCCTTCCATCACCCCCTTCCACTGTCTCTTCCATCACCCCCTTCCACAGTCCCTTCCATCAACCCCCTCCACTGTCCCGTCCATCACCCCCTTCCACTGTCCCTTCCATCACCTCCTCAACTGTCCCTTCCATCACCCCTTCCACTGTCCCTTCCATCACCCCCTTCCACTGTCTCTTCCATAACCTCCCTTCCACTGTCCATTCCATCACCCGCTTCCACTGTCCCTTCCATCACCCCTTACACTGTCCCTTCCATCACCCCCTTCCACTGTCCCTTCCATCACCTCCTCCACTGTACCTTCCATCACCCCCTTCCACTGTTGCTTCCATCACCTCCGTTCCACTGTCCCTTCCATCACCCTCTTCCACTGTCCCTTCCATCACCCCCTTCCACTGTCCCTTCCATCACGTCCCTCCACTGTCCCTTCCATCACCTCCTTCCACTGTCCCTTCCATCACCTCCCCCCACGGTCCCTTCCATCATCCCCTTCCGCTGTCCCTTCCATCATCCCCCTTCCACTATCCCTTCCATCACCCCCTTCCACTATCCCTTCCATCACTACCTTCCACTGTCCCTTCCATCACCCCACTTCCACTATCCCTTCCATCACCCCGCTTCCACTATCCCTTCCATCACCCCCCTCCACTGTCCCTTCCGTCACCTCCTTCCACTATCCCTTCCATCACCCCCCTCCACTGTCCCTTCCATCACCCCACTTCCACTATCCCTTCCATCACCCCGCTTCCACTATCCCTTCCATCACCCCCCCTCCACTGTCCCTTCCGTCACCTCCTTCCACTATCCCTTCCATCACCCCCCTCCACTGTCCCTTCCATCACCCCACTTCCACTGTCCCTTCCATCACCCTGCTTCCACAGTCACTTCTATCACCCCCCTCCACTGTCCCTTCCATCACCTCCCCCTGCCACTGTCCCTTCCATCATCCCCTTCCACTATCCCTTCCATCACCCCCTCCACTGTCCCCTCCATCACCTCCATTCCACTGTCCCTTCCATCACCCCCCCTTCCACTGTCCCTTCCATCACCTCCCCTCCACTGTCCCTTCCATCACCTCCTTCCATTGTCCCTTCTATCACCTCCCCCTGCCACTGGTCCTTCCATCACATCCCCTTCCACTGTCCCCCCTTCCATCACCTCCCGCCACTGTCCCTTCCATCACCCCCTTCCACTGTCCCTTCCATCACCTCCTCCACTGTCCCTTCCATCACCCCCGTCCACTGTCCCTTCCATCACCTCCTCCACTGTCCCGTCCATCACCCCCTTCCACTGCCCCCTCCATCACCTCCCTTCCACTGTCCCTTCCATCACCCCTTACACTGTCCCTTCCATCACCTCCATTCCACTGTCCCTTCCATCACCCCCCCTTCCACTGTCCCTTCCATCACCTCCCCTCCACTGTCCCTTCCATCACCTCCTTCCATTGTCCCTTCTATCACCTCCCCCTGCCACTGTCCCTTCCATCACATCCCCTTCCACTGTCCCCCCTTCCATCACCTCCCGCCACTGTCCCTTCCATCACCCCCTTCCACTCTCCCTTCCATCACCTCCTCCACTGTCCCTTCCATTACCCCCCCACTGTCCCTTCCATCACCCCCTTTCCACTGTCCCTTCCATCACCTCCCCCTTGCACTGTCCCTTCCATCACCTCCCCTTCCACTGTCCCTTCCATCACCTCCGTTCCACTGTCCCTTCCATCACCCTCTTCCACTGTCCCTTCCATCACCCCTTCCACTGTCCCTTCCATCACCCCCTTCCACTGTCCCTTCCATCACCTCCCCCCACTGTCCCTTCCATCACCCCCTTCCACTGTCCCTTCCATCACCTCCATTCCACTGTCCCTTCCATCACCCCCTTCTACTGTCCCTTCCATCACCCCCCTTCCACTGTCCCTTCCATCACCCCCTTCCACTGTCCCTTCCATCACCTCCATTCCACTGTCCCTTCCATCACCCCCTTCTACCGTCCCTTCCATCACCCCCTCCACTGTCCCTTCCATCACCCCCCTTCCACTGTCCCTTCCATCACCCCTTCTACTGTCCCTTCCGTCACCCCCCTTCCACTGTCCCTTCCATCACCTCCCCCCACTGTCCCTTCCATCACCCCCTTCCACTGTCCCTTCCATCACCCCCCTTCCACTGTCCCGTCCATCACCCCCCTTCTACTCTCCCTTCCATCACCCCCTTCCACTGTCCTGTCCATCACCTCCCCCCACTGTCCCTTCCATCACCCCCCCTCCACTGTCCCTTCCATCACCTCCATTCCACTGTCCCTTCCATCACCCCCTTCCACTGTCCCTTCCATCACCCCCTTCCACTGTCCCTTCCATCACCCCCCTTCTACTCTCCCTTCCATCACCCCCCTTCCACTGTCCCTTCCATCACCCCCTTCCACTGTCCCTATCATCACCCCCCCCTCCACTGTCCCTTCCATTACCACCCCCCCAACCCCACCCCCTTCACTGGGCTGTTAGATCCACAGCCAGCTGCTGCCATCCCAGCAGCACTGGGCAGGGCAACCTGTTGTTTTAGCCCGGTTCTTCGTCACCCCTAATTTTTAAAAAATAGAAATATAGAAAACCTACAGTACAATACAGGCCCTTCGACCCACAAAGCTGTGCCAAACATGTCCTTACCTGAGAAATTACCTCAGGTTACCCATAGCCCTCTATTTTTCTGAGTTCCATATAAATGTCCAGGAGTCTCTTAAAAAACCCTATCATATCCGCCTGCACCACCGTCACTGGCAGCCCATTCCACGCACTCACCATTCTCTGTGTAAAAAAAAACAACTTACCCCTGACATCTCCTCTGTACCTACTTCCAAGCACCTGAAAATTGTGCCCTCTTGTGCTAGTCATTTTAGCCCTGGGAAAAAACCTCTGACTATCCACACGATCAATGCCTTTCATCATCTTATACACCTCTATCAGTTCACCTCTCATCCTCCATCGCTCCAAGGATAAAAGGCCGAGTTCATTCAACCTATTCTCGTGAGGCATTCTCCCCAGTCCAGGCAACATCCTTGTAAATCTCCTCTGCACCCTTTCTATGGTTTCCACATCCTTCCTATGGTGAGGCGACCAGAAGAACTGAGCACAGTACTCCAAGTGGGGTGCCACCAGTGTCCTATATTACCTCTCGACTCCTAAACTCAATCCCATGATTGATGAAGGCCAATGTACTGTATGCTTTCTTAAGCACAGAGTTAACCTACGCAGCAGCCTTGAGTGTCCTATGGACTCAGAACCCAAGATCCCGCTGATCCTCCACACTACCAAGAGTCTTGCCATTAATGCTATATTCTGCCATCATATTTGACCTACCAAAATGAACCACCTCACATTTACCTGGCTTGAACTCCATCTGCCATATCTCAGCCCATTTTTGCATCCTATCAATGTCCCGCCGTAACCTCTGATAGCCCTCCCACACTATCCACAACACCTCCAACCTTTGTGTCATCAGCAAATTTACTAACCCATCCCTCCACTTCTTCATCCAGGTCATTTATAAAAATCACAAGGAATAGGGGTCCCAGAACAGATCCCTGAGGCACACCACTGGTGACCAACCTCCATCCAGAATGTGACCCATCTACAACCACACTTTGCCTTCTGTGGGCAAGCCAGTTCTGGATCCACAAAGCAATTTTCCCTTGGATCCCATGCCTTCTTACTTTCTCAATAAGCCTTGCATGGGGTACCTTGTCAAATACCTTGCTGAAATCCATATACACTACATCTACTACTCTACTATCATCAATGTGTTTAGTCACATCCTCAAAAAAGTCAATCAGGCTCGTAAGGCACGACCTGCCTTTGATAAAGCCATGTTGACTATTCCTAATCATATTATGCCTCTCCAAATGTTCATAAATCCTGCCTCTCAGGATTTTCTCCATCAATTTACCAACCACTGAAGTAAATCTGTAATTTCCTGTTTGTCTATGTGGACTTCAGTAAGGCCCTTGACCAGGTTCCACACAAAAGGTTAGTTAGGAAGGTTCAATCGTTAGGCATTAATATGGAAGTAGTAAAATGGATTCAGCAGTGGCTAGATGGGAGTCGCCAGAGAGTAGTGGTGGATAACTGTGTGGCAGATTGGAGGACAGTGTGTAGTGGTGTGCCTCAGGGATCTGTACTGGGTCCAATGCTGTTTGTCATATATATTAATGATCTGGATGATGGAGTGGTAAATTGGATTAGTAAGTATGCAGATGATACTAAGATAGGTGGTGTTGTGGATGATGAGGTAGGTTTTCAAAGCTTGCAGACAGATTTAGGACAGTTAGAAGAGTGGGCTGAAAGATGGCAGATGGAGTTTAATGCTGAAAAATGTGAGATGCATTTTGGTAGGATTAATCAAAATAGGACATACATGGTAAATGGTAGGGCATTAAAGAATGCTGTAGGACAGAGGGATCTAGAAATAATGGTGCATAGTTCCCTGAAGATGGAATCTCATGTGGATAGGGTGGTGAAGAAAGCTTTTGGTTTGCTGGCCTTTATTAATCAGAGCATTGAGTATAGGACAGCGGTCCCCAACCACCGGGCCGTTGACCGGTACTGGGCCGCAAAGCATGCACTACCGGGCCATGAGGAAACGATATGATTTGGCGATAGGAGTCAGCTGCACCTTTCCTCAGTCCCTGTCACGCTCTGTTGAACCATTACGCACGCGAGGTCATTACCCGAGCGTCATCCATGTCAGTGCAGGGAGAAGATCAACTCCTCAAGCTTGCAAATGACGGCGGGCTGAAAAGTATGTTTGACATAACATTTCTGCAGGCATTCTGGATCAAAGTCGAGGCTAAATATCCTGAGGTAGCCAGGAAAGCACTGAAAACTTTGCTTCCATTTCTAACATCATATCGCTGCGAAGCGGAGTTTTCTGCAATGAATGCAACGAAAACTAAATCGCGGAATAGACTGGACATAAGGAACCCCTTCGAGTATCGCTGTCTCCCATTACCCTTCGATAGGACCGTCTTGTTGCAGGAAAACAAGCCCAGTGCTCCCACTGATTCAGCGATATTGGTGTGTTGCAATGATTTTATATGTTCATATGGGGAAAATATGTGCTGTGTGTTTAATATCCAAACGTTACTTAAAATGTTATGATGCTATTGACTTACTTATATAAGCATATAACAATTACAGCACGGAAACCAGCCATCTCGGCCCTTCCAGTCCATGCCGAACGCTACTCTCACACTGCTCTCTACTCTGACCTGCACTCAGCCCATAAACCCTCCATTCCTTTCCTGTCCATATACCTATCCAATTTTTCTTTAAATGATAATATCGAACCTGCCTCCACCACTTCTAATGGAAGTTCGTTCAACACTTACTTCAAGCGCCCCTGATAATTGACTTATCGCTATATTCATGCGAGGAAAATATGCGCTGTGTGTTTAATATTAAATTCGTTAGATAAACCCTTTTAGAGACGAAATTGAGTGTATTAGCCACTTATCACCTATATTCCCGTCGTAATCAACACCCCACCCCCCGAACAGAATTGCCAAAAACGAGATGTATAGAAAAAATCGGTATGTACATGCATGCGCAAATTACGCATGCGCACTGGTGCCCGCGCAAGGCTTCATGGTCATTATAGTCTCAGGGTAAACAACGTATTTGACTGCTACTCTTGTTCGTTGGCAACCCTACCCACCCCCCCCACCCCCCGCCCGGTCAGCCGGTCTGCAAGAATATTGTCAATATGAAACCGGTCCGCAGTGCAAAAAAGGTTGGGGACCCCTGGTATAGGAGATGGGATGTAATGGTGAAATTGTGCAAGGCATTGGTAAGGCCAAATCTGGAGTATTGTGTACAGTTCTGGTCACCGAATTATAGGAAAGATGTCAATAAAATTGAGAGAGTACAGAGGAGGTTTACTAAAATGTTGCCTGGGTTTCATCTCCTAAGTTACAGAGAAAGGTTGAACAAGTTAGTTCTTTATTCTTCCGAGCATAGAAGGTTGAGGGGGGACTTGACAGAGGTGTTTAAAATTATGAGGGGGATTGATAGAGTTGACGTGGTTAGGCTTTTTCCAGTGAGAGGGGGGAAGATTCAAACAAGAGGACATGAGTTGAGAGAGGACAAAAGTTTAGGGGTAACATGAGGGGAAATTCTTTAGTGGTAGCTGTGTGGAACGAGCTTCCAGCAGAAGTGGTTGTGGCAGGTTCTATGTTGTCGTTTAAAGTTAAATTGGATAGATATATGGACAGGAAAGGAACATAGAAACATAGAAAATAGGTGCAGGAGTAGGCCATTCGGCCCTTCGAGCCTGCACCGCCATTTATTATGATCATGGCTGATCGTCCAACTCAGAACCCAGCCTTCCCTCCATACCCCCTGACCCCTGTAGCCACAAGGGCCATATCTAACTTCCTTTTAAACATAGCTAATGAACTGGCCTCAACAGTTTGCTGTGGCAGAGAATTCCACAGATTCACCACTCTCTGTGTGAAGAAGTTTTTCCTAACCTCGGTCCTAAAAGGCTTCCCCTCTATCCTCAAACTGTGACCCCTCATTCTAGACCTCCCCAACATCGGGAACAATCTTCCCGCATCTAGCCTGTCCAATCCCTTTAGGATCTTATACGTTTCAATCAGATCCCCCCTCAATCTTCTAAATTCCAACGAGTACAAGCCCAGTTCATCCAGTCTTTCTTCATATGAAAGACCTGCCATCCCAGGAATCAATCTGGTGAACCTTCTTTGTACTCCCTCTATGGCAAAGATGTCTTTCCTCAGATTAGGGGACCAAAACTGCACACAATACTCCAGGTGTGGTCTCACCAAGGCCTTGTACAACTGCAGTAGTACGTCCCTGCTCCTGTACTCGAATCCTCTTGCTATAAATGCCAGCATACCGTTCGCCTTTTTCACCGCCTGCTGTACCTGCATGCCCACTTTCAATGACTGGTGTATAATGACACCCAGGTCTCGTTGCACCTCCCCTTTTCCTAATCGGCCACCATTCAGATAATAATCTGTTTTCCTATTTTTGCCACCAAAGTGGATAACTTCACATTTATCCACATTAAATTGCATCTGCCATGAGTTTGCCCACTCACCCAACCTATCCAAGTCACCCTGCATCCTCTTAGCATCCTCCTCACTGCTAACACCGCCACCCAGCTTTGTGTCATCCGCAAACTTGGAGATGCTGCATTTAATTCCCTCATCCAAGTCATTAATATATATTGTAAATAACTGGGGTCCCAGCACTG
Organism: Mobula hypostoma; assembly: GCF_963921235.1. Taxonomy (NCBI): domain Eukaryota; kingdom Metazoa; phylum Chordata; class Chondrichthyes; order Myliobatiformes; family Myliobatidae; genus Mobula; species Mobula hypostoma. Next base: position 88,625,697 of record NC_086100.1, on the reverse strand, counting down.
AACCTTGCGGTACCCCACTAGTCACCGCCTGCCATTCTGAAAAGGTCCCGTTTATTCCCACTCTTTGCTTCCTGTCTGCTAACCAATTCTCCACCCACACCAATACCTTACCCCCAATACCGTGTGCTTTAAGTTTGCACACTAATCTCCTATGTGGGACCTTGTCAAAAGCCTTTTGAAAATCCAAATATACCACATCCACTGGTTCTCCCCTATCCACTCTACTAGTTACATCCTCAAAAAATTCTATGAGATTCGTCAGACATGATTTTCCTTTCACAAATCCATGCTGACTTTGTCCGATCATTTCACCGCTTTCCAAATGTGCTGTTATCACATCCTTGATAACTGACTCCAGCAGTTTCCCCACCACCGACGTTAGGCTAACCGGCCTATAATTCCCCGGTTTCTCTCTCCCTCCTTTTTTAAAAAGTGGGGTTACATTAGCCACCCTCCAATCCTCAGGAACTAGTCCAGAATCTAACGAGTTTTGAAAAATTATCACTAATGCATCCACTATTTCTTGGGCCACTTCCTTAAGCACTCTGGGATGCAGACCATCTGGCCCTGGGGATTTATCTGCCTTCAATCCCTTCAATTTACCTAACACCACTTCCCTACTAACATGTATTTCGCTCAGTTCCTCCATCTCACTGGACCCTCTGTCCCTTACTATTTCTGGAAGATTATTTATGTCCTCCTTAGTGAAGACAGAACCAAAGTAATTATTCAATTGGTCTGCCATGTCCTTGCTCCCCATAATCAATTCACCTGTTTCTGTTTGCAGGGGACCTACATTTGTCTTTATCAGTCTTTTCCTTTTTACATATCTATAAAAGCTTTTACAGTCCGTTTTTATGTTCTCTGCCAGTTTTCTCTCATAATCTTTTTTCCCCTTCCTAATTAAGCCCTTTGTCCTCCTCTGCTGAACTCTGAATTTCTCCCAGTCCTCAGGTGAGCCACTTTCTCTGGCTAATTTGTATGCTACTTCTTTGGAATTGATACTATCCCTAATTTCTCTTGTCAGCCACGGGTGCACTACCTTCCTTGATTTATTCTTTTGCCAAACTGGGATGAACAATTGTTGTAGTTCATCCATGCAACCTTTAAATGCCTGCCATTGCATATCCACTGTCAATCCTTGAAGTGTCATTTGCCAGTCTATCTTAGCTAATTCATGTCTCATACCTTCAAAGTTACCCCTCTTTAAGTTCAGAACCTTTGTTTCTGAATTAACTATGTCACTCTCCATGTTAATGAAAAATTCCACCATATTATGGTCACTCTTACCCAAGCGGCCTCTCACGACAAGATCGCTAATTAACCCTTCCTCATTGCTCAAAACCCAGTCCAGAATAGCCTGCTCTCTAGTCGGTTCCTCGACATGTTGGTTCAAAAAACCATCCCGCATACATTCCAAGAAATCCTCTTCCTCAGCACCTTTACCAATTTGGTTCACCCAGTCTACATGTAGATTGAAGTCACCCATTATAACTGCTGTTCCTTTATTGCACACATTTCTAATTTCCTGTTTAATACCATCTCCGACCTCACTACTACTGTTAGGTGGCCTGTACACAACTCCCACCAGCGTCTTCTGCCCCTTAGTGTTACGCAGCTCTACCCATATCGATTCCACATCTTCCTGGCTTATGTCCTTCCTTTCTATTGCGTTAATCTCTTTTTTAACCAGCAACGCCACCCCACCTCCCCTTCCTTCGTGTCTATCCCTCCTGAATATTGAATATCCCTGAACGTTGAGCTCCCATCCCTGGTCACCCTGGAGCCATGTCTCTGTGATCCCAACTATATCATAATCATTAATAACAATCTGCACTTTCAATTCATCCACCTTATTACGAATGCTCCTTGCATTGACACATAAAGCCTTCAGGCGCTCTTTTACAACTCTCTTAGCCCTTTTTAATGCTTGCCCTGGATTTGTCGGCCTGCCACTTTTACTTTTCCCCTTTGTACTTTTTGCTTCTACGCTCACTTTACACCCCTCTGTCTCTCTGCACTGGTTCCCATCCCTCTGTTGTGAACTAACCTCCTCACACCTAGCCGCTTTAATTTGATTCCCACCCCCCAACCATTCTAGTTTAAAGTCACCTCAGTAGCCCCCGCTAATCTCCCTGCCAGGATATTGGTCCCCCTAGGATTTAACGGAGGGTTATGGGCTGAGTGCAGGTTGGTGGGACGAGGAGAGAGTAAGAGTTCGGCATGGACTAGAAGGGCCGAGATGGCCTGTTTCCGTGCTATAATTGTTATATGTTATATGTTCGTGGGCTAACTCTACTCCCTTTTTTGAATAATGGAACAACATCCGCAACCCTCCAATCCTCCGGAGCCTGTCCCATCCCCATTGATGATACAAAGATCATCGCCAGAGGTTCAGCAATCTCCTCCCTCACCTCCCACAGTAGACTGGTGTACATTACATCCGGTCCCGGTGACTTATCCAACTTGATGCTTTCCAAATTCTCCAGCACATCCTCTTTCTTAATATCTACATGCTCAAGCTTTTCAGTCCACTGTAAGTCATCCCTACAATCGCCAAGATCCTTTCTCGTAGTGAATAATGAAGCAAAGTATTCATTAACTACCTCTGCTATCTCCTCCGGTTCCATATACACTCTTCCACTGTCACACTTGATTGGTCCTATTCTCTCACGTCTTATCCTCTTGCTCTTCACATACTTGTAGAATGCCTTGGGGTTTTCCTTTATCCTGTCTGCCAAGGCCTTCTCATGGCCCCTTCTGGCTCTCCTAATTTTATTCTTGAGCTTCTTCCTATTAGCCTTATAATCTTCTAGATCTCTAACATTACCTAGCTCTCTGAACCTTTTGTGAGCGTTTCTTTTCTTCTTGACTAGATTTATTACAGCCTTTGTACACCATGGTTCCTGCCTGATAGCCTCATATTTCGACTTACTCCAATTAAACTCTTTCCTAACTTGTCTGTTCCTATCGCTCTCCAATGCTATGGTAAAGGAGATGGAATTGTGATCACTATCTCCAAAATGCTCTCCCACTGAGAGACCTGACACCTGACCAGGTTCATTTCCCAATACCAGATCAAGTACAGCCTCTCCTCTTGTAGGCATATCTACATATTGTGTCAAGAAACCTTCTTGAACACACCTAACAAACTCCACCCTATCTAAACCCCTCGCTCTAGGGACATGCCAATCGAAGTTTGAGAAATTAAAGTCTCCCACCACGACAACCCTTTTATTATTACACCTTTCCAGAATCTGTCTCTCTATCTGCTCCTCGATGTCCCTGTTACTATTGGGTGGTCTAAAAAAAATACCCAGTAGAGTTATTGACCCCTTCCTGTTCCTAACCACCCACCCACAGAGACTCCGTAGACAATCCCTGCATGTCTTCCTCATTTTCTGCAGCTGTGACACTATCTCTGATCCACAGTGCCACATCCCCATCTCTTTTGCCTCCCTCCCTGTCCTTTCTGAAACATCTAAAGCCTGGCACCCAAAGTAACCATTCCCGCCCCTGAGCCATCCAAGTCTCTGTAATGGCCGCAACATCATGATCTGCCAAGTTTGCAGCAACAGGGATACCAGAGACTTGTATGTTTAGGCAGTCTGCCTGAATGGCCACAAATGGTAACCCAAACAGCCCTGATTTGTCACGCAGCACAGAAACAGGGTCTTTAGTCCACACTGCCCGTACTAATCATCGAGTACCATTTACACACCAGCACCTAGACTGTAGCCTGCTGGCAATCCCTGGAGGAAGAGTAACACCCACACATTCAACAACTCACTGCCTGGGCTAACAGTGTTTCTGTTCCCGCAGGAGGCAGCTGTTCAAGTTCAAGTTCTGCTACTACTGTGGACGCTCCGTGGGGGTGCATCTGGTTGCGTGCAGCCGGTGTAAGGAGGTGTATTACTGCAGCAAGGCCTGCAAGCTGGCAGCTTGGGACGAATTCCACAAGCACGAGTGCTACGTCTCAAAAGGAAAAGGTACAAGCACAACCCTTCGCAACCCAGTCAGCTCATCAACATTACCCCAGCAGCACATCGTATTTATGTTCAGGGGAACTTGCAGATCATTGGAACACACACAAAATGCTGGAGGAACTCAGTAGGTCAGGAAGCTTCTGTGGAAATGAATAAATAGTTGATGTTTTGGGCAAGAATCATCTTCAGGACAGACTGTTGTGCACAGTTTTGGTCACCTTGCTACAGGAACAATGTTGTAAAAATGGGAAGAGTGCAAAGACAATTTACAAGGACACTGCCAGGACTCGAGTGCCTGAGTCCATAGAGAGATTGGACAAGCTAGAACAAAACTGGGGGTGACTTTTATAGAGGTGTCTTAAATCATGAGTGGCATAGATAGGGTTTATGCCCATGGTCTTTTTCCCAGTGAAAGGGAACTAAAAATTAGAGAGCATAGGTTTAATGTGAGAAAGAAAAGATTTAAAAGGGGCCTGAGAATAGTTTCTTCATACAGAAAGTGCACGGATGAAATCAACTGCCAGAAAAAGTGGTTGAGTCAATGAAATAACAATTTTCTAAATGTGTGGATAGGAGGTCTTTAGAGGAATTATATGGGCCAGACACTGGGAACTGGGATTAGATCAGTGGGCACCACAGTCACCTGGATGAGGCTAAAGGGCCCGTTACATGCTGTATTACCTTGACTATAGAGAGCAGAGAGTAATACAGGATGAATCTAGCCATTATGCCCAACCCTTTCTAAGCTAGACCTGTTTATCCACACCTTTTCCATATCACAAATTTAGGAAATCTTTGAGCCCGGCCATTATACACCTGTAAAACTCCAATACCCTACTACATCTGGGACTTGGTGATGTTGGACTATTGAATGTTATTTCTATAAACCCACTTTTAACTTAACTCTTTTAAGCTGTTACAGTAAATGGAATTACAGTAAACTTTCCAGTGACCTGCATACGTTTAAAGGGAGCATAGGAAACAGGGTCCTAGTGAGTTTAAAGAGAACATTGCGACCAGCTCACTGCTGAGCCAAAGAGGGGTGGGTAGATGTCTGATGTATGGGATCTGTACCCTGTAAGCATGATGTCAAACCGTTGGGAGTTCAGAAGAGTTGGAGAGCAGATTGTTAGTTTTCCACAATGAGGGAATTAGGGAATACATGACGGAATCTTGTTTGGAAATTGGTTTATTATTTCACATACACTGAGGAACAATGAAAAACTGTTCAACATGTCATGTCTACAGATCATTTCAATACACAGGTACACGGACTTAGTAACAAAGGAAAAAGCATTAACAAAATGTAGAATATAATATTAAAGTTACGATGAAACTGCAGGTAGCCAATAAGGTGCAAGCACCATGATGAAGTAGATTGTGATGTCATGCAAGAGGTCCATTGAAGAATCTCATAAAAGTGAGATAGAAGCTGTCGCTGAGCCCCGTGGTGCCTGCTTTCAAGCATTAATATTTTCTGCCCAATGGAAGGGGGAAGAAGAGGGTAACTAGAACAAGAGAAGTACTTGATTACGTTAGCTGCTTTCCCAAGTCATTGAAGTTTCCAAGGCAAAAAGCAAGCCTGTGTTAAAATAAAGCGGATAGATTGCTTTTCTATTTCCCTGTAACTCATTCAAGACTCTGCTGTAACATAATTTAAATTTTGCATTCTAGAAAGAATTATAATTACATGAATAAAAGCAAGATAGCAAAATCAAGATTTCCTGTCTCTCCCCATTAACTGAATTGAAGCATACAAACTTAAAGCATACATATTGAAACATCAAAGTGAGTCACACCACACAGCCTGTTCACTACCCTTGCCTAAGACAAATAATGATAAACTGACTACTGCCTACTCTTGTCAACATAGGCATTGCTGCAAGAAGCAAATCAATATTGAAGCTCTTGGTGATCCCACAAGTACAGCTCATAGGAACACAAGAAGATAGGAGCAGCAGTAGGCAGCTTGGCCCCTCAAACCTGCCCCATCATTCAATAGGATCTGACTCCAGGCCTGATCTCCTCTTCTGTGCTTGTTTCAAATAATTTCAAGTCCCAATTGTTTCAATGCTTTTAACGATTCAAAGGTACAATTTAATGTCAGAGAAATGCATACAATATACATCCTGAAATGCTTTTTCTTCGCAAACATCTACGAAAACAGAGGAGTGCCCAAAAGAATGAACGACAGTTAAATGTTAGAACCCCAAGGTCCCCCCCGCAGCTCCCCTCCCTCCCACAGGTAAGTGGCAGCGAGCAACAATCCCCTCTCCCCCATCGGCAAAACAAAAGCATCAGCACCACCACTGAGCACTCAAGCGTGAGCAAAGCACTAGCAAAGGCATAGACTTGCAGTACCCCAAAGACTTCACTTTCACCCGGTACTCGACATACTGCAGGCTCTCTCTCTCCCTAAAAAGGAAGAAGGAGGTGTCTCCATTTTCCCAGCGAGCGGGGAGACATAACAAACAGCTCGCTGGTTTACGATGTTAAAAGTCCATTACATTGCTTTATTTCAAGCTCTGTGTCTAAAGATCGCAAAGATCCCAGGTCTCCAGGCACACAGTCGCAGTTAACCCGACTCCCTCGATGACCCACGGGTCTCCTGTTTTGCCACTGACCCTCAATCTGCCTGTCTCCAGAGCCCCGAGATCCTAGGCTTCCAAATCCAAGCCGGACTTTTAGGCCGAGCTGTTGGCGTGCCGAATAACGGCCATTCGTGACATCCCAAGAGCGGGTCCCATTCCTGCAAAGAACCTTAGTCAGCATGTAACTCCAGGTCCGGGTCCTCAAAAGAACCTTGAAAGGGAAAAATAGAGATGGAAGTAGAGCTGTTTCCGTAGATGCAAGTAAAGGAGTTGCTGTTAGGTGCCATTAACCCTCCTAAGCTCCACTTACATAAATATAATTTTAAATATCCCTAATGGTCTTCCACAGCACTCCAGGGCAGAGAATTCCAGAGGTCCACCACCTGCTGTGAGAGGAAATTCTGATGGATCCCAATTTTGAAATATACTTCCCAATGCCAGACTGTCTATTACCATCCAACAAGAACCATTGAACAACAAGAAATCTGCTGGAGAAACTCAGCAGGCCAATCAGGATCTGTGAGGGTGGGATGGGGGGTTGTCAATGTTTCAACTTAGTCTGGACACGGGGTTTCCATCCAAAACAACAATAGCTCCAGTACCCATGGATTCGGCTTGACCCACTGACTTCCCCCAGCACATTGCTGCTGCCAATTCCAGCATCCACAGCCTCCTTGAATGCGTCCCAATTTTTGCTTTGTTGTACGCCCTCTCTTTTGCTTTTACATTAGCTTTGACTCCCCTTTTCAGCCACAGTTGTACTATTTTTCCATTTGAGTATTTCTTTGTTTTTGGAATACACCTTCCTCATTTTTCCCAGAAACTCACACCTGCTCTGCTGTCATCCCTGTCAGCATCTCCTTCCAATTTACTTTGGCCAGCTCCTCTGCCATACCACTGTAATTTCCTTTACTCCACTGAAATACTGCTACATCAGACTTTACTTTCTCCCTATCATTGATCTCAATCACATTGTGATCACTGGTTCCTCATCACATTGGGTGTTCATTACATAAGACCCAACCTGCCCCACTTCACAACACTGCCACTTGCTGATGAGAGTTCACATTCAAATCCCTGGAAAAATTGAATCACTTCCCATTTCTTGGAAGCCACCTCTCAGCGAAGACGGACATCGATGGTGAAATTCCCCACTGCTTGTGGAAAAGGGAGTTTAAAGAGCGAGACTTCAGACAGATGCAAAACATGTGGGCCATCTGGCAAGTGAGAGCCTGCTTTTGATGGATAGACTACCTATAACAGGCACTGGAAAGGAGCAATCAATAATCTTCCAATTTACTGCAAGCAAGCAACATTGTCATCTGTTCCAAAGCTAATATCCCCAGAACTGAAGCCTTGGTTATACTAAACTCCATTGAGCATGTTGAGCATGCTTGATAACAGACCTTCAAAATACTTTAATTTGGCCTCAGTTACAGGAAGAGATTGCCAGATAAACAGAGGAAAAGTTTCAAGGATGTGCTCAAAACCTTGAAAAATGAAACATCGCCAGGTCCTGAAGAGAGAATTTAGGGAGCTATGTAGAAAGCTGAAAAGCAGGATCTCCAGCATAGCAGTCTTTGAATTGCTGCCTGTGCTATGTGCCAATGAGGGTAAGAATAGGATGATTTGCCAGATGAATGCATGGCTGAGGACCTGGTGCAGGAGATAGATAGATAGATATACTTTATTAATCCCGAGGGAAATTTGATTTTGTTACAGCTGCACCAACCAAGAATAGAGCGTAAATATAGCAATACAAAAAACCCCAACAATCAAACACCAAAATACAAACTATGCCAGATGGAAAATAAGTCCAGGACCAGTCTATTGGCTCAGGGTGTCTGACCCTCCACGGGAGGAGCTGCACATTCGATGGCCACAGGCAGGAACGACCTCCCGTGCCGCCAAGTGTTGTATCTCGGTGGAATGTGGCCGAAGTCCAACAGTAAAAGTTTCAATATCCAGTCTGCAAACATGTTCCTCGATCGTAATATACCCCGGATTGCACCATCCGTTGTTAGCCAGAACAGTAAGCACCTAACTCCTTTACGCTTACCGCTCTCAGTACACTTCCGGTCAGCCAGAACGGTATTACCCACCAAACTCCTCTTCTCCAAAAGTCTCTGTTGTCTCGACCCGGTCCCCTTTCCTCGGCTTTGTGATCCCCCTTTGTGGGTTTTCCTCCGGATTTCAGCAGGGGTGTCCACCGCTCTGTTAGCTAAGCCGGCCAGGATTTGCCGGTCCGTGGAATACACAATGCGACCTTGCTTCTGTCCCGCGTGTCGTGATGTTACCATTTCCAGCGCTAAAGAAAACCCAAATAAAACTCTCTCTACCAGCATGTTAGAGGGGGTGTAGCTTCGATGTGTTACCGTGAGGGGAAAAAAATACAAAAAAATAACGTAAATTAAAAAGTAAGAAGAAGAAAGTAAGAATAGATCGGAACGGCTGTACCAGGCTGCATGCACGACCGGTGCATGCGCGCTAAGAGGGGGACCAATATCCTTGCGGACAAGTTTGCTAGAGCTGTTGGGGAGGTTTCAAACTGATTTGGCAAAGGAATGGAATCTGGATTGATAGGGCTATTGGTTTACAAGCAGAGGCAGTGTTCATGGAGACTTGGGAAGGACAGGCAGATGTTAGGGTAAAATTGCATACAGTGAGATGAGTTGCAGTGTAAAAGGGGACAAAATTGAAAAGGACTGGAGGAGTTATATTTGAATGCACATAGTATACAGAAGAAGGTAGATTATCTTACAGTGCAGATATGACATTGTGGGCATCACTGAGTCATGGCTAAAAGATTATCATAGCTGGGAGCTTAACATCCAAGGGTACATATTGCATCAGAAAGACAAGCAGGTAGACAGAGGGGATGGGTGACTCGATTAGCACAAAATGAAATCAAATCCTTAGAAAGAGGTGGCACAGGATCGGAAATTGAAGGGTGCTTGTGATCAAGTTAAAAAACTGAAAGGATAAAAAGACACTTTTGAGAGTTATATACAGGCCTTCGAACAGTAGCCAGGATGCAGGCCACAAATTACAACAGGAGAGAGAAAATACATGTCAAAAGGGTAATGATACGATAGTCATGCGGGATTTCAGTATGCAGGCAGATTGGGAAAATCAGGATGGTGCTGGATTCCCAAGGAAGAGAATTTATAGGATGCCTACAAGATGGCTTCTTAGAGCAGCTTGTGGTTGAGCCCATTAGGGGATCCGCTAATCTGGATTGGGTGTGTGTACTGAACTGGATTTCAGTAGGGAGCTTAAGGAGCCAGTGATCATAATATGATAGAATTCACCCAGCAGTTTGAAAGGGAGAAGCTGAAGTCAGATATATCAGTATTACAGTGGGGTAAAGGGAATTACAGAGGCATGAGAGAGGAGCTGACCAAAGTTGATTGGAAGGTAACTCAAGCAAAAGAGAGAGCATATAATAGAACAAAAATTCTTGGAAAGTTAGAGGATTGGGAAACTTTTTAAAACCAACAGAAGGCAACTAAAAAAGCCATAAGGGGGGAAAAGATGAAATATGAAGAGGGTAAGCTAGCCAACAATATCAAAGAGGATACCAAATGTTTTTTTCAGATATATGAAGAGTAACAGAGAGGCGAGGGTAGATATTGGACCATTGGAAAATGATGCTGGAAAGGTAGTAATGGGGGAATAGGAAATGGCGGACAAACTGAATATATATATTTTGCATCAGTCTTCACTGTGGAAGACACTAGCAGTATGCCAGCTGTTCGAGAGTGTCAAAGGGCAGAAGTAAATGAGGTTACTATTACTAGGGAGAAGGTGCTTGGGAAAGTAGATGAAATGGCTGGACCAGATGGACTACACCCCAGCACTCTGAAAGAGGTAGCTGAAGAGATTGTGGAGGCATTAGTAATGTTATTTCAAGAATCACAAGATTCTGGAATGGTTCCGGAGGACTGGAAAATTGCAAGTGTTCCTCCATTCTTCAAGAAGGGAGGGAGGCAGAAGAAAGGAAATTATAGGTCAGTTAGCCTGACCTCAGTAGCTGGGAAGATATTGGAGTCAATTGTTAAGGATGTGGTTTTAGGGTACTTGGAGACGTATGATAGGATAGGCCAAAGTCAGCATGGTTTCCTTAAGGGAAAATCTGGTAGTGTTGAGGAAGCAGAGAGTCTGCAGAAGGACTTAGACAGATTAGGAGAATGGGCAAAGAAGTGGCAAATGGAATGACGTGTCAGGAAATGTATGTTCATGCACTTTGTTGGAAGGAATAAAAGCATAGACTATTTTCTAAACAGAGAAAATTCAAAAATCCGACATGCAAAGGTACTTGGGAGTCCTCGGGCCAGTATTCCCTAAAGGTTACTTTGCAGGTTGAGTCAGTGGTGAGGAAGGCAAATGCAGTATTAGCATTCATTTCGAGAGGACTAGAATATAAAAGCAAGGATGTAATTCTGAGGCTTTATAAGGCATTTCAAAGGTTAAAAGGTCAAATTTAATGTCAGAGTAATGTCTATTATACAATATACATCCGGAAATGCTTTTTCCTCACAAACATCCACGAAATCAGAGGAGTGCCCCAAAGAATGAATGTCAGTTAAACGTGAGAACCTCCAGTTCCTCACTCATGCACATAAGCGGCAGCAAGCAACAATCCCCCCCTCCCCCACCAGCAAAAAAAAGGCGCATTGGTACCATCACCGAGCCCAACTGTGTGCTAAGCAATAGCAAAGACACAGACCAAAGTTACCCCAAAGGCCTCGCATTTCATCCGAAATTCGACAAACCACAGGTTCTGTCCCTGGCAAGGGAGAGGGAGGTGTCCCCCATTTTCACAGTGAGCAGGAGACATAACAACCCGCTGGTTTACAATGTTAAAAGTCTGTTCCGTCGCTTTTTTTGAGCTCTGCGTCCAAAGATCGCAAAGACCTCAGGCCTTTGGGGCCACAGCAAAAGATTTTCCGGCCTCCTCAATGACACATGAGTCTCCTGCTGTGACACCGACCCTCGATCCGCCCGCCTTTAGCACCCCAAGATCTTAGGCTTCTGAACACGATCGAGATTCTCAGGCCAAACCCTTGGCATGTCGAATAACAGCCAGTCGTGTGGAACCCCAAGAACGGGTCCCATTCCCGCAAAGAATGAAAGGTTTATCATATCAGGAGTGACTTATGGCCCTGGGTCTTCACTCACTGGAACTTAGAAGAATGAGGGGGATCTTATTGAAAGCTATTGAATGTTGAGAGGCTGTTGAAAGGCCTAGACAGAGAGGACGTGGAGAGGGTGTTTCCTGTGGTGGGTGAGTTTAGAAGCAGAAAGCTCAGCCTCAGAATCAGGGACATCCATTTAGAATGGAGATGAGGAGGAATTTGTTTAGCTGAGGGTGTGAATCTGTGGAATTTGTTGCCACAGGCGGCTGTGGAGGCCAGGTCATTGGGTGTGTATAAGGCAGAGTTTGATGGGTTCTTGATTAGTCAGGCTGCGAAGGGTTAGGGGGAGAAGGCAGGAGAATGGGGTTGAGAGGGAAATGGATCAGACATGATGAAATGGCAGAGCAGACTCAGTGGGCCGAATGGCCTCATTCTGCTCTGATGTCTTATGATCTTATGGAAGTCCAGAGAAGCTATAGTCTGTGACAACTCTAAGGAGCATTTAGGATCATGCTAAGAACCCTGGGTCCATTGAAAAGAAACACATGGACACCCTGCATAACCAGATGGAGAGCAGACTGTCTGAGAAATTACCAAGCATACTTTCTGTCAGGCACCAGTGATTCCCACCCTGGCTTCATCAGTCACCTCCAAATCTACAGAACTGAATGTGTTGGTGTGTGGCCAAGTGGTTAAGGCGTTCATCTAGTGATCTGAAGGTCGCTAGTTTGAGCTGAGGCAGCGTTTTGTGTCCTTGAGCAAGGCACTTAACCACACATTGCTCTGCGACGACACCGGTGCCAAGCTGTATGGGTCCTAATGCCTTTCCCTTGACATCATTGGTGTCGTGGAGAGGGAAGACTTGCAGTATGGGCAACTGCCGGTCTTCCATACAACCTTGCCCAGGCCTGCGCCCTGGAAACCTTCCAAGGCGCAAATCCATGGTGTCACGAGACTAACTGATGCCTATATATAAGAATGCAAGCAAACCATCCTTAATTGCAAGGAAGCGCAGAAGGAGAAGATTTAACACACTATTTTATCCTCTTTTTTAAAGGCCGAACTGTGAAAGTGAGATGCTGGGATTATGGCAATGCAGCAGGTTAATTGTTGCTACCTACCATTTTACATTGTTGCAATATTTCACGACCATTGCTACTTTGCTAACCTCTAAACAAACATTAAATTCAAGACTCTTACAAAACTGTTGCTCCTTTAAGCTCCCAACAGATTAGTGTTCTTCCAAGATATATTAATTGAACATGTGGCACACATTTCATTCTCTCTTGGCGTGACAGTGGGAGACACCTGCTCAGATCAGGTCATTATTCTAATTGATGAACCATGCTGCCGTTTAACTTCTGTCATCAGTAATTGACCTGTTTTAACGAAGTTCAGAGGTTACAGAGTGAAGTTGCCTTTTCCATAGTAAATTGTGAATCAATTTCCCTGGAGATTTTTTTAAAGTTAGTGCACCTTGCTTAGTTGCTTTTAAGAAACTGACTGATTCCATTATTTAAAATCTTGCTTTGGAATTGTATTTATGTGCTTTTGTAGGAAGTAATACAACTAGTTTCACTTGAGGATCATTTCAAACATCTACACCCACTAAACATTTTCTGGGCCCCCCCCCATGTCAATATCAAGATGGATAAAGCTACAAAGCTACCTTCTGGGCAATTAAGGCCACATAACAACTTTAGCTTTTTCAGCAGTACCCAGAGATCCAAAACAAAAGGAACAGAATATACAGGGGAGCTTTAGCTGGCAATCATCATGCACATTATCTAAATGATGGCAAACAAATAAAACTGCAGTTGTTGCAGTCTGAAGCAAAAGAAAATGCAGGAAGAGCTCAACATCAGTGAATAGAGAGGCCAGCTAACATTCCTCACAACTGACTGCTGAGCTCCTCCAGCATTTTTGTTTAAGTAAATCGTTATGTCACATCCAGTTTTAAAATGCTCATTGTGTGAGTGGGGATTTTGAGACTTCAGCTCTTCAAGCCTCTCCTCACTGAAGTCTCGAGTGACAGAGAGTGAAAAAGTTGTAGATCCATTTTTTTTTCCCGCCCCCCCACGGTTTACTTACTGTTTCCTCCCTTATATTTGCTCAGTTACAACAGCAGGGATGCCAGACAGGACAGTGGAATTCTCCTCTTGCAGGGTGTGGGAAGGCAGGAAGACCTCCAGTGTCCCTGACAACTTTACCTGCACGAAGTGCCTCCTGCTACAGCTTCTAACACTCCGTGTTAAGGAGTTCGAGCTGGAACGGGAAGAAGTCCGGATCATTCGGGAGGCTGAAGGGGTGATAGCCAGGGCTTTTAGAGAGGTAGTTACACCCGAGGTTCAGGACACAGGAAACTGAGAGTCAGGAAGGGGAAGGGGTTAAGGAGCCTGAGCAGAGTACCCCCGTGGAGATCCCCCTCAACCACTTTGGATACTGTTGGGCAGGGGGACCGAGCAGAGGAAAGTCATAGCAGTCAGATTTCTGGCTGTATGACTTAGAGAGGAAGGGAGGAGAAGAAGCAGGCTGTGGAGATAAGGGATTCCTTAGTTAGGGGAACAGAAAGGAAGTTCTGTGGACAGGAATGAGATTCCTGGATGGAATGTTGCATCCCAGGTGCTAGGGTCTGGGACATCATGGATCAAGTCAATAGACAATAGACAATAGGTGCAGGAGTAGGCCATTCGGCCCTTTGAGCCAGCACCGCCATTCACTGTGATCATGCCTGATCATCCACTATCAGTATCCAGTTCCTGCCTTATCCCCATAACCTTTGATTCCACTATCTTTAAGAGCTCAGCATTCATAAATAATAAGACAATGCTGAGGATGTTCTATGAATCTGTGGTGGCCAGTGCTATCATGTGTGCTGTTGTGTGCTGGGGCAGCAGGCTGAGGGTAGCAGACACCAACAGAATCAACAAACTCATTCGTAATACGGTGGATATGCAATGGCAAGCATTTAAAGGTTGCATGGATGAACTACAACAATTGTTCATCCCAGTTTGGCAAAAGAATAAATCAAGGAAGGTAGTGCACCCGTGGCTGACAAGAGAAATTAGGGATAGTATCAATTCCAAAGAAGTAGCATACAAATTAGCCTGAGAAAGTGGCTCACCTGAGGACTGGGAGAAATTCAGAGTTCAGCAGAGGAGGACAAAGGGCTTAATTAGGAAGGGGAAAAAAGATTATGAGAGAAGACTGGCAGGGAACATAAAAACGGACTGTAAAAGCTTTTATAGATATGTAAAAAGGAAAAGACTGGTAAAGACAAATGTAGGTCCCCTGCAGACAGAAACAGGTGAATTGATTATGGGGAGCAAGGACATGGCAGACCAATTGAATAATTACTTTGGTTCTGTCTTCACTAAGGAGGACATAAATAATCTTCCAGAAATAGTAAGGGACAGAGGGTCCAGTGAGATGGAGGAACTGAGTGAAATACATGTTAGTAGGGAAGTGGTGTTAGGTAAATTGAAGGGATTGAAGGCAGATAAATCCCCAGGGCCAGATGGTCTGCATCCTAGAGTGCTTAAGGAAGTAGCCCAAGAAATAGTGGATGCATTAGTGATAATTTTTCAAAACTCGTTAGATTCTGGACTAGTTCCTGAGGATTGGAGGGTGGCTAATGTAACCCCACTTTTTAAAAAAGGAGGGAGAGAGAAACCGGGGAATTATAGACCGGTTAGCCTAACGTCGGTGGTGGGGAAACTGCTGGAGTCAGTTATCAAGGATGTGATAACAGCACATTTGGAAAACGGTGAAATGATCGGACAAAGTCAGCATGGATTTGTGAAAGGAAAATCATGTCTGACGAATCTCATAGAATTTTTTGAGGATGTAACTAGTAGAGTGGATAGGGGAGAACCAGTGGATGTGGTATATTTGGATTTTCAAAAGGCTTTTGACAAGGTCCCACATAGGAGATTAGTGTGCAAACTTAAAGCACACGGTATTGGGGGTAAGGTATTGGTGTGGGTGGAGAATTGGTTAGCAGACAGGAAGCAAAGAGTGGGAATAAACGGGACCTTTTCAGAATGGCAGGCGGTGACTAGTGGGGTACCGCAAGGCTCAGTGCTGGGACCCCAGTTGTTTACAATATATATTAATGACTTGGATGAGGGAATTAAATGCAGCATCTCCAAGTTTGCGGATGACACGAAGCTGGGTGGCAGTGTTAGCAGTGAGGAGGATGCTAAGAGGATGCAGGGTGACTTGGATAGGTTGGGTGAGTGGGCAAACTCATGGCAGATGCAATTTAATGTGGATAAATGTGAAGTTATCCACTTTGGTGGCAAAAATAGGAAAACAGATTATTATCTGAATGGTGGCTGATTAGGAAAAGGGGAGGTGCAACGAGACCTGGGTGTCATTATACACCAGTCATTGAAAGTGGGCATGCAGGTACAGCAGGCGGTGAAAAAGGCGAATGGTATGCTGGCATTTATAGTGAGAGGATTCGAGTACAGGAGCAGGGAGGTACTACTGCAGTTGTACAAGGCCTTGGTGAGACCACACCTGGAGTATTGTGTGCAGTTTTGGTCCCCTAATCTGAGGAAAGACATCTTTGCCATAGAGGGAGTACAAAGAAGGTTCACCAGATTGATTCCTGGGATGGCAGGACTTTCATATGAAGAAAGACTGGATGAACTGGGCTTGTACTCATTGGAATTTAGAAGATTGAGGGGGGATCTGATTGAAACGTATAAGATCCTAAAGGGATTGGACAGGCTAGATGCAGGAAGATTGTTCCCGATGTTGGGGAAGTCCAGAACGAGGGGTCACAGTTTGAGGATAGAAGGGAAGCCTTTTAGGACCGAGATTAGGAAAAACTTCTTCACACAGAGAGTGGTGAATCTGTGGAATTCTCTGCCACAGGAAACTGTTGAGGCCAGTTCATTGGCTATGTTTAAGAGGGAGTTAGATATGGCCCTTGTGGCTACGGGGGTCAGGGGGTATGGAGGGAAGGCTGGGGCGGGGTTCTGAGTTGGATGATCAGCCATGATCATAATAAATGGCGGTGCAGGCTCGAAGGGCCGAATGGCCTACTCCTGCACCTATTTTCTATGTTTCTATGTAAGGCCAGTGATGTTGTGGGGATGGAACTGGACTCTCTGACGGTGGTGTCTGAAAAGAGGATGCTGTCTAAGTTGCATGCCATCTTGGACAATATCTCCCATCCACTACATAATGTACTGGGTGGGCACAGGAGTACATTCAGCCAGAGATTCATTCCACTGAGATGCAACACAGAGTGTCATAGGAAGTCATTCCTGCCTGTGGCCATCAAACTTTACAACTCCTCCCTTGGAGGGTCAGACACCCTGAGCCAATAGGCTGGTCCTGGACTTATTTCATAATTTACTGGCATAATTTATATATTACCATTTAACTATTTATGGTTCTATTACTATCTATTATTTATGGAGCAACTGTAACGAAAACCAATTTCCCCCGGGATTAATGAAGTATGACTATGACAATCTACAGCCAGAAGGCGTGGTCCATGTAGGTACCAGTGACATTGATAGCAAGAGTTACGAGGTTCTTCAAAGTGAGTTCAGGGAGCTTGGTACTGAGTTGAAGGGCAGGGCTTCCAGATTTGTGATCTCAGGATTGCTACCCATGCCATGTGCGAGTGAGGATGGAAATAGGAAGATCATTCAGTCTAACACGTGATCAAGGAGTTGGTGTAGGAGGGAGGCCATCAGATTTCTGATCATCGGGCTTTCTTCCATGAAAGGTGGGACCTATACAGAAGAGATGGTTTGTAGCTAGAGGAGGGGGATTAATAGCCCCTTAATAGCTGTAGCACTTACTTTTTATTTGCAGTTATTTTGTAAATAACACTATTCTTTGAATTTCTGGTTAGATGCTAACTGTGCATCTGTACTCGGCACAATGACAATAAAGTTGAATCTAATCTAGTGGGAAGGTTTGTTGCTGCTGCACTAGGTGGGGAAGGAGTGTTCAAGTAGAGTTTCAGGGGTATGGGAACCAGACTGCCAGAACAGATAGTGGAGGTTGTGGAAACTTGTTGTTAAAACATCAAAGTCTGAAATCAAAAGGTTGAGCATGGTGTGACTAGTGTCCTGAGTCACATATATTTCAGTGCAAGAAGTATAGTAAGAAGGGCAGATGAGATCAGGGCATGGATCAACATCTGGAATTATGATATTGTAGCCATTAGTGAGTCTTGGTGACAGGAATGGCAGCTCAATATTCTGGAGATGTGTTGTTTTAGATGTGACTGAATGGGAGGGATTAAAAAGGGAGGGGTGCTGTTACTAGTCGGGGAAAATGTCACAGCAGTGCTCAGTCAGGACAGACTGAAGAACTCATCTAGTAAAGCTTTATGGGTGGAAATGAGGAAGGTATATTATAGACAACCCAGCAGTATGCAGGATTTAGAGGAACAATTTGTAGAGAGATCGCAGCCTGTTGCAAGAAACATTAAGTTTATTATATAGGTAATTTTAGCTTTCCACATATTGACAGGGACTCCCATACTGTAAAATGACTAGATAGGATGGAGCTTGAAAGTTTCCTTAATCAGTACATAGAAGTCCAATGAAAGGAGTGTCTGATACTTGATCCGCTTTTAGGGAATAAGACTTGGCAGGTGATTGAAGTTTGGGTTGGGGAACATTTTGCATTAAGTGATTACAATGCCATTAAACTCGAAATGAACATGGAAAAAGATAGGTCTGGACCGCAGGTTGAGATAACAGATTCAGTGAACCTTGGTTTTCAAAAGATATTGAGACCCTGGTTTAAAAAAATAGGAGGTGCAAAGCAGGTATAGGCATTTAAGAACAAAAGAGATACTTATGGAATATACAGAATGCGAGAGAGCACATAAGAAAGAAATGAGAAGTGCTAAAAGTAGTGTGAGGTTGCCGTAGCAGATAAGGTGAAGAAGAATCATAAGAAATGCTACAGATATGTTAAGAGCAAAAGGTCCCCTGGAGGATCAAAATGGTGATCTATATGTGGAGTCAAGAGAGATGGCGGAGATCTTAAATGGATTTTTTGCATCTGAGACAGACGTAGAGTCTGTCGAAGTGAGGAAAGCACAATAAGGTCATGGACCCTATGCAGATTACAGAGGAGGATGTGTTTGCAGTCTCAAGGCAAGTTAGGGTAGGCAAATCCCCAGGGCCTGACAAGGTGTTCCAGTGGACCCTGTGAGAGGCAAGTGCAGAAACTGCAGGGGCCCTAGCAAAGCTATTTAAATCACCCTTAGTGATAGGTGAGGTACCGGAGGATTAGAGGTCAGCTGATGCTGTTCTACTGTGTAAGCAAAGCTCTAAAACTAAACAAGGAAATGATAGGCCGGTGAGCCTGACATCAAAAGTGGGAAATTCATTGCAGGGTATTCTAAGGGACTGGATATATAAGTATTTCGATAGACATGGACTGGTTTGAAATAGTTCTCGTGGCTTTGTGCGTGATAGGTTGTAACTAACCAATTTTTCCCACTTTCCCACTTTTGCAGTTTTTTGAGGAAGTTACCAGGAAAATTGATGAAGTCAAGGCAGTGGATATTGTTTACATGGATTTTAGGAAGGCATTTGACGTGGGCGGTTGGTCAAGAAAGTTCAGTCTCTCAGCATTCAAGATGAGGTAGTAAATTGGAATAGACATTGGCTTTGTGGGATAGTGGTAGTAGATGGTTGCCTCACTGACTGGAGCCTTGTAGCTAGTGGAATGCTGCAGGGATCAGTGCTGGGTCTGATGTTGGCCCTCAAAAATCAAAGCATTGCGTACAGGAGATAGGATGTTATGTTGAAGATATATAAGACAATGGTGAGGCCTAATTTGGAGTATTGCATGCAGTTTTGGTCACTTACCTACAGAAAAGATGTAAATAAGGTTGCAAGAATGTTGCTGGAAGTGGAGGTTCTGAGTTATAAGGAAGGATTGTATAGATTAGGGCTTGAAATTTAGAAAATTGAGAGGAGATTTAATAGTGGTATACAAAATCATGAGGGGTATAGACAGGATAAATGCTAGCAGGCATTGTCCACTGAGGTTGGGTGGGATTACAACTAGAGGTCATGGGTTAAGGGTGAAAGGTGAGAAGCTTAAGGGGAACATGAAGTGAAACATTTTCACCCCTAGGGTGGTGAGAGTGTGGAACAAGTTGCCGGTGCATGAGTTGCATGCAAGCTCAATTTCAATATGTAAGAGAAATTTGGATAGGTACATAGATGGTAGTGTTATGGAGGGCTATGGTTCCGGTGCAGGTCGATAAGAGTAGGCAGTTTAAATGGTTCAACACAGACTAGATGGACTGAAGGTCTTGTTTCTGCACTGTATTTTCTATGACTCTAGAGGAAAAGCAAGATGAGAACAGATATTCTAATAACCTAGAGTAGAACATGCTACCATGGTATTGACATTGTGGATAATTAGGAAACCAGCAAGTAAAGTTTCAGTGACAAGAGTTGAGATACTGGACGGTCAGTATTTAGGAGATAGCTTGGACTACAAAGCTGTGGACTATGATTGGGGATGTAAATTTACTGAGGGTGGGGGGAGAGGTTGGCAGCAGAGATTGACAGTGGAAAGGAAAGCCTTCTATGGTACAGTTCCAGCCCCAGAGACTTCCACTTACATGAGGGTGGTAAAATTACAGAGAGGTGTTTAAAGATCTGTCTTTGCTGGGGAGTGTAGGGAAGATTCACTCGGATATATGGGAGATACTGGATAGGCTGAGCTTGTTTTCACTGGAGCAAAGAGGGCTGGGGAGGTACATAAAATAAGACAGAGGTATATTTGATCATGAGGCTGATAAATAGTCATAATTATTTTCCTGTGGTTGGTTTAAGGTGAAAGGAAGGAATTTGAGGAGTTTTTTTATATGTACACAGAGTGGGTGCTATCCGGAGCTCACTCCCAGTAGAGACGGTGGTGTTGGATACAATCACAATTTAAGAGATGTTTAGACAGGTGCTTAAATAAGCAAGACTTAGAGGTACATAGACTTAACGCAGGCTCATGAGATGGGCAAAATCCTCACTATGGATGGGCTGAATGACTTGTATGACTCTTGATAGATTCAGTGGGGAAGTCAGGGTTACTACTGAAAAAGGGAATGATATATAACTTTGGATGTAGAACAATCATTTTGAATCAGAATTGCAGTACAACTGGATCTAATTTATTTAAAGCCTGTATGAGAGTGGGAGAATTTGAAGGAGTGGGCTTTGATTATAGAGGAAGGGTACTTTGTATAGATTCAAAGGAAGTTGTGTGCTTGGAAGTATAATTGTACCGAGCATTAACATCAGAAGCTGAGATTCAGTGGCAGAATTGTGTTCCAAGTGATGGGCTTTAATGGGACATTTTGAGTATGGACAGGATGGGGTTCAATGGGAGAGTATATTTACTAGAAGGAAGGGATGTATTGGGAGAGGTTGCATATAAAAGAGTTTCGCTTCCATGGGGGCGGGGGGTACAAATACTAAAGGAATGAACACCTATGGGAGGGTTTATAACTCAGGGGTTAGCATCACAGGAATGAGCTTTGATGGCTATACTAGAAAGGTGAACTTTGAAGAGGGAACTTGTGAGCTTCAATGAGGCTTCTTGTGGACTTGAGAAATGGGCTTCAATAGGGAGCTAAGACTTTTGGTGATCTTCAGTGAGGGAGTTTGTGTACTAGATTAATCAGCCTCCATGGGAGTATCTGTGCACTAGGATGGGTTATCTTTTTTGGGAGTTCTAGAAAGATGGACATAAAAGAGAGTTTGTGTGTCAAAGTTGGGTTGCATAGTCATTTCTTATCCTAACCTTCGGCCATTTATTAATTAAACCTCTCTATTTCCAGCTCGTGCTTCATCCAAAAAGGAGGGAATGGAGGCAGAAGATGGGATGGACAGGAAGGGAGAAGGGGAGGACCAATTACTGGATTGGAGCCGTTCAACATTACTATCCATGGATCTGGATAACTACAGCTTTAATTAAACGTACTTTTGATTGGTTGAGTTTTCTTGCTGTTCAATCTCATACACGTGACCATGACTTTGGCTAAACATGGAGCAATTATATAAAGGAAGTGATCAAGAGGACTGAATTAGATGCTGGTGATTGGAGGGGCTGAAGGAGATAACAGAGTTAGCAGGTTCTGAAGCTAAAGAGGAATTTGAAAACAATATTGGTGAGTAGGGTTTGAAAATTGAATACTGAACCAGCATATGCCAGATGCATGAGGTTAGGTGGGGAGATACGACAGCGGTAACTTTATGAGATATGGAAAAAGATGAATGAAAGCTTAATCTTGGGTGTTGAGTATAACCAGGTCAAATGCAGCGCTTTAAGGTAAGGAGCAATTAAACTGGGAATAAGTAAAGGCAAGATTTAGAGAATTGTGGATCTTCAGATGGTTACAGGGAGATGAGGGAGACAGGTGTTGCTGCACAAAGCAGGATAGTAAAACCAAGATGTTGCTCATTTGGGAACTGTGGGGCAGAATCCTGATGAGAAAGGGTCTTTGGAGATAGAAGATCCTCAATTAGCATAGGAAGGAACAGGTGTACAGTTGTTGGAAGAAATGTCATTTTAGATGATTTTCTATCTATGGCTGGTTTATGGCCCCACCCTGTTGAGTGCACAGGCTTTGGCTGACCACACTATCATCCTCCCTGATAGAAATTGCAGGCAGGTCAGGGAGGGATAGATTACCTTTGTCATACCATTAAGTTATAGAAACAGGTAATTTGGCCTTTGTAGCCTACCTAGTCAATGCTAACTAATCTGCCTAGCCCTATTTACCTGCACTTGGACCATAGCCCTCCATACCCGTCCCATCCAAGTTCTTATCTAAACTTTTAAATTTTAAATCAAATTTGCATCGGCCATTTCTGCTCTCAGCTTGTTTCACACTCTCACCACCCTCTGAGTGAAGAAGTTCCCCCTCATGTTCCCCTTAAACATTTCACCTTTCACCCTTAATCCATGATCTCTAGTTCTAATCTCACCCAACCTCAGTAGAAAAAGCCTGCTTGCATTTGCCCTATCTATATCCGTCATTATTTTGCAAGCCTCATTCTTCTACACTCTAGGAAGTAAAAGGTATAACTGATTCAACCTGTAACTCAGGTACTCAAGTCCCAGCAACATCCTAGTAATTTTTTTCTGTACTCTTTCAATCTTCCATTGAAAAGCCATGTTGAAGTCAGATATTTTTGGTGATTGTTGCAATGTTGGAATCCCAGTGTGTTACGCAAGGCTTTCTGTGTGTGAATTTAAAACACCACCTGCATTCAAGAAAAGGGAAGTTGGAAATGGGGCTGCAGTTGGCAAGGATGGGTGAAGACCGATGAGCTGTGAGCTTGAAGGAGAGGGAGTGAGGCCTGAGGAGGGGAATCATTAGTTACACCAGCTGCCATGGGGTAGGAAAGGAAATTGGGTATTTAAGGGAGCAAATATAAAGGCAAGAGAAATTGAAGACAGGTGTGAGTTCAGATCTGGAGGGCTTACATGGATATTTGGGACGAGAGGTGGAAGAGCATCAAATAGTTGATTCAGTCTTAGTCACCAAAGAATCCATGAGCTCCTCTCAGGTTATTGGGGATGAATGTGGAGGACATCTGAGTGATGGTTTTAAGAAAATCTACTGCAGTACAGAAAATAGAGTAGATGCATGTGGACATTTCAGAAATACCCTAATACAATGACCAGTCTTCACGGACAAAAGCCGGGCTGTGCTCTGTGTGATTAGACCAACCCTCACCCCATTGTTAGCCAGAAATTAAGGAAGTAGAGAGAATTGCGCACCACAGTGGTGGGGACAATGGAAGGTGTGGCTAGGGATACAGAGAGAAATTACTTCAGTGTGCTTAAAGCTAAGACAATGGAAAGCATGTGGTAGTAATAGGGAACTGTAGAGATGTTGAGGAAAACAAAGGGTCAAATTTCCTTCCTCATCTCAGCACTCCCAGGGACAGAATGCATTAAAACACAACTGCTGCATCATTGGCTGGTAGCGTCATGTTTTAATATTTCAGTAGTTATGCTAAACAGCAGTAATGTTTAAGCTGCATAGCGGTTGTGTTTTCAGATATAAATTGGATTTCAGCACAGTAAATACCCATGCAGTTGGGAATAAAAGATAACAACATCCCAGATAACTTGACCTTCACTCGTGCTGTTCATTTAACCACAAATTAACTAATTGCCAAGTACAAAATACTGCAGATATCTGGAATAAAGTGAAGAATACTAGCAATACTCACCTTGTCAGATAGTGTCTGGGGAAAAAGAAAGAGGGCTAACATTTCTGTGCAATTGAAACCACATAAGGTTACTGCTCAAACAAGTTTTATGTTACAAGCTAGGAGAGGAAGGGCAGAGAGAATCAAAGCAACTGGCCTATAATTTCCTTTCTCTGCCTCTCTTGATGGGTGGAGTGACATTTTCAATTTTCCATTCCTCCATAACCAGAATCAATTTAGTCTTGGAAGATCATTACTGATGCCTTCACAATCTCTTCACCCACCTCTTTCAAAACCCTGGGGTGTATACCATCAGGTCCAAGTGACTTATCTATCCTTAGATCTTTCAGTTTCCCAAGGACCTTCTCTCTAGTAATGGCAGCCTCACTCACATCTGCCCCTGACACTCTCGAACATCCGGCATACTGCCAGTGTCTTCCACAGTGAAGACTGATGCAAAATACTTATTCAGTTTGTCCGCCATTACTTTGTGCCCCATTACTACCTTTCCAGTGGTCTGATATCCACTTTCACTTCTCTTTTTCACTATGTATCTGAAGAACGGCTTACCTTTATGTTCCATCTTTACCTTCTTTATAACTCTTTAGTTGCCTTCTGTTGGTTTAAAAAGCTTTCCAATCCTCTAACTTCCCACTAATTTTTGCACCGTCATATGCCCTCTCTTTAGCTTTTATGTTGACTTTGACTTATTTTGTCGGCCACGGTTGTGTCATCCTGCCATTACAACATTTCTTCCTCTTTGGCATGTATATATCCTGTGCCTTCCGAATTGCTCCTAGAAATTCTGGCTATTGCTGCCTTGCTGTCATCCCTACTAGTGTTCCTTTCCAATTAATTTTAGCCAAGTCCCCTCTCATGTCTCTGTAATTCCCTTTACTCCACTGTAATACTGATACATCTGACTTTGGCTTCTCCTCAAATTGCAGGGTGAATTCATCATATTATGATCACAGCCTCCTAAGGGTTCCTTTATCTTAATCTCTCTAATCAACTCTGGTTCATTGGACAACACCCAACCCAGCATAGCTGATCTCTGAGTGGGCTTAACCGCAAACTGCTTTAAATAGCCATCTTTTAGGCATTCGAGGAACTCTCTTCCCCCCCCCCCCACCCCCCGGGATCCAACACCACTTTGATTTTCCTGAACACTAGGAAATCTGCAGATGCTGGAAATTCAAGCAACATACACAAAATGCTGGTGGAATGTAGCAGGCCAGACAGCATCCATAGTACAGTTGGATGCTGTCTAGTCTGCAGCGTTCCACCTGCATTTTGTGTGTGTTGCTTGATTTTCCCAATCTACTTGCATATTAAAATCCCCCATGACTATTGAAACATTGCCCTTTTGAGATGCATTTTCTACCTCGCTTTGTAATTCGTAGACCACACCTTTACTACTGTTTGGGGGTTTGTATGTAACTTCTACCAGAGTCTTTTTACCCTTGCAGTTCCTTAGCTCTACCCACAATGATTCAACACCTTCCAATCTTAAGTCACCTCTTTATGATGATTTGATTTCATTATTTCCCAATAGAGCCACGTCACCTCTTCTGCCTACCAGCCTGTCCTTTTGGTACAATATATATCCTTGGTTGCTAAACTGTCAGATTTAAACTTTTTCAGCCATGACTTAGTCATATATGCCAGTCTGTAACTGCGTTACATGTTCATCTACCTTATTCCATATACTGCGTGCATTCAAATATAACACCTTCAATCCTGCATTTACCCTTTTTGATTTTGCCGACTTTTTACATTGCAACTCATCCTGCTGACTCCAGTTGTGCCCTATCATCAGCCTCTCCTCGCTAGCAGTCTCAGTACAAGCAGCGTCCATTTGCAAACCAACTACCCCATCCTCAGCACTATCACACTGGTTCCCATCTCCATGCCAGATTAGTTTAACCCCTTCCCTAAAAAAAGCTCTAGCATACCTGCCTGCAAGGTTATTGGTCCTCCCCTGATTCAGGTGTAACCCATCCCTTTTGTACATGTTGTACCCTCCCCAGAAGAGATCCCAATGATCCATAAATCTGAACCTCTGCCCTGCACCAGTCCCTCAGCCACACATCTACCTGCCTAATGCTCCTATTCTTATCCTCACTGGCAAATGGCACAGGCAGCACTCCAGAGATTATTACCTTGGTGGTCCTGCTTTTTGGCTTTCAACCTAGCTTCCCAAAATCTCTTTTCAGGACTTCCTCACCTTTCCTACATTATGTCAATAGTGCCAGTGTGTACCAAGACTTCTGGCTCCTCACCCTCCCCATTGAGAATACTGTGGACCCAATCTAAGACTTCCTTGATCCTTGCATCTGGGAGGCAGCATACCACCCAGATATCTCTATTGCACACACAGAATCTTGTCTCTGTTCCTCTGCCGATGGAATCTCCTTTCACCACTGCAGAGCACTTCACCTCTCTGCTCCTCTGCGCCAGAGATCCAGTCACTGTGGCTCCACCCTGGTAGGTCATCCCTCCCAATATTATCCAAAGTGGTATACATATTATTGAGGGGAATGGCCACAGGGGTACTCTGGCTGCCTGCCCAATTCCCTTCCTTCTGATAGCACCCAGTTGCCTGTCTCCTGTAACCCAGGAGCTCCAATCTATCACCACCTTATTCTCCTGCAAGAACCAAAGGTCATCAAGGTGCAGATCCAGTTCCTGAATACATTCTCTGAGGAGCTGCAGCTCAGTGTACCTGGTGCAGGTGTGGTTTTCTGGGATGCTGGGCTCTCTCAGAATTCCCACATCTAACCAACAGTACAAAACACTGCCCCTGGAGCCATTCTTCCTTCACGAAATGTGCCCTAACAGAGGAGGAGTGAACAAAAAAGAAGAAAAAAAAGAAACTTACCTCACTCAAGACTGATCTCTCACCTAAGCTTGATGAGTCAAACCCTCTCCTACACTGGCCCACTCCCAAAAATGGCTACTTGGTTTGTGCCTGCCTTATTTTTACTCGCCCTTTCTACTGAATCCCGCTCAGTGATTGGTCGCCGTCCATCTGAAAAACTGCCATGAAATGCTGCCTTTTTAATCTTGACTGTGAACTTAATTGAAAAGGTAGCTCTCTTCTCTTGCTCCCACTCAGAGACTGGTCACAGTTATAGAGCACTACAGCACAGAAACAGGTGCTTTGGCCCATTTATTTCATTCGAACTGTTCTGCTTAGTCCCACTGACCTGCACCTAGACCATAGCCCCCGAGACCCCTCCCATCCATGTACTTACCCAAACTTTTAAATGTTAAAATCAAACCTACATCTGCCATTCCTGCTGGCAGCTCTTTGCACATTCTCATAGCCCTCTGAGTGAAGAAGTTCCCCTCATCTTTCACCCTTAACTCAGGACCTCTGGTTCTAATCTCACAAAACCTCAGTAGAAAAAGCCCACTTGCATGTGCCCTATCTATATCCCTCATTATGGCGTATTCTGATATCAAATCTATCCTCATTCTTCTGCACTTTAGAAAATAATAAAAGTCCTAACCTATTCAACCTTTCCCAATAACTCAAGTCCGGGCAACATCCTTATAAATTTTCTCTGCACTCTTTGAATCTTCCAGTACAGAAAATAAGCTGTAAGACCATAAGATATAGGAGCAGATTTAGGCCATTTGAACCATCGAGCCTGCTCTGCATTTCATCATGGTTGATGCAATTTTCCTCTCAGCCCTAATCTCCTGCCTTCTTCCCATATCCCTTCATGTCCTGACCAATCAAGAATCTATCAATCTCTGCCTTAAATATACATAAAGACCTGGCCTCCACATTGCCACCTGGCCTGTGGCAATGAATTCCACAGATCCACCACCCTCTGGCTGCAGAAATTCCTCTAATCTATGTTCTAAAAGAATGCCCATCTATTCTGAGCCTGAGTCCGCTGGTCTTAGAGTCTCCCACCACAGGAAACGTCCTCTTGATATCCACTCTGTCAAGGCCTTTCACCATTCATTAGGCTTCAATGAGGTCACCTCTCATTTTTCTGAATTCCAGCGATACAGGCCCAGAGCCATCAAACGCTTTTCATATGACAAGCCATTCAATCCAGGAATCGTTTTCATGAACCTCCTTTGAACCCTTTCCAGTTTCAGCACATCCTTTTGAAGATAAGGGGTCCAAAACTGCTCACAGTACTCCAAATGAGGCCTCACCAGTACTTTATAAAGGCTCAACATTATATTTTTTTTAAATATTCTAGTCCTCATAAAATGAATGCTAACATTGCCTTCCTCACCACAGACTCAACCTGCAATTAAACCTTTAGGGCATCCTGCACAAGAACTCCCAACTCCCTTTGCACCTCAGTTTTTTTGTGTATTTTCTTTCCAGTTATAAAATAGTCAACCCTTTCATTTCTTCTGCTAAGTGCATGACTATACACTTCCTGACACTATATTTCACCTATCAATTTTTTACCCATTCTCCTAAAGCATCTACGTCCTTCTGTAGCATCTCCATTTCCTCAAAACTACCTGCCCCTCCATCTATCTTCATATCATCCGCAAACTCTGCAACAAAGCCATCAATTCCATCATCCAAATCATTGATATGTAACGTAAAAAAAATCGGTCCCAACACTGACCATGTGGAACGCCACTAGTCACTGGCAGCCAGGCAGAAATACTCCCTTTATTCTCACTCTTTGCCTCCTGCCAATCAGCCACTGCATTATCCATGCCAGAATCTTTACTGTAATACCGTGTGCTTGTAGCTTGTTAAGCAGCCTCACGTGTGGATGGCCTTCTGAAAATCCAAGAACGCAACATCAAACAATTCTCCTGTATCTATCCTGCTTGTTATTTCTTCAAAGATTTCCAACAGATTTGTCAGGCAAGATTTTCCCTTGAGGAAACCATGCTGACTTTGGCCTACATTATTATATGCCTCCAAGTACTCTGAGACCCTAATTGACTCCAACGTCTTCAACCACTCAGGTTAGATTAATTGGCCCATAGTTTCCTTTCTTCTGCCTCTCTCCCTTCTCGAAGAGTGGAGTGACATTTGCAATTTTCCAATCTTCCAGAATCTAGTGATTCTTGAAAGATCATTACTAATGCCTCCACAATCTCTTCAGCCACCTCCTTCAGAACCCTAGGCTGTACACGATCTGCCTTCAGACCTTTCAGTTTCCCAAGAACTTTCTCTTTGGTTATGGTAAATTCACACACTTCATGATCCCTGACACCTGAAACTTCCTCCATACTGCTGGTGTCTCACTCAGTGAAGACTGATGCAAAATACTTACTCAGTTCATCTGTCATTTTGATGTCCCCCTTTACTACCTCTCCAGCATATCCACTCTCACCTCTCTTATACACCTTATGTTCCAGAAGCCCAATCAGTGGTGGGAGCAGAGCACTTTGACAAGTTTCCTTGCAGCTCGGCCCAATCAAAGGTTCAAAGGTCCAATTTTATGTCGGAGAAATATATACAATGTGCTTCCTGAAATGCTTTTTCTTTGCAAACATCCACAAAAACAGAGAACTGCCCCAAACAATGAACGACAGTTAAACGTGAGAATGCCAAAGTCCCCCCTCCCACATGTAAGTGGCAGCAAGGCAATGAATTCCCCTCCCGCCGAGCAAAAAAAGCACACCCGCTACCGAGCACAAGCATGAGCTAGGCGATAGTAAAGACACAGACTTGCAGTTACCCCAAAGACTATCGCATTTCATCCGGCATTCGACAAACCACAGGTTCTCTCCTGGTGAGGGAGAGGGAGGTGTCCCCCATTTTCACAGCGAGCAGGAGACATAACAACAACCCGCCTGGTTTACAATGTTAAAAAGTCAGTTTCATTGCTTTTTACGAGCTCTGTGCCTGAAGATCGCAAAGATCTCGGGTTTTCGAGCCCACAGCAAAAGATTTTCCAGCCTTCCCGACAACACACGAGTCTCCTGCTGTGACACCGACCCCCAATCCACCCATCTCCAGAGCCCCGAGATCTTAGGCTTCCAAACATGAGCTGGACTCTTAGGCTGAACCCCTGGCGTGTCGATCAACAATGGCCGGTCCTGAAACCCAATGGCTGCTGAGTGTGCTGGGCTTTAGATGTTTCAAAAAGGACAGGGGGAGTGACAAAAGAGGTGGGGGAGAGCCACTGCTAATCAGGAATAGTATCATGGCTGCAGGAAAGGAGGAAGTAATGGAGGGATTGTCTCCTGAGTCAGTGTGAGTAGAAATCAGAAACAGGAAAGGGGCAATAACTCTGCTGGGTGTTTTTTATAGACTACTACTACGTCGACTCAGGCCGAGGGGGCCGGCGTAGGGCACAATGATAGACTCTCCACTTCTCCCTCTCCCTCATCAGTGTGTTCTACATTAGCCGCGCCGCTGTCTTCTAGGAGCGTGTTGACCATAGTCTTGGGAGGGCGCCCAGGGTTCATCCTCCCGTGCTTGGGCTCCCATATGACGACTAGGCTGGCAGGTAGCTCGGGGTGGCATAGACAGTGCCCCACTAGTTGCAGTCTTCTCACCTCGATTTTAGTGGTGAGCATTGGTAGGTTGTTATAGAGCTCAACGTTCATCATGTCCTGTTGCCAATGCATATCAAAAGCCATCCAGAGCATTCTTGTATAGCAACCATCTAGAGACTTTCGCATCATCTTGGTGAGTGTCCACATCTCGCATCCCTACGTGACAATGGATTCTATGACTGCTATGAAAATCCTCTTTTTAAGCCCTCTGGTCAGGTTCAACTTCCAGATTTCCTTCATGTCTTTCATAGCCCTCCACGCCAGCGCCTTCTGTATCTTTATGTCCTTCTCCAAACTCATCATTCTTGACTCGAGGTACTTGTAGTCAAGGCTTTCTTAACGGTTTCATTCTCTACGGTCTTGAGAGTACCTTCGTCACAGTTAAACGCCATGTACTCTGTCTTTTTAGCGTTTAGGTGAAGTCCAACTTTATTGCATTCTATTTCCACTTTTGTCAGTAGCTGCTGTGCTTCCTCCATCTGGTCAAAGAGCAGGGCTATGTCATCTGCAAAATCGAGATCTGTGAGCGTAACTGGTCTGACTCTTTTGGTTCGCCCTGGTTTTATGGTAAAACCAAGCTTGTCATGATCTTTGGTAGCTTGACGCAGAGCGTAATCAAGGACGATTATAAAGATGTAGTGTGCCAGAGTGTCTCCTTGCAGCACACCAGCTAGGAGCTCGAACACTGCTGTTTCTCTGTCTGGTGATACAGCTTTTGCCATGGTTTTGGTATAGCTGGACTCTATTGCTCTCAGTAGACGGTCTGGCACTCCGTAAGCTTTCAGCATCTTCAGCATTTTACCTCAGTGAGTGGAGTCAAAAGCTTTGCAAAAATCGATGTAAGTAAGCACGGTTGGTAGGTTGTTCTTCTTGACTTCCTCGATGATCCTACGGAGAGCAGGTATTTGCTTTACTGTTGTGCACTTCTGCCGAAAACCATTCTGTTTGAATCTTAGCTTAGGGTCAATGGCAGTGTGAATCCTGTTCAAGATCATCCGATTGTATAAATTTGCTAAGATGCAGGTCAAGCTGATACTGCGGTAGTTATCTGTCTTTGTGAGGGATCCAGACTTGGGGACTGGGATAATGTTTGAGAGTGACCACTGTTCTGGTTTGTCGCCTTTCATCAGTGCCCTATTACATATGTCCAGCAAGATGTCATCCAGGTTGCAGTTCTTCAGGACATCTGGTGGTATCCCATCTGGTCCAGTGCTCCTGCCCTGTTTGAGTGCATATTTGGCTTCTTCAGCTCCTCAATGGTGAATGGGCCGTCATCGATGTCAACTTGCATTAGTATCATGGGTATGTCCTCTTCTTCTTCCGTGATTGTTGGAGGGCTTCCCAGCAGGTTTTTAAAGTGAGTAAACCATGTCAGGACACAGTCCTCTGCTGTTTTACCACTTATTTGACCCGATGGGGACTTCTTCCATCTACGGATCTCATTGACTAAGTGCTATGCTTCTCCATGCTGCATGTCTTCATTAGCAGCTTCTATCTCTCTAATCCTCCCAGCTAGTTCCTCTTCCTTCAGTTGGTCATAGGTGGCAAAGAGATTCTTCTTTATAGACCCCCCAATAATAATAGGAGCAGATAGGGAAGGAGATTCTAGAACGGTGCAATAATAACAGGGTTGTGATGGGTGATTTTAACTTTCCTAATATTGACTGGCATCTCCTTGGAGCAAGGGGCTTAGATGAGGTGGAGTTTATTAGATGTGTTCAGGAAGGTTTCCTGATGCAATATGTAGATAAGCCAACTAGAGGAGAGGCTGTACTTGATCTGGTATTGGGAAATGAACCTGGTCAAGCGTCAGATCTCTTGGTGGGAGAGCATTTTGGAGGTAGTGATCACAACTCTATAGCGCTGGAGAGGGATAAGAGCAGACAATTTGGGAAACCATTTAATTGTGGTCAGGGGAAATATAATGCTATTAGGCAGGAACTTGGGAACTTGGAAACGTAAATTGAGACCAGGTGTTCTCAGGGAAATGCACAGCAGAAATGTGGCAAACATTCAGAGAACATTTTCATGACATTTTGCATAGGTATGTTCCATTGAGGCAAGGAAAGGATGGCAGGGTAAAAGAACCATGGTGTACAAAGGATGTAGAAAATCTAGTTAAGAAGAAAAGAAAAGCTTACGAAAGATTTAAGAAACTAGGTACTGTTAGAGCTCTAGAAAATTACAAGGGTGCCAGGAAGGAGTTCGAGAATGTAATTAGGAGAGCCAGAAGGGGCCATGAGAAGGCCTTGGTGAGCAGGATTAAGGAAAACCCCAAGGCATTCAACAAGTATGTGAAGAAGAAGAGGATAAGACATGTGAGAATATGACTAATCAGGAGTGATAATGGAAATGTGCATGGACCCAGAGGAGGTAACGGAGGTACTTAATGAATACTTTGCTTCAGTATTCACCAGTGAAAAGGACTTTGGCAATTGTGGGGATGAAGGTATTAAGTTAGATAAGTCATCGGAACTGGACAAGATATACCCCAGGCTACTGTAGGAAGTGAGTGAGGAGATTGCTGAGCCTCTGGCAATGATCGTTGCATCTTCAATAGCGATGGGAGAAGTACCAGAGGATTGGAAGGTTGAAAATGTTGTTCCCTTATTCAAGAAAGAGAGTAGATATAACTCAGGAAATTATAGACCAGTGAGCCTTACTCCAGTGGTGGGAAAGTTGTTGGAGAAGATCCTAAGAGACAGGATTTATGAGCATTTGGAAAGATGTAATCTGATAAGGGACAGTCAGCATGGCTTTGGCAAGGGTAGGTCATGCCTTACGAGCCTGATTGAAATCTTTGAGGATGTAACAGAACACATTGATGAAAGTAGAGCAGTGGATGTACTGTATATGGATTTCAGTAAGGCGTTTGATAAGATTCCCCAAGTGAGGCTCATTCAGAAAGTAATGAGGAATGAGTTCCAAAGAGACCTTGCTTTCTGGATCCAGAATTGGCTTGCCCACAGAAGGCAAAGGTGGTTGAGATGGTTCGTCTTCTGCTTGGAGGATGGTGTCCAGTGGTGTTCTGGGCCCCCTTCTCTTTGTAATTTTTATAAATGACTTGGATGAGGAAGTAGAAGGGTGGGGTTAGTAAGTTTGCTAATGACACAAAAGTTGGGGTGTTGTGGATAGTCTGGAGGATTGTCAGGGGTTACAGTGGGACATTAATAGGATGCAGAACTGGGCTGAGAAGTGGCAGATGGAGTTCAACCCAGATAAGCATGAAGTGGTTCATTTGTGTAGGTCAAATTTGAAGAAAAGATATAATAGTAATGGTAAGGCTCTCGGCAGTGTGGAGGATCAGCAAGATCTTGGGGTCCATATCCATAGGACACTCAACGCTGCTGCACAGGTTGACAGTGTTGCTAAGATGGCGTATAGTATATAGTGTGATGGCCTTCATCAACCATGGGATTGAGTTCAAGAGCAATGAGGTAATGTTAAAGCTATTGTGATGAGAATACACATAGATAAGATGTTAGCTGTCCTGTGTGATCAGCAGTTGGTCTGCCACCTGTCTTCAAGAGAGTGATAAGGAACACAATGAAACAGCATCTGGAGATGTGTAATGAAGGGACGGGAGAGAGAGAGCTGTCTGGAGCGGCTCCCCCTTTGAACCCTGAACTGTTTGAAGTGATGGACAGGCGATACCCCAGCACGGGGATAAAAAGGGACCGGTTCGCTAAGGCAGACACACACGACACCCAAGGTAACAAGACCCTGGAAGCGGTGCGCCTCTCACGAGTCGGTGGGAAGTATCGGACAACGCACAGGGTGGAAAGGTACGATCAGCGGGAACCCGGTGTGTGTCCGCCCTTGCCTGGGTGCCGGGTTCACTGCAGAGGATCGACCGCATCTGGAGGAGGGGTCACAGTCGGTGACCTCAGGTGACATCACCAAGGACCTGCCCAAAAGCTGCTTGTGAGCAATATCGCCGGTCTGTGAGTGGAAGCCGTTTCTGAATGATGAGTCGTTCCCGTTCTCTCTCTCTCTCTCCCCCCACGTTGTCCATCGCCATGGTAACGATTACTGCGAACTGAACTACTAAATTGGACTGAACTTTGTGTCACTTTGAAATTGGTCATTTAGCCCTAGACAACGATAGAGCTTGATTGATGCTGTTATCTTAATTCTGTGCACATGTGTGTTTATCATTGCTGAACTGTTGCATTTATTATCCTTTCGATTACTGTGTTGCTTGTTTCTTTAATAAAACTTTCTTAGTTCTAGTAATCCAGACTCCAACTGAGTGATCCATTTCTGCTGGTTTGGCAACCCAGTTACGGGGAACGTAACACTATATAAGACCTTAGTTAGACCCCATTTGGACTACTGTGTTCATTTCTGGTCACCTCACTACAGGAAGGAGGTGGATACTATAGAGGGAGTGCAGAGGAGATTTACAAGGATGTTGCCTGGATTGGGGAGCATGCCCTATGAGAATAGATTGAGTGAAATTGGCCTTTTCTCCTTGAAGCAACAAAGGATGAGAGGTGACCTGACAGAGTTGTATAAGATGATGAGAGGCGTTGATCATGTAGATAGCCAGAGGCTTTTTTTCCCGGGCAGAAGTGGCTAACATGAGGTGGAATAGTTTAAAGGTGCTTGGAAGTAGGTACAAGGGGGATGTCAGAGGTAAGTTTTTCACACAGAGAGTGGTGGGTGCGTGGAATGCACTGCCAGTGACAGTGGTAGAGGCGGATACAATGGGGTCTTTTAAGAGACTCTTAGGTAGGTACATGGAGCTTAGAAAAATCGAGGGCTATGCAGTAGGGAAATTCTAGGCAGTTTCTAGAGTAGGTTACATGGTCAGCACAACATTGTGGGCTGAGGAGCCTGTAGAAGAAGAAGAAAGCCCTTAACTCCAAGTGAAGTCACTGGGATGCTGTCATTGATGGCGTTTTTTTTTTAGCAGGCTTTCTTATTTTTATGAGGCCAAGTTGCTAGCTCGAAACTCAACCCAGAGTGGATGGAAAGCATGCAAGGGAGCCGGCTGGATTCGAACTTGTGAGCCTTCGCTCCGAAGTCCGGTGCTGATGCCACTACGCCACCAGCCAGCTGAAGAGCCTGTAATATGCTGCAAATTTCTATGTTCTATCATGCATCTGAAGAAAATTTACATATCCTCTTTAATATTATTGGCTAGCTTACTTTCGTATTCCATCTTTACTTTCTTAATGACTTCTTTAGCTGCTTTCTGTTGGTTTTTAAAAGACTCACAATCCTATAACTTCCCAGTAAATTTTGCTCTACTATATGCCCTCTCTTTGGCTTTTATGTTGGCTCTGACTTCTCTTGTTAGCCACAGTTGTGTCATCTTTCCTTTAGAATGCTTCTTCCTCTTTGGGATGTGTATGTCCTGTGCCTTCCAAATTGCTTCCAGAAATTCCTGCCATTGCTGCTGTGCCATCAGCCTTGGCAGTGTTCTTTTCCATCAATTCTGGCCAACTCCTTTCTCATGCCTCTGTAATTCTCTTTACTCCATTGTAATACTGATACATCTGACTTTAGCATCTCTTTCTCAAATTTCAGGATGAATTTGATCATATTATGAACACTGGCTCTTAAGGGTTCCTTTACCTTAAGCTCGCAAGTCAATTCTGGTTCATTGCACAACACTCAATCCAGAATAGCTGATAATCCAGTGGGCATAACCAAGCGCTGCTCTAAAAAGCCATTTCATAGGCACCCTAGAAATTCCCCCTCCTGTAATCCAAACCAACCTGATTTCCCTGATCTTCCTGCATATTGAAGTCCCTCACGACTATTGTAACAATGCCCTTTTGGCATGTATATTCTATCTCCCATTGTAATTTGTATACCACATTTTTACTACTGTTTGGTTGTCTGTATACAACTCTCATCTAGGTCTTTTTACCTTTGCAGTTCCTTAGCTCCATCCACAAAAATTCAACACCTTTTACCCAATGTGACCTCTTTCTAATGATTTGATTTAATTTTTTACCAACAGACCAACTCCACCCTATCTGCCTTTCTGCCTGTCCTTTCGATATAGTGTGTATCCTTGGACATCAAACTCCCAGCTATAATCTTCTCTCCGCCATGATTCAGGGATGTCCACAACAACATACCTGCCAATCTGTAACTGTGCTGCAAGTTCATCTACCTTATTCCATATATTGCACACAGTCCTGAAGGTATAACACCTTCAGTCCTGTATTCACTGTTTTTGATTTTTGTCCACCTTCTATGTTGCAACTCTTCCTGTTGACTGCAACTTTGCCCTATCAACAACAGCCTCTCCTCACTACACATTGCCTCTGTTTGTAAACCAGATATCTCATCTTCAGCACTATCATCTGCCTTTCCTACGATACTTCTTATATCTGTGGTCCCAACGTATCGATGCAGCTATAAAGAAGGTAAGACAGCAGCTATACTTCATTAGGAGTTTGAAGAGATTTGGTATGTCAACAAAGATACTCAAAAACTTCTATAGATGTACCCGTGGAGAGCATTCTGACAGGCTGCATCACTATCTGATATGGGGGGGGGGGGGCTACTGCACAGGACATAAGTTTAGTCAGCTCCACCCTGGGTATTAGCCTACAAAGGAGTGGTGTCTCAGAAAGGCAGCGTCCATTGTTAAGGACCCCCAGCACCCAGGGCATGCCCTTTTCTCACTGTTACCATCAGGAAGGAGGTACAGAAGCCTGAAGGCACACACTCAGCGATTCAGGAACAGCTTCTTCCCCTCTGCCATCCAATTCATAAATGGATATTGCACCCGTGAATATTACCTCACATTTTTAATATATATTATTTCTTATTTGCATGTTTTTAATCTATTCAATATGCCTATACTGTAGTTGATCGATTTATTTATTTTTTCCTTCTTCTGTACTATGTATTGCATTGAACTGCAACTGCTAAGTTAACAAATTTCACGACACAAGCCGGTGATAATAAACCTGATTCTGACTCTGAAAAACTTGAGCTTGTCTTTCCTTTGCTTTCACTGACTGAAGCCTTGAAGAGCTGAAGCCTCAAGATCACCACTCCGACTCTGTCCACTCAGACGATGGCTGCTCCGTTTTCCCCGCCTTCCTTTACTTTGCTCTTACTAATCAATCCCAAACAGCGACTGGTCTCTGGTCAAAGGTCTTTTACAGATGTATGTGGACAAAATCTAGTTCCATGACCAGTCTTCACAGATGAAATCCAGGCTGTCTTCTATGTGATTAGACCAACCCTCACCCCATTGTTTGCCAGAAGTTAAGGAAGTGGAGAGAATTGCCACACCAGGGTTGTGGGGACAATGGAAGCTGTGGCTAGGGATACAGAGAGAAATAATTTCAGTGTGGTTGAGGCTAAGACAATGGAAAGCATATGGTAGTAATAGGGAACTGTAGAAATGTTGAGGAAAACAAAGGGTCAAATTTCTTACCACACCTCAGCACTCCCAGGGACGGAATGCATTAGAACACAGCTGCTGCATCATTGGCCAGAGGCGTCATGTTTTAATATTTCAGTAGTTATGCTAAACAGCAGTAATGTTTAAGCTGCACAGCAGTAGTGTTTGCATATGTAAATTGGATTTCAGCACAGTAAATACCCAGTGCAGTTGAAAATAAAAGATAACGACATCCCAAATAACCTGACATTCACTCTTGCTGTTCAATTCACAGATAACCTAATTGCCAAGTACAAAATACTGTAGATATTTGGAGTAAAGTGACAAGTACTAGAAATATTCACCTTGTCAGACAGCTTCCGTGGAGAGAGAAACAGAGCTAACATTTCTGTGCAATTGAAACCACAAAGCATTACTGCTGAAGTATCTCTTATGTTACAAGATATGAGAGGAGGGACAGAGAGAATCAAAGCAAGGGTCTGCGATAGTGCAGAGATTTGAGAGTTCAAAGTACAAAAGTTTAGAGTAAGTTGTACTTATTTATCATTATATCCAACCATGAGAGAAAGACCACACCAACAAAACTGACAAACACCAATGTGCTAAAGACAACAAACAGCAAATACAAAAAGAGAAAATAATAATAAATAAATAAGCAATAAATATTGAGAACATAAGATGAAGCATCCTTGAAAATAAGTCCATTGGTTGTGGGAATAGTTTGGCAATGGGCTGATGACTGAGAGGTAATGCCTATTCCTGAATCTGGCGGCACACATCAAAGTTGCAGGTGAACGCAGCAGGCCAGGCAGGATCTCTAGGAAGAGGTACAGTCGACGTTTCAGGCCGAGACCCTTTGTCAGGACTTCATTAAACTGCAGAATTCCTTGTGCTGCTTGAATTTCCAGCATCTGCAGTATTCCTCGTGTCATTCACCAGCAACTTTGATGTGTGTTGCTTGAATTTCCAACATCTGCAGAATTCCTCATGTTTACCTGAATCTGGCGGTGCAGGTCTTGAGACTCCTGTACATTCCTCCAAATGGCAGCAGTGAGAAGAGGTCATGGTGCAGATGGTGGGGGTCCTTGGTGATGGATGCTGCTTTCCTGCAACAGTGCTCCATGAGGATGTGCCCATGTGGGGAGGCTTTACCCATGATGAACCATTACTTTTTGTAGGATTTTCTGTTGAAAGGCATTGGTGTTTCCATAGTGAGAGGCAATGGGAGCACTCACACAATGGAAGTGTAATGATATACATTACTCAATGTAGTGTTTAGAAAACATTCAGCAGTACACTGAAATGAACCACATCAAGTGTCGCAAATGTACCATATTCTCAGCATCAGGTCAGAAAATACGGAGCTCATAGAGAGGAGTTCAGGGAAAGTAAAACAGTCAAGAGCATGCTCGCTGACATATCAGAAGATGTATATGACAAACAAAGCCAAGTTAACAGAATAAACTCACAGTTGAATTAAGATATTTACTACATTCACACTGTCAGAAATTGTATGCCATTCAAAAATTTTTACTCAGATATGAGTCATCACTCACAGTGTGATCTGCTGATGTTGCACAGTTCATGTTCTGACAATTTCACGCATTTGTACCTCTGCTCACGGAAATCAGATATTGTCCATCACATGCATTGGTGAACTCAGATATTGTTTACCAACAATACTGTCAATTTCTGAATGTTCCAAGTTAAATGCAGAAACCATATACCACTTGCATTGTATCTGAGTTCGACTCTGAGGAGTGTATAAATTGTAGACTCAGCCCATTCCATCACAGGCACAGCCCTCTCCGCCCCGAGGA
Organism: Mobula hypostoma; assembly: GCF_963921235.1. Classification (NCBI taxonomy): domain Eukaryota; kingdom Metazoa; phylum Chordata; class Chondrichthyes; order Myliobatiformes; family Myliobatidae; genus Mobula; species Mobula hypostoma. The sequence goes on along the minus strand of NC_086100.1, from coordinate 88,586,053 downwards.
CACCTTTAATTGTCAGTGCCTCAGGAAGGTGGTATCCGTCATTAAAGACCTTCATCATCAGTGACATGCCCTCTTATGTTCCTACCTCTGGAAAGGAGGTACAGGAGCCTGAAGACCCACTTTCAACATTTTAAGGACAGATTCTTCCCATCCACCATCAAATTTCTGAACAGTCCATGAACCCATGAGGATAACCTCATTATTTGAATTTTGCATTATTTACTTATTTTGTTATTTTTATGTCTTGGACTGTAGCGCTGCCGCAATGCAACAAATTTCAACGCATCTGTCAGCGGTAATATGGAGGGGTACTGCAGTGTAGCAGTTAATGCAACACGTTACCATGCCTGAGATCACTGATTGGGTTTCAATTCTGGCTACCATCTGTATGGAGTTTGTAAGTTCTCCCTATGACTGTGTGGGTTTCCACCAGGAACTCTGGTTTCCTCCCACATTCCAAAGGCATAAGGTTAGGGTCAGTAAGTTGTGGGCAAGCTATCTTCGCATAAGACAGTAACCCTGGGAGTTATCAATATTGTCCTCAAATCCCATTAAGTCTAATGGCATGATGGTCGATATGGAGAGAAAACTTCATGTATATACTTCCTTATCACTGAATAAGCATGCTTCAAAGAATAAAGTACTAGCCTGCTCGACCTATCCTTGTAGCTCAGGGTCTCAGATCCAAGCAACATCCTGGCAAGTCGTTTGTGCACACTTTCCAGCTTAAAGATGTTTTTCCTATCGCAGGATGACCAAAACTTAACACAGTACTCCAGGTTAGCCTCACTAACATCTCGAAAATTACAGCATAGGTTTGGTTACTTACTTAAGTTTAAGATCATAGACAATGAGGGTGGTTTTGAAGAATTACAGGGGATGCTTGTTCACCTGGGTAAATGGACTGGGGAATGGCAGATGCAGTTCAACTCAGTTAAGTGTGAGGTGTGGCAATTAGGAGCTCAAGTCAGGGTAGAACTTGTGCAGTAACTGGTAGCAATCTGGGGAGTGTTGTGAAATGGAGGGACCAGGGAGTTTGCTCTACATCGTTCCTTGCATAATTCCCTGAAACAGAGTCACTGGTAAACAGGTTAGTGAAACAGACACTTGGACCCCTGGTCTTCATCAGTCAGGGCACTGAGTGTAGGACCTCAGATGTTATATTGTATATGTTAGTGAGGTTAACCTGGAGCAATGTCTACAGGTGTGATCACCCTGTTCAAGAAAAATATTCTTAAACTGAAAGATCTGCAAGAATATTGCCAGGACTTGAGAACCTGAACAGCGAGAGGCCTGACAAGCTAGGACTTTATTCTTTGGAGCATAGGGGAGGCAGAGGTGACCTTATAGAGGGTATAAAACCATGAAAGTCATAGCTTGGGTGAATACACACAGTCTTTTTCCTAGGGAAAGGGAATCAAAATCTAGAGGGCAAAGTTTTAAGGGGAAAGGAGAAAGGGACATAAGAGGCAATATCTTCAGTGATTGAGTAAGTACAATAACAACATTTAAAAGACATTTGAACAGGTACATAGGTAAGAAAGGTTTAGAGGGACATGAGCCAAGCACAGGCACCGAGTATCTTGGTCGGAGTGGGCGAATTGGGCTGAAGGGGCTCTTTCCATGCTGTGTCACTATCTGACAAATCAGTGCTCCTTCAACACTCAAAAAAAGACAACAGCACTAATGTAGCAAAGGCACAGAATATAGCCTGGTGGGAACGTCAATGTCTATCATGAAGAATGCTTGTCTCAACAACACTGGCTGGACTGGTCCAGCTCTAAAGAATGGAGCTGGCAGCTTGGGTCTGAAGTAGGTTATGTATGAACTGACTTGAGGAGTTTACCTGTCTGACCTGTCCTCATTAATCTATCCAACACACCTGTCTATGACAGCCCTGTTGGGGTGACGATGACACAATCTTTGTGGAGTCAAAATTCTTCCTTCACACTGAGGACTCTCCATTTGGTTGTGTGGCACTACAAACTCACCAGCTGGGTGGACTTTGAACAGATCTGTCAGCTCAAATCCGGAGATCCTTGAGGCATTGTAAACCATCAAAGCAGCAGAAATGTCCTTCAGCATATTTTGTCACCTCATTGCCCAGCACAATCCTATTCTGCCATTAGTCTGAAGCAGGAATGCAGAAGGGTTTTCTGGAAGCAGCATGAGGCATCCCTAAAAGCCACAATGTGTCACACCAGTGAAGACATAATATAGGACCATGTGCATACTACACATCTGATACGGAACTCAACAGCTACAGCCAATCAACCTGAAACCCAACAACCAGGATGAAATATCTACTTTACTGCAACATCTGGTCATGAATGCTGGACAATTAAACAGTGAACAGGAGGACAAGGCTCCACTTGCAACAATGGAGGAGCCCACACATCTGGACTAAAGGAAAAGCAAAAACATTTCCAAACCATGTTCAGCTACCCTCCTGAGATCCTCACTGTCAGTGAAACGTCTTCAGCCAATTTGATACACTCTGTGTGATATCAACAAAAGGCAAAGAGCACAGGACAGAGCAGAGGCTCTGGAACAAGACAATGCCCTAGCTAAAGACCTGGGCCTAGCTGCGACTCTAGTCAAGCTGTTCCAGTGCAGGTACAACACTGGCATCTACTTGATAATGGGGGTAATTGTCACAAAAACAAGACAAATCCAGATAAATAGATTGATAACTATCACCCTATCAGTCTATTCTCAAACATCAGGAAAGTGATGGGAACCCTTATCAACAGTGTTATCACTAGTATTTCCTCACCAAAAAGCAACCCACGACGCCCAGTTTTAGTTATAGATCCAGGCGTCTTCATGGTCTTCAAGTTCAAATTTAATTGTCATTCAACCATACGTGAATACCAATGAAACAGTATTACCCTGTGACAAAGGTGTAAAACACAGCACCAACAGACCAACAGTCATACACAGCACAGGACACATATAGCACATATAAGATAGCAGTAAACATATAAAAAATACACAAAAAATATAATATAGCCCACTCTCACAACACGCTGGAGGAACTCAGCAGGTCAGGCAGCATCCGTGGAAAAGATTGGTTGACGTTTCAGGCCGGAACCCTTCGTCAGGACGCGAAGGGTTCCGGCCCAAAACGTTGAGCGATCTTTTCCACGGATGCTGCCCGATCTGCTGAATTCCTCCAGCGTGTTGTGAGTGTTGTTTTGACCCCAGCATCTGCAGATTATTTTGTGTTTATAATATAGCCCAAGTCCCTGAGTCCATGGTTATTGTTGACAAGAGCAAGCCCGCAGCAGTCTGCATTTGAATGAAATCCAGCTAGTCTTCTATGGAGCGAACACTAGAGAGCAGCACTGATGCCAGCATGGGTGCCAAGCCACAATGCCACCAACATCATCTGGTGATGACGCAACGAGCAACACCGCGGCCTGAGGCCCACTCCACGCTACAACTGGAAACATGCAGCCCCCTTCCCCACCACCCCCGCTCTGCCGTCGGTCCTGCCAATAAACCAGGGAACTGGACTTGCAGCATTCCACATTACCCACGTCCAACAGGGTCTTGCAATCAGAAGCAAAATGACTAAGACAATCACTCGCTGTTAGACTGCGAACTGCCTTCACTCGACGACTCCGACGTCTCTTCATAGCAGACAGTAACACGGTTTGCACCAAGTCCAGCTTCTCCACCAAATAGTACTCACTGATTGGGTACACTTGCTGTACTTAAAGATCTGAATGTCAAGCAGTGTTTTGCAATTGTAAAAAAAATGTTTAAAAAAGAATATAACACCTTTGGTTCGCCCTTTAGAGCCAATTGCATCTGAGAGCACCACCATCCTACCGGAAGGCCAATTTTTAATCAAAGCATGCACCAAAGAGCTGAATTACTTAAGTGATGGGAGAGTGGCTGCCCTCAGCATTAAGGCAGCATTTGGCCAAATGGAGCATTAAGGTACTCTAGTATAACTTATGTCAGTAAGTGTCAAGGAGAAAGCATTCCAGTGACTGGAATGCGACATACCTCACAGAAAGACAATTAGTTGTAGCTATCAGAAGTTAATCCGTTCAGTCCCACAGCATCACTCAGGAGTTTTTCAGGGGCGGGGGTCAAAGTAAAACTACCTTCAGCTGTTTCATCAATGACCTTCCTTCCGTCATATGGTCAGGTGATGATTGCACAGTGTTCAATTTCACAAGTGAAGCAGACCTGCATGATACAAGGCTCGGAAAACATTGAGCCATGGGCTGATAAGTGGCAGATAACAGTCGTATAGAACATGGATATGGGCCCTTTGGCCCAACTCACCAATGCTGACCAAGGTGCCAACCTAAGCTAGCCCCATTCCTATATTAGGCCGATATCTTTCGAAACCTCTCCTTCCCTGTACTTACCCAAATGATTTTTAAATGTTATTGTACCTACCTCAACCATTTCCCATGGCAGCTTATTTTGTGTACTGTCAGATCATGGTAATTTTCGATCCCCGGCTCCTTTTAAGAATTCAAGAATCAGTGAGAAACTTTGATTCTTCACAATTGTTTATTTTAAAGTTTAAACAAAGGAACAGATACAAACGAGAAAGAAAAGAAATTAAAGATAAAAAATCAATCACCTTTATAGTCCAGTGAACAGAAATTCCTTAGATAAGAAAATCCAATCAATGGTTGCATAATCGTTACAGGTGTAAAATGTGTTAACACTTAGCTGATTAAAAATAAAAAGGTGACAAGCTGTTATGTAACTCCTATACTGCATTCCCACCAGTAAGTGGCGATGAACTACCATGTACGCTGAGTTTGTTAAAGGTACAGATTGTCAAAGATACAAATTGTGTCAGTAAAACAGAAACTACGATAAAAACTACAATTTTAGTTTTGCATTAGTTGAACTAATATAAAAAGTACAGAAAAAGCAATCGATACCAACATCACCCTCTGTGTGAAGCAGTTGCCCTTCAGGTCCTGTCTAAATCTTTCCCCTTTCACCTCAAACCCATACCCTTTAGTTTTGGTTCCCTTTCCCTGGAAAAAGAAAAGACTTGAGTGAGTGCATTCAGCCTGGATATGTCTTCATGATTTTATATACCTCTCTATAAGGTTGCCCCTCAGTCTGCTACATGCCAATTCATGCCTCAAGGCATCTTAATTATTGCCAACAAGAGGGATGGCAATACCCACCTATCTTTGACATCCAATGGTTTTCTATCAATGTGCAACCAGTGCCCCCCACCACCTACAAAAAACAATCAAATCCAGAAACTCAACTGGATCAGCTGCACAAATACTGTGGCTACAAGAGCAGTTCAGAAGCTAGGTGTCTTGAGTTAGTAACACACCTCCTAGCACCCTAAGGAGTTACTACCACATATAATATACTAGTTAGGATTGTGAGGGAATAGCCTCCTTTTGCCCAAATTTGCTCCAACATATTCCAGCCCACTTGAATCTAACCCGGTCAACCTCCATAAACAACTATTTCCTCCACCACTGGTGAGCGATGGCTGCATTGGGTACCAATTACAACCTGCACTGAGTAACTTGCTTGGACTACCCTGAAGAGCAGCTCCCAAACCCACCACTTCTTCCACGAAGAAGAATAAGAGCAGAATACCACTGTGTGCAGTTTCCTCTTCAAGTCATGTAGTTTCACAACTTGGAGATTTATTGCTGATACTTTGTCACTGCCGTCTAAATCCTGGAACTCCTTGCCCACTAACTCTGTAGAAGAACCTTCACCACAAGATATACTGTGGTTAAAGGGGGCAACTCACCCCACCTTCTTGAGGATGATTAGGGAAGTCAGTGTTAGGCACACAAAAAAAATGCCAGAGAAGCTCAAGTCAAGCAGCATTTTGGAGGGAAATATACTGTTGACGTTTTGTGACAAGACCCATCAAGACTTCAATAAATGTTGGCTTTTCTGGCAATACCCAGATACCAAAAGATGAATGGAAAAATTATACAATGGTCACGCTGTTGAAATCAGATATTGTATGCAACTTGCCTGATTGAATCCAGATATCATGCTTCAGGTAGCAAAATTTCTTCAATCCCTTCTTAACAGAGTTAAGATTGTTAGTAGATAATTGCTGTCTCGTAAATTTGAAGGATTTTTTTTATCAGATATCAGATTATTTGTGAAATCCAGGAGTACAGCCATAAGAGGCAGCTGTGATGTAAGATGGAATTAAATCTAGACAAGTTTATACATATGTGCCAAGTGATAGAACTCTCCTGGAACTCCTTGCTCATTTGCATCTGGGGCTCACCTTCACCAGAAGGGGTGCAGCAGTTCAAGTGGGCAACAAACCCCATCTTCTTGAAGATGGTTAGGGATGGCCAATAAATGTTGGCTTACTGGTAATGCCCAGGAACCAAAAAATGAATTTAAATAATTGTGCAACAGTCAAAATCAAACCCGTCAGTCCTGGAACAAAGCATGAAAATATAAGCCAAGAAACACAAGTCAAATGACAGTGAAGGGTAAATGCTGACAGGGTCACTGAAATGGTGCTGGCAATGTACAGCAAAGTTTTGTGGGCAGCTCACAAAACGACTAGATATTCTACCATTTATATTCCTTTTGAACTACTATCACTGCAGTAAGCAACCTGTAACTTCCCTTTAAGAAATGTGCTTAAAGTACATCTGAAAGTTCTAACAATTTTATGATCTCCTGAAGGACTCAGTGAACTTGTCTCTCTGGAATGCACCTTGAAGCAGATGAAGGTCTACCATCGCTGGAAGAGTGGGCAGAGGAGATGGCCAGGGTGGACTTCAAGCCAGAGTAATGCGCCAAGGCCTGAGGGTGGGAAACAAACTGGTGTTCGGCCCCACTATTCCATACCTGAGCCCATCCCATCTGCCTGCATTTGACCCGCCTCTCTCTCTACTAGCCATTACCAGGAGGTGCAGGAGTCTTGGGTCTCACACCGCCAGGTTCGAAAGCCGCTGTTGTCCTGCAGCCGTCTGGCTCCTGGACCAGCTTCACTAGCCTTAACACTAAGCTTACATTGCAGCCTGTGAACTCACTTTCCATGACTCTGCAGCTCATATTCTATGTCTTATTCGTTTATTGTGTTAATTAATTGCACAAGTTGTCCTTTTTTGCACTTTGGATGTTTGCCAGTCTGTGTTATGTTTGGTTTTTCATTGATTCTCTCCTATGGGTGCCTGCAAGAAAAGGAAACTTAAGGATGTATACGGTATACATACTTTGATTTTAAATTTACTTTGAACTTTGAAATTGTAATTTTTGTAGATTCCAAAATGAGTGGCAGAGAAAAAAAAATGTTCTGTGTGTTAAAAGAATGCATGTGATGTGAAATGTAAAATTATTCCTACAAAAATGAACTGCGAATTGGATATTGAACATTTGTGGTGGAAGAGATGAAGACATAAGAGACTAGGTGCTGAAATCTAGAACAAAGTTAGCAAATTGTTTGAGGAAATCAGACAGCATCTAGATAGATAGATAGATAGATTTTATTAATCCCGAGGGAAATCTGTGGTGGGAAATACATTTCGAGTTGAGACCCTGGTGTTGTTCAGGGAAAGGAGACAGGATCAAATAGAACTGAACATTATGTAGATGGTGACACATGAATAGCAGAGCATGGAAGAAACATTTAATAGATGCAAGTGCAACCAGGCCAGTTAAACTTGACCTGAAAATTAATATTGTCCTCATAAAGCAGACCATCAATCTCCACACACAGAGGTTAAAACCAATGAGTTTTATACAGAACCTGATGCCCACTGAAACATCCAGGATCTAGGTAATTATAGTGTGGAGTCCACCACAGCAGACCAGGATTGAGATAAGACTACTAAAGTGGAATTGTGACAGAACCATTTTTTTTAAATGCAAGCAGTCACTTCAGCTGCTCTTTCATTCACTTCCACTTGAAGAGAATGAGAAGGCAAGACCTGTTCGGTCTGAGCCATGGAGTACAGCTTAGTGAGGCATCCAATATTGGACCAAGACATGATCCAATATCTCTCAGGGTGTCTTGGAGAGACAAACCAAGGCAAAGATAGTGACTGCATCCTGGGTGTTCAGTTTGTTGTTTGTTGAGAAATCAAATGAAAGGTGACCCAAACATTCATATTGGATCTCTGAAGGTCTGTGAAGATACTTTGCTGGACCCAATCATCGGTGACCTAGTGCAAAGATTAGGTTCAGGCACATTGGGGTTTCATGAGGGGAGCTCACATTCAGCTTGTATCAATACAACTTCATTATCCTTTAGAAGCAGTCTATTTGGAATCAACACATCAATAGAAGAAAATGGTTTTTTTGTACAAAATGGCTGAAACTTGGCCTTCAAGGGGCCAAAAGTGGTTATAATAGTCAATGCTTGCTAGAAAACCTTTGAAGCTGGGTGATTTTCTCCTTCTTGTTTTGAATTGCTACTGGTTCTAAGACAGACCTTCTTCAGCCGAGAACGATGTGACAAGTGAAGGGATCAAGCTGACTGGTCATTGATGAAGGGAAGACAGTGTAAGTGGCATGACCAAAACTAAAGAATGGACACAACAGGAGCCACAGAGACCTATGGGAACATATGACCAACGTCCCCTCTGCGTGTCAATTAATCACCCTGCTAAATCAAAAGTCAAAGCAGCAAAGGAGATAGAATATAGAACAGAACAGGACAATACAGGCTCTTCTGCCCATTTGCTCCAAGATAAATCCAATCCTTCCCTGTCACATAGCCCTCCATTTATCTTTCACCCATGTGCCTATTTAAGAGCATCTTAAATGACCCTAATGTATCTGCCTCTACCACCACACCCGGCAATGCATTCCGTGTGTATAAAACCTACCTCTGACATCCCCCTAGGCTGTACTTCCCTCCAAACACATTAAAGTTACGCCCTTTGATACTAGCCATTTCTACTCTGAGAAAAGGTCTGTGGATGGCCATTCTATATATATATATATATATGTCTTATCATCTTGTACACCTCTTATCCTCCTTCTCTCCAAAGAAAAATGTCATGGTCCGGATCAGGGTCTCTTTAAATTTACTTTGTTTATGTTACGATCCAGACCGTTGACTCCCTGTTTCCCTTTGGTTCCCTGTTTTCCCATGTTCCTCGGCCTTGGTGATTAGAGACAATTTACTCTTGGCTGAACTGGTAGCTCATAGCCTCCGGCTTTCAGTTGTTCGGCGTGAGAGCGTTTGAAAAGTCACCAAAGGTACGGCGTGCCAATGTCATCTGGCCGGAGCAAGCCTAGTCTCTGCCCGAAGCAAGTGCTGGTAATTCGCCTTTCCTCACCGGAGCAACCCTGTCAAGTTACCTCGCCAAAGTGAGCCTGCAAAGTTTCCTCACCGAGGTGGGTCCGTCAGTTAACCCGCCAGAGGGAATCAAGAACCTGCTGTCTACTGTTCCCGGGCCAAGTCGAGAGCTCACCACTACCTGGAGGCTCCAAGTCAAGTCCTGGCTCCGGGGGCATCCAAGTACCGAGTCAAGTCCTGGCCCTGGCAGCATCCAAGTTCCGAGTCAAGTCCTGGCCCTGGCGGCATCCAAGTTCCGAGTCAAGTCCTGGTCCTGGCAGCATCCAAGTTCCGAGTCAAGTCCTGGTCCTGGCGGCATCCAAGTTCCGAGTCAAGTCCTGGCCCTGGCGGCATCCAAGTACCGAGTCAAGTCCTGGTCCTGGCAGCATCCAAGTTCCGAGTCAAGTCCTGGCCCTGGCGGCATCCAAGTTCCGAGTCAAGTCCTGGTCCTGGCGGCATCCAAGTTCCGAGTCAAGTTCTGGCCCTGGCGGTTTGTGATTCCTGTTTTACCCCGCTGTCTGAATCCCTTCTCTGCCCCTCTCACCTCTAGCCCTCGTCTGCAACCCTCACCTGCACCTCGGTCTAATTCTATTGCCGGAGCTAGATAGGTACTGACTGGTGTTCTTTCGTGTTGGTCTTGTCTTGTCCTCGCCTCCGTGGGGTAAGTCTGGTCGTCTTGCCATTGCCCTGCGGGGGGTCATGTCTTGTCTTGTCTTATCCTCGCCTCCATGGGGTAAGTCAGGCCATCTTGCCATTGCCCCGCGGGGGGTGGTCATGTCTTGTCTCGTCCTCGCCTCCGTGGGGTAAGTCTGGCCATCTTGCCGTTACCCCGCGGAGGGTCATGAGTCCCGGCCCTATGTCCTGTACCCAAGGAGGGGTCCCGGCTCTCTGTTCTGTGTGTGAGGCCCGGCCCTATGTCCTGTACCCAAGGAGAGGTTCCAACTCCTCTGTGTTCTGTGTATGTGTCCATGGTCCATGTACCTGCTCTCCCTAGACCGAGGCTCTGTTTTTCCAGGTTCCTCCTCTCCCTAGCCCATGTCATGTCCATGCCTGGTTCTGGGGTCTGAGCCCGAGGCAAGACCCAGGTACTGTGTCCTTGCCCCATCCCTGGCTCGGAGTCCATACCATTGCCTCTTCATGTCGCCGCTAGTTCTGGGAGCCGATTCTGAGTCCAAGCCCAGACCCTTGTCCCAGCCTAGTCGTAGCCCTGAGTCCTTGTCCAGTTCGCTATTCCTGCTCCTGCCTTGCTCTCCTGGTATTGAACAATAAATTTAATTTAATTAACCTCACAAGATGTGTCTTGCATTTGGGTCCACCCTTGCTGGGAACCCAGTTGTTTACAATATATATTAATGACTTGGATGAGGGAATTAAATGCAGCATCTCCAAGTTTGCGGATGACACGATGCTGGGTGGCAGTGTTAGCAGTGAGGAGGATGCTAAGAGGATGCAGGGTGACTTGGATAGGTTGGGTGAGTGGGCAAATTCATGGCAGATGCAATTTAATGTGGATAAATGTGATGTTATCCGCTTTGGTGGCAAAAATAGGAAAACAGATTATTATCTGAATGGTAACATACATCAAAGTTGCTGGTGAATGCAGCAGGCCAAGCAGCATCTATAGGAAGAGGCGCAGTCGACGTTTCAGGCCGAGACCCTCCGAGACTAAGTCCTGACGAAGGGTCTCGGCCTGAAACGTCGACTGCGCCTCTTCCTATAGATGCTGCTTCGCCTGCTGCATTCACCAGCAACTTTGATGTATGTTGCTTGAATTTCCAGCATCTGCAGAATTCCTGTTGTTTGCGTTTAAATTTACTACCGCGAAGCCTTTTCCGGTGATGCCTACACCGAAGAAGTTTAGATCCTCTCTTCGACGGGAAACTCACTCTTCCTTCAGTTAGTCCTGACGAAGGGTCTCGGCCTGAAACGTCGACTGCGCCTCTTCCTATAGATGCTGCTTGGCCTGCTGCGTTCACCAGCAACTTTGATGTATGTTGCTTGAATTTCCAGCATCTGCAGAATTCCTGTTGTTTGCGTTTAAAATTATCTGAATGGTGGCCAATTAGGAAAAGGGGAGGTGCAACGAGACCTGGGTGTCCTTATACACCAGTCATTGAAAGTGGGCATGCAGGTACAGCAGGCGGTGAAAAAGGCGAATGGTATGCTGGCATTTATAGCGAGAGGATTCGAGTACAGGAGCAGGGACGTACTACTGCAGTTGTACAAGGCCTTGGTGAGACCACACCTGGAGTATTGTGTGCAGTTTTGGTCCCCTAATCTGAGGAAAGACATCCTTGCCATAGAGGGAGTACAAAGAAGGTTCACCAGATTGATTCCTGGGATGGCAGGACTTTCATATGAAGAAAGACTAGATGAACTGGGCTTGTACTCGTTGGAATTTAGAAGATTGAGGGGGGATCTGATTGAAACGTGTAAGATCCTAAAGGGATTGGACAGGCTAGATGCAGGAAGATTGTTCCCGATGTTGGGGAAGTCCAGAACGAGGGGCCACAGTTTGAGGATAGAGGGGAAGCCTTTTAGGACCGAGATTAGGAAAAACTTCTTCACACAGAGAGTGGTGAATCTGTGGAATTCTCTGCCACGGGAAACAGTTGAGGCCAGTTCATTGGCTATATTTAAGAGGGAGTTAGATATGGCCCTTGTGGCTACGGGGGTCAGGGGGTATGGAGGGAAGGCTGGGGCGGGGTTCTGAGTTGGAGGATCAGCCATGATCATAATAAATGGCGGTGCAGGCTCGAAGGGCCGAATGGCCTACTCCTGCACCTATTTTCTATGTTTCTATGTTTCTTCCCTTTCCCCTTCGTCCATGGTCTTCTGTCCTCTCCTATCAGATTCTGCCTTCTCCACCCCTTTATCTCTTTCACCAATCAACTTCCCAGCTCTTTATTTCACCCGCTCCCCCTCTCCTGGTTTCATATATCACTTACTACCTTGTACTTCTTCCCCCCCCCCCCACTTCCTTATTCAGTCTTCTCCCCTTCCCTTTCAGTCCTGATGAAGGGTCTCAGACTGAAACATCGACTGTTTACTCTTTTCCATGGATGCTGACAGGCCTACTGCTGATTTCCTCCAGAATTTTGGGTGCATTGTTTCCTCTTCAATCCCTATTTGGTCCCATCTTCACTCTAGTCATCCTCTACTCAATCTCGTCTTCATGTATGTGCATAATGCCTTGCGATTTTCTTAATCCTACTCACCAAAGTCCTCTCATGTCGCCTTCTAGGTCTCCAAACTCCATTCCTAAGCTCCTTCCTGCCTAAGTTATAACTCTGTGGAGCCCTGTCTGATCCTTGCTTCCTAACCTTTAGTGTGTTTCTTTCTTTCTCTTAACTAGGTTCTCCACATTACCAGATGCTAAGCCGAATGAAACTTGTAGGAGATGAGACCTTCTGGGGTTCTTCAAACTTAAGGGAAGTGGACTTTGGCTAATATGCCACTAGGGAGGTGCTGATCACTAATACTAGGTCTTGCAAAGAGCAAGTAATTTTGTGAAGTTCTCAAAAGACTGGCAGTTTGATCACTAGACAATGTCACATCACTCTTCAGATCAATGGAAAGGCAAAACAAGCTGGGAAGGGAATATTTAAGGCTGCTAAGCTGTCACTGTCAGAATCCTATTAGGTCTTCTGGGTCTCTGCAATAGTTAATCCAAGGGGAGAGGAACATAGTGACTTCAGACACATTAGAAGTTTTCATCCAACGTTAAGATAGATAAGTCCCCATGGCCAGACGGGATGTATCCTAGGTTGCTAAGGGAAGTGAAGGAAGAGATTACTGTTCCTTTTGCAATTACCTCTGTGTCCTCACTAGCCATGCAAGTAGTTGCAGAAGTTTGGAGGATGGTAAATGTTATTCCCATGTTCAAGAAAAGTAACATGGGAACTACACTCAGTGGCCACTTTATTAGGTACACCTGTACACCTGCTCATTAATGCAAATATCTAATCAGCCAATCATGTGGCTGCAACTCAATGCATAACAGCATTGAGGCCTGGCCAAGAGGTTCAGTTATTGTTCAGACCAAACATCAAAATGGGGAAGAAATGTGATCTAAGTGACTTTGACCATGGAATGATTGTTGATGCCAGCAGGATGGTCTGAGTATCTCAGAAACAGCTGATCACCTGGGATTTTCACACAGAACAGTCTCTGGAGTTTACAGAGAGTAGTCCAAAACACAAACAAATAAAAACAAGCAGGGAGCGATAGTTCTATGGGTGAAAATATCTTGTTAATGAGAGAGGACAGAGGAGAATAGCCAGACTGGTTCAAGCTTACAGAAAGGCAATAGTAACTCAAATAACCAACTGTTAGAAGAGCGATGTATGGAAGAGCATCTCTGAATGCACAACACAGTAAACATTGAAGTGGATGAGTGACAGCAGAAAGTCACAGTGGGTTCCTCTCCTGCACCTAATAAAGTGGCCACTAAATGTATATACCAGTAAGTGTTACTTCAGTGGTGGGAAAACTATTGGAGAGGTTTCTTAGAAGCAGAATTTGTGAACATTTGGAGAAGCATAGTCTGATTAGAGATCATTAACATGTCTATGTGAGGGTCAGATCATGCCTCACGATCCTGACTTGAGGAAGTGACAAAACATACTGATGAATGCAGAGCAGTGGATGTGGTGCAGATGGATTTTAGAAAAGCGTCCCTTTGGTAGCCTCATTCAGAAAGTCAGAATGCATGAGATCCAAGGTAACTTGGCGTGTGGATTCAGATTTAGCTTTTTCACAGAAGGCAGAGTTGCAATAGATGAGGTGTACTCTGCCTGGAGATCAGTGACCAGTGGTGTTCCACAGAGATCTGTTCTGGGGGCCCTGATCTTTGTGATTTTTTTTAATATACTGTATTAGCTGGACTGGAGATAAAGTTACAGCTCTTTAAAACCTTGGTTAGGCCACAGTTGGAGTATTCTGTTCAATTCTGGTTGCCTCATTATAGGAAGGATGTGAAAGTCTTAGAGAGGACGCAGAGGAGATTTACCAAGATGCTGCCTGATTAGAAACTATGTCTTATGAGGATGGGTTGAGTGAGCTCGGACTTGTCCCTTTGGAGAGAAGGAGGGTGAGAAGTGTCTTGGTAGAGGTGTACAAGATGATAAGAGGCATAGATCAAGTGGACAGCTAGAGACTTTTTTCCAGGGTAGAATCAGCTAGTACAGGGGGACATCACTTTAAGGTCTTAGGAGGAAAGTATAGCCGGAATGTCAGAAACAAGAGAAAACCTGCAGATGCTGGAAATCCGAGCAACACAAACAAAGTGCTGGAGGATCTCAGCAGGCCAGGAAACATCTACGGAAAACAGTCGACGTTTTGGGCCGAGACCCTTCAGCAGGAATGTCAGAGGCAGGTTTTTACACAAAGAGTGATGAGTGTGCATACACACTGTCAGGGGTGGTGGTAGAGTCAGACACATTAGGGACATTCAAGAGAATCTCAGGTAGGCATGTTGATGAAAGAAAAATGGTGCACTATATGGGAGGGAAGAGATAGATTGGTCTTGGAGTCAGTTGAAGGGTCAACACAGCTGAAGGGCCTTTGAAAAACAGAAAAGCTGCAAGAACCTTCAGTGTAAAATAATGACGGAAGACAAGGTGACAATATATATGCACTATTATAATAGACCAGCTGCTTCTGGCGGTTGGAGACATGGGAGAGCAAAGACGACACCTGAATTCAGGAGTGGAAAAGGTGAACATTAATGGTACACCACTAGGGGATCACAGTAGCATAGTGGTTAATGCAACACTGCTACAGCGCCAGTAATCTGGGTTCAATTCCACCGCTGTCAGCAAGGAGTTAGTATGCTTCCCCATGACTCCATGGGTTTCCATATGACCATAAGACAGAGGAGCAGAATTAGGCCATTTGGCCCATCAAGTCTGCTGCATCATTTCATCATGGTTGATCCATAATTCCCTTTCAACCCCAGCCTTCTGCTTTCTCCCATATGCTTTGATGTTTTATCTTGGTGCTCCAGTTTCCTCCCACATTCCAAAGATGTATGGGTTAGGGCGTAATTGAGCAGTGTGGGCTCATTGGATCAGCAGGGTCTGTTAATATGCAGCATCTTTAAATAAATTGTGCCCGTAATCGGATCTGCAAACTGATTTCATATTCTACTCCAGAATGTTAATGGCCATCATAAAGGTTGACATCATTGAATTTGTGACTGAGTGCTGTCTTTTGAAAAGGATATAAAGCCAAAGGAATATTTGCCCTCTTAGGTGTATGTAAAAGATTGCACAGAGCTGTATAAAAGTGGAAGAGGGGAGGGGCCACCTTTCGTGTCCTTGCCAACATTTAGCTCACATCACTACCACAAAGGCAAGACACTTAATCACTATCATATTGTTGCAAGTGGGAGTTGGCTGTCCACAAAATGATTGCTCTATTTCCTATGTTACATTAAAAATATTACTGTGAACTGCTTTAGAATGACCTTAAAAGGTAAAATGAAAGTCTGTGAATATTTTTTACTGTGGAAAATATATCCATTTTCAGCATCCTGAAGATTGTTTGAAAGGAATGAACATCAAAGCTGCTGGAGATAAGATGTAGGGAATGGAGGTACATTATTTAAAATACATTCCGATTGTGGGCGGATCCTACTGCATCTGAAGGCAGGAGCAGAAAAGGCAAATATTGATGGTATACCATTAGGGCTTCACAGTAGAATGGTGGTTAGCACAACACTATGCAAAATGCTGGAGGAACTCAGCAGGCCAGGCAGCATCTATGGAAAAGAGTACAGTCGACGTTTTGGGATGAGAAGGGTCTCGGCCCGAAACACCAACTGTACTCTTTTCCATAGATGCTGCCTGGCCTGCTGAGTTCCTCCAGCATTTTGTGTGTGTTGCTTGGATTTCTCAGCATCTGCAGATTTTCTCTTGTTAGCACAAACCTGAGCTGGGATGTCAGCATCTTATTATGTATGTACAGTATATTATTTGATGGCGAGGTTGTTAATGATTGAAAGGCATGTAAATTGTGTGGATGGGAGGAAGACATTTTACAGGGTGTGACCAAAACTGTCGCATACTTTGATATGAGAAACTTGAGACAGCCACTTTGAATTTCAGCAAAACTGCATTTATTTCTTATGATTAAAAATCTGGATGAAATGGGAAATACGAATTCTTAGTGTTATGATATACTTGTACATGCACTCATGAGCAGATGATTAAAGTTGGTACGCATGCGCGGTTGTTTTCATCTTGAAATATCTGTCTCGAAACATGGTGGCAGTGGTGGGGCTCAGAAAATAGCTTTTTTCAACCGCAGTGCCTGATTTTTTCAACTTGTGGTTGGCAGCATAATAATAATGCAACTCTGAAACATCGGAGGGTGAGGGTAAGAGTAGAAAAATGTCGACCGAGACAAGCAACCAGCCACAAATAGAGACGGGTACAGTAGCAGTGTCTGGAGCTGAGATAGCAGAATCTCAGCGGCACCCAGCACTCATGGGCGACCCCGTGCCGGGGAACCATGGTCGGAGAGGAAGTCCTCCCCCAGTCAGCGGCATCCGCCCACCATCGGCCGTGACAGTCAACCACGGAGTGATAGGCAGATGGAAGACATGGCAGCAGATGTGGACTAACTACAGCGTCGTAGCACAACTGCACAATCAAGTTCCAGCATACCAGACGGCACTATTTTTACAGACAACTGGACCGTCAGGACTTGAGGTCTACAATAGTTTTGTGTTCGCAGATGAGGCTGAAGGCCAAGACCTCACAAAGATTTTAGCTGCATTTGACAGATATGCTATCTGTGAGAAAAATTAGATATATGAGCGGTACATATGAGAGACAAGATCGTACTGGGCATTAACGACTCCCAAACCAGAAAACGTTTGTTACAAGAGAGAAAGCTATCACTCAATGTCTGCATTGACACCTGTAAAAGCACAGAAATGGCTGAATCACACCTACAAGCATTCAGTACAGCTGCAGATAGCAGGTCCACTCCTGTCCATGGGATTAAACCTCGCACTAACAAGGAAGGTTCAAAGCAGCCTGGACAGAAGGCTGGTGCTAGTGGTGGAGCCAGAGTAAAAGGCACCTTGAACAGGCACAGAAGCAAAGTGAACCCTTGCAAGTACTGTGGCACGGAACATGCACGAGACAAGCAACAATACCCAGCATACGGACAGGTGTGCAAGGCGTGTGGCATTCGAAATCACTTTGCAAAGGTATGCAAGCAGAACCCGTGCATGGGGTGGCAGCAGAATGCGATGACCAAACTGACAGTGACAGCAGCACCAAGTTTATCGACAATGTCATACTGGTGGTCAACAGTTTGAGGACAAAGGATGATGTATTCGCGCAGATGCTCATCAATGGAAAGCCAATAGTCATAGTCATAGTCATAGTCATACTTTATTGATCCCAGGGGGAAACTGGTTTTCATTACAGTTGCACCATAAATAATAAATAGCAATAGAACCATAAATAGTTAAATAGTAATATGTAAATTATGCCAGTAAATTATGATATAAGTCCAGGACCAGCCTATTGGCTCAGGGTGTCTGACCCTCCAAGGAAGGAGTTGTAAAGTTTGATGGCCACAGGCAGGAACGACTTCCTATGACGCTCTGTGCTGCATCTTGGAGGAATGCGTCAATAGACTTCCAAGCCGACAGCGGGGTGAGCATTAACATTTTACCCCGCAAATACTTGGAGGGAGTAGACCACACACTAAGACAATGCACAAAAAAGCTGATGATGTGGAACAAGACCACCATGGATGCAGAAGGGATGTGCAGAGTGAAATTGCGTAACCGCAAGTATTCTGTCGAATTTGTCATGGTCACTGACGACTTTACACCATTGCTGGGAAGCAGGACCAGCCAGCAAATGAAGCTGATTACGGTCAACGATTGCAACTTTCGCAGGGTGCATGCATCTATACTTAAAGAAAAACAATGCACACCAGAAGCACGCTATGCAGAGGTGTTCGATGATGCGCTCGGGGAGCTTCCGGGTGCAGCCCACCTGCAGATTGATGAGGAAGTTCAACCCACAGTGTTACCCCCACGACATCTACCTCACGCTATGAAGCGAAAAGTGAAAGCTGAGCTTGATCAACCGGTAGACCGTAAGGTGATAGCTCCAGTCCATGAACCTACAAGGTGGGTTAGCCAGTCAGTGGTCACAGAGAAGGAGAACGGCAATCTTCGTACATGCATTGACCCTTGACCATTGAACAACGCGCTGAGGAGAGAACACTACCCCATTCCGGTGATAGAGGACATTTTGCCAGATCTTGACCAGGCTAAGGTTTTCAGCAAATTTGATATGAGTTCTGCATTCTGGCAAGTGAAATTGGACAGTGAATCAAGCGTGCTCACCACTTTTAACACACCTTTCGGGTGGTATAGATGGCTCAGACTCCCATTTGGAACCAAAATCAGAGATTTTCCAGCACAGACTGCATCAGGCACTGGAAGGACTATCGGGAGTGATCTGCGTCGCAGACGACATTCTGGTGTACGGTAAAGGGGAAACGCGGGAAAAGGCGATCGCCGATCATGATGTGAAACTTGAGCAGCTATTACAGCGTTGTGCAGGGCAGCATATCAGGCTCAACAAGAACAAATCTGTCTTCAGAGCGACAGAGATACCATTTTTGGGCATCTCATCACAAGTGAGGGACTTCAGCCTGATCCTAAAAAGGTCGCTGACGTTCTCAACATGCCAGCAGCCACGGATGTGCAGGGAGTGCAACGACTGATCGGATTTGTCAACTACCTGAGCCGTTTTCTACCAAGTCTCTCAGATACCCTTCAGCCAATAAGACAGTTGTAGCATGGGAGTGGTCAGCTGAGCAGCAAAACGCTCTCTCCAAGATCAAGCGGATGGTATCCGAAGCACCGGTGTTAGCAAACTACAATTCTACGGAAGAGCTAACCATCCAATGTGATGCCAGCAACAAAGGCTTAGGGGCAGCACTCCTCCAGAATGGACGTCCGATCACAAATGCAAGCAGAGCGCTAACGGACACAGAAACGCGTTACGCAGCGATCGAAAGGGAAATGCTCGCAATCGTTTTCGCACTTGAGCATTTTCATCAATACACCTTTGGCCGCTTCACAAGAGTACTCAGCGATCACAAGCCGCTCGAAATGAAAGTTAAGAAGCCGCCGGTGGAGGCACCAAAGCGCCTACAGGGAATGCTTCTTCGCCTGCAGAGCGATGCCTTCGACATCACCTACTGTCAAGGAAAGCTCATGCACCTTGCGGATACACTATCATGAGCAGTTAGCGGTACTCCAGGCCAGGAGAACAGCTTCAACGAAGTCAACATGTCATCGCACCTGCCAATCCGCGATGAGCATCTAGAGCAGATTCGCGTAGAAACAGCGAAAGATGACACACTACAGATGTTGAAACGCATAATCATCAGTGAGCGAATATGACACGCTATCAGAGTAACTCACATCTTACTACAGCTATAGGGATGAGCTCACAGACCAAGACGGCTTAATCTTCAAAGGTGAGCGGGTCATCATACCGCAAAGTGAGCGAAAGCAAAAGACGGAAAGAATTCATTCCTCACACTTGGACATAGAAGGATGCCTCAGACGTGCATGCGAAAGTCTTTTTTGGCCAGACATGAGCAGCGACATCAAGCAATATATTGCTACATGTGATGTTTGTCACACATACAAAATGAGTCAGCAGAAAGAATCGCTTATGAGTCATGAGGTACCTGCTCGGCCGTGGGAAAAGATGGGTACCGACCCTGTTTACATTCAAAGGAAAGGAGTACCTCGTCACCGTTGATCACTACAGCAATTTCTTTGAGGTAGATCTTCTTTGCGATACAACTAGTGCAGCCGTTATTCGCAAATTGAAGGCTCAGTTTGTGAGATATAGTAGCCCAACACAAGTGGTTAGTGATAATGGGGCACAATACACGTCAGTGGAGTTTCACAGATTTGCACGAGAATGGGATTTTGAGACTTGTGTAGCAGCCCGGGAAATAGCAGAGCGAATGGAAAAGCTAAATCAGCAGTTAAAACGGCTAAGCGGATCCTCACAAAGAGCAACAAATCGCGAGCAGATCCCTACCTCGCACTTCTAGAGCATCGCAGCACACCTTCGCAATGGCTCAGCGTGAGTCCTGCCCAGCGTTTGATGAATCGCCACACACGCACGCTCCGGCCTTCAACAGCGAGTTTACTGGAACCCAGAGTTGAATGCGAACGCGAGCATTTGAAACAACGTGTCCAGCAGCAGGTCAACAATTACAACAAATCAGCCAAAGATCTTGCCCCACTCGACGAAGGGGATACCGTGCGCATGCAACCCCCGGTGCAAGGTGAAAAGAATTGGGAGAAAGCAATTGTGTGTCGGCGCCTTGAAGAGCATTCATATGTAGTTCAGACCCCTTCTGGGATCTACCGACGTAACCACACACATCTACGGAAGACAGCTGAGGAACCGCCTGAAAAGCTAATCATATATGAACAGGCAAAACCAGGTCAAACAACCGAGATCAATGACCACAGTGTGCCTACCGCATCAAATGCACACAGCCGAACGCTAGCAGAGCCTAATGACAATGACCACAGTGTGCCCACCGCATTAAATGCACACAGCCGAACACTAGCAGAGCCTAATGACAATGACTACAGTGTGCCTACCGCATTAATGCACACAGCCGAACACTAGCAGAGCCTAATGACAATGACTACAGTGTGCCTACCGCATTAATGCACACAGCCGAACGCTAGCAGAGCCTAATGACAATGACTACAGTGTGCCTACCACATTAATGCACACAGCCGAACACTAGCAGAGCCTAATGACAATGACCACAGTGTGCCCACCGCATTAAATGCACACAGCCAAACACTAGCAGAGCCTAATGACAATGACTACAGTGTGCCTACCACATTAATGCACACAGCCGAACACTAGCAGAGCCTAATGACAATGACCACAGTGTGCCCACCGCATTAAATGCACACAGCCGAACACTAGCAGAGCCTAATGACAATGACTACAGTGTGCCTACCACATTAATGCACACAGCCGAACACTAGCAGAGCCTAATGACAATGACTACAGTGTGCCTACCACATTAATGCACACAGCCAAACACTAGCAGAGCCTAATGACAATGACTACAGTGTGCCTACCACATTAATGCACACAGCCGAACACTAGCAGAGCCTAATGACAATGACCACAGTGTGCCCACCGCATTAAATGCACACAGCCGAACACTAGCAGAGCCTAATGACAATGACTACAGTGTGCCTACCACATTAATGCACACAGCCGAACACTAGCAGAGCCTAATGACAATGACTACAGTGTGCCTACCGCATTAAATGCACACAGCCAAACACTAGCAGAGCCTAATGACAATGACTACAGTGTGCCTACCACATTAATGCACACAGCCGAACACTAGCAGAGCCTAATGACAATGACTACAGTGTGCCTACCACATTAATGCACACAGCCAAACACTAGCAGAGCCTAATGACAATGACTACAGTGTGCCTACCACATTAATGCACACAGCCGAACACTAGCAGAGCCTAATGACAATGACCACAGTGTGCCCACCGCATTAAATGCACACAGCCGAACACTAGCAGAGCCTAATGACAATGACTACAGTGTGCCTACCGCATCAAATGCACACAGTCTAACACTAGCAGAGCCTAATGACAATGACTACAGTGTGCCTACCACATTAATGCACACAGCCAAACACTAGCAGAGCCTAATGACAATGACTACAGTGTGCCTACCGCATCAAATGCACACAGCCAAACACTAGCAGAGCCTAATGACAATGACTACAGTGTGCCTACCACATTAATGCACACAGTCTAACACTAGCAGAGCCTAATGACAATGACTACAGTGTGCCTACCACATTAATGCACACAGCCGAACGCTAGCAGAGCCTAATGACAATGACTACAGTGTGCCTACCACATTAATGCACACAGCCAAACACTAGCAGAGCCTAATGACAATGACTACAGTGTGCCTACCGCATCAAATGCACACAGTCTAACACTAGCAGAGCCTAATGACAATGACTACAGTGTGCCTACCACATTAATGCACACAGCCAAACACTAGCAGAGCCTAATGACAATGACTACAGTGTGCCTACCACATTAATGCACACAGCCAAACACTAGGAGAGCCTAATGACACAACAGAAACACTAACACAAACGTTGAAACATGCAAATAACAAACAACAGGACTCGAACAAAACAGTAAAAACTCGTTCTGGCCGCACATTGAAAAAGCCACAATATCTGAAGACTTTGTCCCACATTGAATATTTGCATGAACAATTGAACAATAGTCTGTGACACTATTTGGCCTTTTAATGTCATGTTTATACTCAAAGAAGGACCATGTCCTATTTGAGTTTGTGTAGTTTGTAGTTTGAAGTTAAAGTCGAATTTTAGTATGTTTTATATTTTGTATATATGTTCATACAAATGGAAATAATGAGTGGTATGTATTTGTGACAGGCATAAGAGACATAAGGCATGATTAATGAATCCTTTGAACGTTAATTCCATGAAAATACACTGGAAAGCCGACTTCAAAGAAATTGAGTTTAATTGTTAATACAATTGTTACTTTTCTTTGTTTTGATAAAAAAGGGGGATGTTATGATATACATGTACTTGTGACCAGACGATTAAAGTTGGTGCACATGTGCCATTGTTTTTATCTGAAATATCTGTCTCGAAACACCTAGAATGCAACTTTACAAGAAATGTAAGAGAACACTTAAAAGAGAAATCAGGAAAACAAAAAGAATGCATAAAGTTGCTCTAGCAGCCAGGATGAAGAAAAATCCTAAGGGATTCTATAGATATGTTAAGAACAAAAGGATTACAATGGTCAAAATTGGTTCTCTGGAAGACAAGAATGATAATCCATGTGTGGAGCCAAAACAAATGGGGGAGATTGTAAATAATTTTTTTGCATCTGTATTTACTCAGGAGACAGATACAGTCTATAGTGGTAAAACAAAGCAGTGTTAGATCATAGACCTGGTACGGATTACAGAGGAGGAGGTGTTTGCTACTCAGGGTGTATAAGTCCCCAGGACCTGACAAGGTGTTCCTATGGGAAACAAGTGCAAAAATTGCCCAGGCCCTAGCAGAAAGATTTAAATCATCCTTAGTGATAGAAGAAATACCAGAGAATTGGGGGATAGACAGGAGAGTCTGGCATCAGTAGTGGGAAAATTATTGGAAGGTATTCTAAAGGACTGGATATATACGTATTTGGATAGATATGGACTGATTAAGGATAATCAGCTTGGCTTCATGTGTGGTAGGTCAGGTCAAACCCATCAGAGAGTTTTTTTGAGGAACTTATCAGGGAAGTAGATAAGGCAGGGTCTACATCTGACAAGCTTCCACATGGGAGGTTGGTCAAGAAGGCTCAGTTGCTCGACATTCAGGATAAGGCAGTAAATTGGATAAGACATTGACTTTGTGGGAGATGCCAGACAGTGGTAGAAGAGGGTTGCTTCTCTGACTTGAGGCCTGTGACTAGTGGTGTGCCACAGGGATCACTGCTGGGTTATTTGTCATCTATATCAATGATCTGGATGATAATGTGGTTAACTGGATTTGCAGATGACACCAAGACTGGGATATTCACTCCCCCTTGGAAGTTTTCATGTTCTATTATTTTAAGACATTGAATCACAGTGGATTTAATTTGGCCTTTTTGACACTGATCAACAGAAAAAGACTTTCATTACAAAGTGAAAACAGGTCTCTACAAAGTGATCTAAATTAATTACAAATATAAAACACAAAATAATTGATTGTATAAGTACTCACCCCCTTCAAGTCAGTATTTAGTAGATGCACCTTTGGCAGTAATTACAGCCTTGTTGATAGGTCTCTATCAGTTTTGCGCATCTGAACACGACAAATTTTCCCCATTCTTCTTTACAAAGCAGCTCAAGATCTGTCAGATTCATGGGGATTGTGAATGAACAGCCCATTGCAAGTCCAGCTACAAATTCTCAATGGGATTGAGGTCTGGACTCTGACTTGGCCATTCCATGACATTAACTTTGTCATTTTTAAGCCATTCCATTGTAGCTTTGGCCTTATAGTCATAGTCATAGTCATACTTTATTAATCCCGGGGGAAATTGGTTTTCGTTACAGTTGCTCCATAAATAATAAATAGTAATAGAACCATAAATAGTTAAATAGTAATTGAGGTTAATGTGTTGCTGGAAATCAAATCTTCTCCTAAGTCACAGTTCTCTTGCAGACTGCATCAGGTTTCCCCCCAGGAGTATTTTGCTGCATTCATTTTTCTCTTTACCTTCAGAAGCCTTCCAGTGAGGCATCCCTACAGCGTGATGCAGCCACCTCCATGCTTCATGGTATAGATGGTGTGCTTTTGATGATGTGTGGAGTTTGACTTATGCCAAGCATAGTGTTGATGGCAAAAAAGCTCAATTTTGGTTTCATCAGACCATAGAGTCATTTTCCACCTGAGTTCAGAGTCTCCCACATGCCTTCTGGCAAACTCTAGCCAAGATTTCATGTGAGTTTTTTTCAACAGTGGCTTTCTCTTTGCCACTCTCTAATAAAGCTGTGACTGGCAAAGCACGCGGGCAACAATTCTTGTATGTGCAGTTTCTCCCATCTCAGCCACTGAAGCTTGTAACTCCTCCAGAGTTGTCATAGGTCTCTTAGTGGCCTCCCTCACTAGTCCCCTTCTTGCACAGTCGCTCAGTTTTTGAGGATGGCCTGCTCTAGGCAGATTTACATTTGTGCCATATTCTTTCCATTTCTTAATGATTGACTTAACTGAACTCCAAAGGATATTTAGTGACTTGGAAATTTTCTTGTATCCATCTCCTGAGTTGTGCTTTTCAAAAACCTTTTCGCAAAGCTGCTTGGAGTGTTCTTTTGTCTTTATGGTGTAGTTTTTGCCAGAATACAGACTCACCAGCAGCTGGATCTTCCAGATACAAGTGTACTGAAGCACCTGTCTGCACACAGGTCTCCAAAAACAGATCTCCAAAAACAGATCTCCATTTAACAAATTATGTGACTTCTAAAACCAATTGGCTGCACCAGTGATGATTTGGTGTGTCATATTAAAGGGGGTAAATACTTATGCAATCAATTATTTTGTGTTTTATATTTGTAATGAATTAAAATCACTTTGTAAAGATCCGTTTTCACTTTGACATGACAGGCTTTTTCTGTTGATCATTGTCAAAAAAGCCAAATTAAATCCACAGTGATCCAATGTTGTAATACAATAAAACATGAAAACTTCCCGGGGGGGGGGTGAATACTTTTTATAGGCACTGTAGGTCTTACAGAAAATGTAGGATACTGAAGAGTGTGGTAGAACAAAGGGATCTGGGCATACAGGTCCATAATTTGTTGAAAATGGTGTCACAGCTAGATAGGGTTAGGAAAAAAGCTTTTGGCACATTGGTCTTCATAATCGAGCACAAGAGATGGGATATTATGTTGAAGTTATATAAGATGTTGATCAGACCTAATTTGGAGTATCGTGTGCATTTTTGGTTACCTACCCACAGGAAGGATGTAAATAAGGTTGAAAGAGTACAGAGAAAATTTACAAGGATGTTACTGGACCTGTAGGAGTTGAGTTATAAGGAAAGATTGAATAGGTAAGGACTTTTAATAGAGGTATACAACATTATGAGGGGTATAGATAGGGGAAACGAAAGAGGGATTTTTCACTGAGGTTGGGTGGGACTACAACTGGAGGTCATGGGTTAAGGGTGAAAGGTGAAAAGTTTAAGGGGAAGCTGAGGGAAGACTTCTTCACAGAGAGTTGTGAGAGTGTGGATTGAGCTGCTAGCACAAGTGGTGCATGTGAGCTCGATTTCAACATTTATGTGAAGTTTGGATTGGCACATAGATGGTAGAGGTATGGAGGGTTATGGTCCCAATGCAAGTCAACGGGAATAGACAGTTTAAATGGTTTTGACCTGGACTAGATGGGCTGAAAGTCCTCTTTCTGTGCTGTGCTTTTCTATGATTCTATGACACTATAACAGATCTTTGATCCAATCATATGTAGGTAATATATGCACAGTACAGTTCTGGGCAAAAATCTCCCACCCAAAAAAAAAACCTTACAGTAGTATGACTGGAAATATTTTGAGATTTAAATTATGGAAGTACTTTGTAAGAAAGTGTGGTTGACTTTGAGCTTGGCAGGCTGTCCTAATTGAAGAGTTTAGAATGATGAATGTATTCAATCGGATGTGTAAAGAGAAGCTATTTCCTCTGGAGTAGGTGTCCAGATCAAGGACAAAGTCACTTTAAAATCAGAGCCAGATTATTTTCCAGTCACGTTGAAGATGCATTTCTTCCACAGAAAAGTTCGAGGAAATCTCGGGCCCCCATCTACTGATAGTCAATAGATTCTGTGTTGGCTGAAAATTTCAAAGCTGTGATTGATCACTGAGATAGACTATTATTAAATATGCAAATGTGTTACTACTTGACCAAAGGAAGCTTAGGCACATTCCCATTACCAAACATATCTTTCCCTCACCCCTCGCCAATTTCTGCTTTCCGCAGAGATTGCTCCCTAAGTGACTCCCCTGTCCATTCGTCCCTCCCCACTGATCTCCCTCCTGGCACTTATCCTTGCAAGCAGAACAAGTGCTACACCTGCCCCTACATCTCCTCCCTCACTACCAATCAGGGCCCTAAACAGTCCTTCCAGGTGAGGCGACACTTCACCTGTGAGTCTGTTGGGGTCATGTACTGTGTTCAGTGCACATGGTGTGGCCTCCTGTTTATCGGTGAGACCTGATGTAGATTGGGAAACCACTTCGCTGTGCATCTATGATCCGTCCGCCAGAACAAGCGGGATCTCCCAGTGGCCACCAACTTTAATTCCACTTTCCATTACCATTCCAATTTGTCCATCCATGACCTCCTCCACTGTCGGGATAAAGCCACACTTAAGCTGGAGGAACAACACCTTATATTCTGTTTGAGTAGTCTCCAACCTGAGGACGTGAACACCCCCACCCCACCTTCAACATTTCCTATCCCCTTGTCCCTCTCTCATGTTATCTCCTTGCCTGCCCATTGCCTCCCTGTGGTGCTCCACTCCCTTCCCCTTTCTTCTTTCTTCCATGGCCTTGTGTCTCTTTCACCGATCAACTTCCCAGCACTTTGCTTCAAGTTCACTTCCCCCTCCAAGTTTCACCTATTCCCTGGTGCTTCTCTCTCCCCTCCCTGCACCTTTCAAATCTACTCCTCAAATTTTTTTCTCCAGTCCTGCCGAAGAGTTTTGGCCCGAAACGTTGACTGTTTCTCCAGCACTCTCTCTTGTTGGCACATTAGTGATGTTATGTGTATAAGGCCTACTTTTATTCAGTACAGTACTGTACATAGATCGGAGTTGTACCTACCTACCTACCTAAGCCAGGGGTCCCCGGTAGCACACGCTTTGCGGCCTGGTACCGGTCTGCGGCCCGGTGGTTGGGGACCACTGACCTAAGCAACAGCAAGTAGCTTACACTTAGGTAGCAGCATGTGCATTGAGGTTGTTGTTGTTTCTCTCCGCACCTTGTGGCACATTGGGGGACAGCCGTTTCTTTGGCATTTTCTCTGTCTTTTACGAGGCCTGGTTGCGAGCTCGACACTCCAGCCAACACAGTATGCCGGATTTGAAGCCGGGACCATTCGCCTCGAAGTCCAGTGTGGATGCCATTTCACCACCAGCCGGCTTATAATCATTTGGGTAGGTGTTGCTAATTCAAGTGTGGTAACTCCATCCAATCACAGTCAGAGTTAGATCTACAGTTTTTGTACATGACTTTCCAACATCTCTGTAAGTCGCCCTGTCTATGTCACTGCATTAACTTTTATTACATACTCTCAGGAGAATCCCTTAAGGAGAACAGGTTCCCTTACTCAAACAGATATCAACATATTCTGCTCCCATTTGAATTAAAAACTGCCAAGTTTTGCAGAATAGGCTGTCTGTCTAAATGAAACATGGGCCATATGAAATTATACAGATAAGAGACCTTATACATCAGTACCATTTTGGAGGCATTTCTTTCTTTGCTCAGAGCAGAGTAAGATGCACAGTAACAATCACCCAGCCCAAACAAGGACCGCGGTGGTCCAAGGAGGTAACTCACCACTTTCTCAAGGATAACTAGTGATGACAAATAAATGCTCACTCAGACTGCAAAGCTCACATCACCTGAATGAACTTTTTAAAAATATGAATTTGTTACATGATTTAAGCTTCTCTCTACTGGACACAATACTTTATACTTTATACTTTATTGTTGCCAAACAATTGATACTAGAACGTACAATCATCACAGCCATATTTGATTCTGTGCTTCCCACTCCCTGGATTACAAATATTAATTATTAAAAATAGTACAAATTCGTAAATATTAAAAATTTAAATTGTGAATCATAAATAGAATATAGAAAAATGGAAAGTAAGGTAGTGCAAAAACACCGAGAGGCAGGTCCGGATATTTGGAGGGTACGGCCCAGATCCGGGTCAGGATCTATTCAGCAGTCTTATCACAGTTGGAAAGAAGCTGTTCCCAAATCTGGCCGTACAAGGCTTCAAGCTTCTGAGCCTTCTCCCGGAGGGAAGAGGGACAAAAAGTGTGTTGGCTGGGTGGGTCATGTCCTTGATTATCCTGGCAGCACTGCTCCGACAGCGTGCGGTGTAAAGTGAGTCCACGGACGGAAGATTGGTTTGTGTGATGTGCTGCGCCGTGTTCACGATCTTCTGCAGCTTCTTCTGGTCTTGGACAGGACAACTTCCATACCAGGTTGTGATGCACCCTAGAAGAATGCTTTCTACAGTGCATCTATAAAAATTAGTGAGGGTTTTAGGGGACAGGCCAAATTTCTTTAGTTTTCTCAGGAAGTAAAGGCGCTGGTGGGCCTTCTTGGCAGTGAACTCTGCTTGGGTGGACCAAGTCAGCTCATTTGTGATATTGACCCTGAGGAACTTAAAGCTTTTGACCTGTTCCACTTGCGCACTACTGATGTAAATTAGGTCGTGCGGTCCGCTGCTCCTTCTGAAGTCAACAACCAATTCCTTCATCTTGCTGACGTTGAGGGATAGGTTATTGTCTTCACACCATGCCAACAAGTTCTTAATTTCCTCTCTGTACTCAAACTCATCATTACCCGAGGTACGGCCTACAATTGTTGTGTCATCAGCAAACTTATATATTGAGTTTGATGGAAACTTGGCTACACAATCATGGGTGTACAGCAGGGGGCTGAGTACACAGCCTTGTGGGACACCGGTGCTCAGAGTGATTGTAGAGGAGAGCTTGTCCCCTATTTTTACAGCCTGGGTCTTGTCTGTGAGGAAGTTGAAGATCCAGCTGCAGATCTGAGTGCTAAGGCCCAGGTTCCAGAGCTTAGGACTCAGTTTATTTGGAATGATGGTATTAAAGGCAGAGCTGTAGTCAATGAAAAGGAGCCTTACGTATGCGTCTTTATTCTCCAGGTGTTCTAAGGAGGAATGTAGGGCCAGGGAGATGGCATCTGCCGTTGACCTGTTGCTCCGGTAGGTGAATTGCAAAACGGCGAGGTTGACCGGCAGGCTGTGGTTGATGTGTGCCATAACCAATCTCTCGAAGCACTTCATAGCAATTGATGTCCGAGCCACAGGTCGATAGTCATTCAGGCATGCCACCTTGTTCCTCTTCGGCTCTGGGATTATCGTTGCCTTCTTAAAACATGAGGGGATCTTAGACTGAAGCAAGGAGCAGTTGAAGATGTCAGCAAACACTCCAGCTAGCTCACTTGCACAGGCCCGGAGAGCCTGTCCTGGGATGCCATCTGGGCCCGTCGCCTTCCTTGGATTTACCTTCAGGAAGGCCCTTCTAATGTCCTCCTCAGTGACGATGAATCTCGATGCCATCAGGTCCGGTTCATCCGGAGGGAGCGTTTCGCTCCTCTTCTGTTCGAATCTTGCGTAGAATACGTTAAGTTCATCAGGAAGAGAAGCACCAGAGTTATTGATATTCCCAGCCTTTTCTTTGCGCCCAGTGATCTCATTTAGACCCTGCCATAGTCTATTGGCATCCCTCTGGTTAGCCTGGGCTTCCAACTTGGCTCGATATTGCCTCTTGGCGCCCTTAATGGCTTTCCGGAGTTCACGCCCGGATTCTGTGTAGCGACTGGTATCCCCGGACCTAAAAGCCGCAGCTCTAGCCATTAAAAGGGACTTGACCTCATAATTCAGCCAAGGTTTCCGGTTAGGGAGTACCCAGATCGTCTTGCGAGACACACAGTCCTCCGTGCATTTCCAAATAAAGTCCGTGACAGCTGAGGCATACTCATCGAGGTTAGCTGCTGAGTCCTTGAATACTAACCAGTCCACCGATTCAAAGCAGTCACGGAGGACCTCATCCGTTTCCTCCGTCCAATGCGACACTACTTTTGACACCGTGACCTCCCACCTCAGTTTCTGTTTGTAAGCCGGGAGGAGGAGTACGGCCTGATGGTCTGATTTTCCAAAGTGAGGTCGTGGGACGGAACGGTAGGTGTCCTTGACTGCTGTGTAGCAGTGGTCAAGTATATTCGGGCCTCTAATGGGGCAGGAGACATGTTGGTATAACTTTGGCAGCACCTTTCTGAAGTTGGCCTGGTTAAAATCCCCGGCTATAATGAGCAAAGCCTCCGGATACCTGGTCTCAAGTTCACTGATGTTGGCATACAGTATGTTCAGAACACACTCCACGTCTGCCTGGAGGGGAATATAGACCGCTGTCAGTATGACCGAGGTGAATTCCCGTGGCAGATAGTAGGGGCAACACTTCACCGACAGTTGTTCCAGGTCCGGGCAGCAGGAGCTTGACAGTGCCACTGTATCTGAGCACCACGCAGTGTTGATCAGTAGGCAGACACCACCTCCCCTCGTCTCGCCCAAAAATGCCGTGCGGTCCATCTGATGGATCGAAAATCCCTCCGGTCGGATGGCACAGTCGGGGGTGGCAGGGGAGAGCCAGGTCTTGGTGAA
Source organism: Mobula hypostoma (assembly GCF_963921235.1). Classification (NCBI taxonomy): domain Eukaryota; kingdom Metazoa; phylum Chordata; class Chondrichthyes; order Myliobatiformes; family Myliobatidae; genus Mobula; species Mobula hypostoma. The sequence goes on along the minus strand of NC_086100.1, from coordinate 88,554,687 downwards.
ACAGAATACACAGCAGTTCTGCATCTCCCTGCAGTAGGTGAGTCTCCCTTTAAGATCATCCACCTTGTTCTCTATGGCTTAGACCATAAGACATAAGACAAAGAAGCAGAAGTCGACCATTCGGCCCATCGAGTCTGCTCCGCCATTTTATCATGAGCTGATCCATTCTCCCATTTAGTCCCACTCCCCTGCCTTCTCACCATAACGTTTGATGCCCTGGCAACTCAGATACCTATCAATCTCTGCCTTAAATACATCCAATGACTTGGCCTCCACTGCTGCCCGTGGCAACAAATTCCATAGATTCACCACCCTATGGCTAAAAAAATTTCTTCGCATTTCTGTTCTGAATGGGTGCACTTCAATCCTTAAGTCATGCCCTCTCATACTAGACTCCCCCATCATGGGAAACAACTTTGCCACATCCACTCTGTCCATGCCTTTCAACATTCGAAATGTTTCTATGAGGTCTCCCCTCATTCTTCGAAACCCCAAGGAATACAGTCCAAGAGTGGACAAACGTTCCTCATATGTTACCCTCTCATTCCCAGAATCATTCTAGTGAATCTTCTCTGTACCCTCTCCAACATCAGTACATCCTTTCTTAAATAAGGAGACCAAAACTCCCCACAGTACTCCAAGTGAGGTCTCACCAGCAGCTTATACAGCCTCAACATCACATCCCTGCTCCTATACTCTATTCCTCTAGAAATGAATGCCAACATTACATTCGCCTTCTTCACTACCGACTCAACCTGGAGGTTAACCTTAAGGGTATCCTGTACGAGGGCTCCCAAGTCCCGTTGCATCTCAGAACTTTGAATTCTTTCCCCATTTAAATGATAGTCTGCCCGTTTATTACTTCTGCCAAAGTGCATAACTATACACTTTCCAACATTGTACTTCATTTGCCACTTCTTTGCCCATTCTCCCAATCTATCCAAGTCTCTCTGCAGACTCTCCGTTTCCTCAGCACTACTGGCCTCTCCACCTATCATCGTATCGTCAGCAAACTTAGCCACAAAGCCATCTATTCCATAATCCAAATCATTGATGTACAATGTAAAAAGAAGCGGCCCTAACACGGACCCCTGTGGAACACCACTGCTAACCGGCAACCAACCAGAATAGGATCCCTTTATTCACACTCTCTGTTTCCTGCCAATCAGCCAACACTCTATCCACGTATGTAACTTTCCTGTAATTTCATGGGCTCTTATCTTGTTAAGTAGCCTCATGTGTGGCACTTTGTCAAAGGCCTTCTGAAAATCCAAATATACAACATCCACTGCATCTCCCTTGTCTAGCCTACTGGTAATTTCCTCAAAAAATTGTAATAGGTTTGTCAGGCAGGATTTTCCTTTAAGGAATCCATGCTGAGTTCTGCCTATCCTGTCATGTGCCTCCAGGTACTCTGTAACCTCATCCTTGACAATCGACTCCAACAACTTCCCAACCATCGAATAATTTCCTTTTTGCTTCCTTCTTAAACAGTGGAGTGACATTTGCAATCTTCCAGTCCCCCGGAACCATGCCAGAATCTATTGACTTTTGAAAGATCATCGCTAATGCCTCCGCAATCTCCACAGCTACTTCCTTCAGAACACGAGGGTGCATTCCATCTGGTCCGGGTGATTTATCTACCCTTAGACTATTCAGCTTCCTGAGTACTTTCTCTGTCGTAATTGTGACTGCGCACACTTCTCTTCCCTGACACCCTTGAGGGTCTGGTATACTGCTGATGTCTTCCTCAGTGAAGACTGATGCAAAATACTCATTCAGTTCCTCTGCCATCTCCTTATCCCCCATTACAATTTCTCCGGCATCATTTTCTATTGGTCCTATATCTACTCTCACCTGTCTTTTACTCTTTATATACTTGAAAAAGCTTTTAGTATCCCTTTTGATATTATTTGCCAGCTTCCTTTCATAGTTAATCTTTTCTCTCTTAATGACCTTCTTAGTTTCCTTTTGTAAGGTTTTAAAAACTTCCCAATTCTCTGTCTTCCCACTAATTTTTGTTTCCTTGTATGCCCTCTCCTTTGCTTTAACTTTGGCTTTGACTTCTCTTGTCAACCACAGTTGCATCCTTTTCCCATTCGAAAATTTCTTCTTTTCTGGAATATACCTGTTTTGCACCTTCCTCACTTCTCTCATAACCTCCAGCCACTGCTGCTCTGCTGTCTTTCCCGCCAGTGTCCCTTTCCAGTCAACTTTGGCCAGTTCCTCTCTCATGCCACTGTAATTTCCTTTACTCCACTGAAATACTGACACATCAGATTTCGGCTTCTCTTTTTCAAATTTCACAGTGAACTCAATCATGTTATGATCACTGTCTCCTAAGGGTTCCTTCACCTCAATCTCTCTAATCACCTCCGGTTCATTACACAATACCCAATCCAGTACAGCCGATCCCCTAGTGGGCTCAACAACAAGCTGTTCTAAAAAGCCATCTCGCAGACATTCCACAAATTCTCTCTCTCGAGATCCAGTGCCGACCTGATTTTCCCAATCCACTCGCATGTTAAAATCCCCAAAAATGATCATAACACTGCCCTTCTGACAAGCCTTTTCTATTTCCAGTTGTAATTTGTAGTCCACATCCCTGCAACTGTTTGGAGGCCTATAAATAACTGCCATCAGGGTCCTTTTACCCTTGCAATTTCTTAACTCAACCCATAAAGATTCTGCACCTTCCGATCCTATATCACCTCTTTCTAATGATATAATGTCATTTCTTACCAATAAAGCCATGTCTCCCCCTCTGCCTACCTTCCTATCCTTCCGATACATCGTGTATCCTTGGACATTCAGCTCCCAGTGACATGCATCCTCTAGCCACGTCTCAGTGATGGCCATAATATCATACCTGCCAATCTGTAGCTGTACGACAGGATCATCCACCTTGTTCCTTATGCTGCTTGCATTTAAGTATAACACCTTAAGACCAGTATTTGGTACTTTTCGCTTTGATTTCACTGCAACTCATCCCAATGGCTACAAATTTGCCCCATCACCTGCCTGTCTTTCCTGACATCTTGACTGCTCACTATCTTTGATTTATTTCTGATTGAGGCAGTCTTGAGGAGGACTTCATAGAATGCATCCATGATGGCATTCTAGAACAGCAGGTCCCTGAACCTACAAGAGAACATGCTATCTTGGCTTGCACATTAGCTAGTAGGATGGTGGGCCTCTCAGCTTCAATCTGACCAGCAGCTCAGCTCTTTTCCCACGCTTCCTCGGTAAATAGTGCATTGTTCCAGGTTTCCGTCGATGCAGTGTGTTGTTGTCAGCTCAATACACCAGCAAAGAGGCAGCAAGGACTCATGGGTGTCCTGTAAAATATTTACCACTTTAACAAAATCTCTACTAAAGGAAATCTGGTTGGATAAGTGTGGATAAAGATAAAGTAAAAGCAAAAGTTAAAAAAGAGAAAAGTAAGGGTGGAGTGCAGAAAAGTCAAGTGCAAAAGAGAGAAAGATCACAAGATTTTAAAAGCACAATGAGTGTAAGGGCACTTTATCTGAATGCCTGTAGTATTCGAAACAAGATCAATGAACTTGTGGCACAAATCTGTACAAAGGGGTGTGATTTAGTGGCCATTACAGGGACATGGTTGCAGGGTGGAGAGGATTGGGAATTAAGTATCCAAGGTTATCAGGTAAGAAGGAAGGATAGGCAGCAAGGTAAGGGAGATGGGGTAGCGATCTTAATTAAGGATGAGATCAGGGTGATAGTGAGAGGTGGTATTAGATCTAAGGAGCAGAATGTTGAATCTATCTGGGTAGAGGTTAGGAATAGTAAAGGGAAATAATCACTGGTGGGAGTTGTCTATAGGCCACTTAATAATAATGTTACAGTGGCGCAGGTAATAAACAGAGAACTATCTGAAGCATATAAGAATGGAACAGTAGTTATCGTGGGTGACTTTAACTTGCATATAGATTGGGTGAACCAAGTTGATCGAGGTAGTCTTGAGGAGGACTTCATAGAATGCATCCATGATGGCTTTCTAGAACAGCATGTCACTGAACCTAGAAGAGAACATGCTATCTTGGATTTGGCCCAGTCAATGAAACAGGTAAAATTAGTGATCTTGTAGTTAGGGATCCTCTTGGAAAGAATGATCACAGTATGATTGAGTTTTTCATACAAATGGAGGGTGCAATATTTCAATCTAAAACCAGTGTATTATGCCTAACGAGGGAGACTACAATGGGGTGAGGGAGGAGTTGGATAGGGTAGACTGGGAACACAGGCTGTATGGTGGGATGGTTGAGGAAAAGTGGAAGACTCCAAAGAGATTTTTCACAGTGCCCAACAAAAGTATATTCCAGTTAAAACCAAGGACAGTAAAGGTGGGGAGAGCCAGCCTCGGATAACCAAGGAAATAAAGAAAGGCATCAAACTAAAAGCTTGTGCATACAAAGTCACCAAGGGTAGTGGGAAACTGGAAGATCGGGAAAACTTTAAAAAGCACCAAAGAACCACTAAGTGAGCAATAAAGAAAGGGAAGATAGATTATGAAAATAAGCTAGCACAAAATATAAAAACGAATAGTAAAAGTTTTTATAATTATATAAAGTGGAAAAAGGTGGTCAAATTGAACATAGGTCCCTTGGAGGAGAAGAAGGGGGAATTGATATTGGGTAATGGGGGAATAGCCGAGGCTTTGAGCTGACTATTTTGTATCAGTTTTCACAGTGGAAGACACGTCTATCATGCCAAAGAGAGATGTTATGGATGCGATGGAAGGTGAGGACCTCAATTCAATAGGTATCACTAAAGAGGTAGTGCTGAGCAAACTTGTGGACCTGAAGATAGATAAGTCCCCTGGTCTTGATGGAATAAAGAAATGGTAGAGTTTATAGTTGATGCTTTGGTGATAATTTACCAAAATTCTCTGGACTCTGGGCAGGTCCCAGCGGATTGAAAGAAGGCAAATGTCATACCACTGTTCAAAAAAGGTGAGGTTGCATCTGGAGTACTGCATGGTCTCCTTACTTAAGGAAGGATATACTGACTTCGGAGGTGATGCAGAGGACATTCACCAGGTTGATTCCAGAGATGAGGGGGTTAGAATATGAGGAGAGATTGAGTCGCCCGGTAGTGTACTCACTGGAATTCAGAAGGATGAGAGGAGATCTTAGGGAAACATATAATATTATGAAAGGGGTCGATAAGATAGAGGCAGGAAAATTGTTTCCACTGGTAGGTGAGACTAGAAATAGGGAGCATAGCCTCAAGATTCGGGGGAGTAGATTTGGGATGGAGATGAGGAGGAACTGCTTTTTCCACAGGCGAATCTGTGGAATTCCCTGCCCAATGAAGCAATGGAGTCTACCTTAGTAAATATATTTAGGATAGGGTTGGATAGATTTTTACATAGTAGGGGAATTAAGGGTTATGGGGAAAAGGCAAGTAGGTGGAGATGAGTCCATGGCCAGATTAGCCATGGTCTTATTGTATGGCGGAGCAGGCTCGACAGGTCAGATGGCCTACTCCTGCTCCTGGTTCTTATGATCTTATGTTATTGCCACATTATTTTTATTTGAAGGTGATATTATCCAAAAGCACAACAGTAGATTGCACTATGAAAATATTTCATCATTTAGAAGGAGCTTGGAGATGTCCTGAGAATATGAAAGACTAAGTGTATATCTGAATGTTCATGGTCTTCTGCTGCTGTAGTCCATCTGCTTCATGATTCAATGTGTTGTACATTCAGAGAAGCTCTTCTGCACACCACTGTTGCAATGTGTAGTTACTGTCACCTTCCTGTCAGCTTGAACCAGCCTGCCCATTCTCCCCCGACCTCTCTCATTAACAAGATGTTTTTGTGCCCACAGAACTATTGTTCAGTGGACTTTCTTTTTGTTTTTCACATGCTTCTCTGTAAATTCTAAAGATTGCTCCATGTGAAAGTCCCAGGAGATCAGCATTTTCTTAGATACTCAAACCATCCCTCATGGCACCAAAAATTATTCCATGGTCAAAGTCACTTAGATCACATTTCTTCTCCATTCTGATGTTTGGTCTGAACAGCAACTGAACCTCTTGACCATGTCTGTATGCTTTTATGCATTGAGTTGCTGCCATATGATTGGCCAATTAGATATTTGCATTATTGAGTAGGTGTACCCAATAAAGTGGCCACTGAGTGTAAATCTTTATTCTTTTGTTTCACTCTAGGCTGTGACCTGCTGTTAATGTTAACGTTATTGCCCAGAGCAATCTTTTGTGGTGTGCTTTTTTTAAGCAGTTTTATTGAGATATGCACTGATCTGTGTCCTGAGGGGATTGTAAATTCCATTCTAATTAACAATGATAACGTTGTAATGGACAATGCTGTTCACAGGAGTTATTAATGACCTCAGCAGAATTATTGTAATTAATCACTTAACAGTGAGCATGACATGAATATCGGAGAACAATACTTTTCAATGAGATGGTTATCTCTGAAGGAGACTCAGTCGTTTGCAACCGGGGACAGATGACTGCCAAATATATTTAATAATGAGGTTCAACAATGAATGGAAAACTGGAGGATATGAATATGAAATTAATCAGACTTGATGGTGAGAGGTTCTTTCATCACAACTTGGTGGAACAGGCTTCCGGAAATTAAAACCAACTACAGATGCTGGAAATCTGTAATAAAGATAGTAAGTACTGGAAATATTCAACAGGGCAATCAGCCTGTATGGAAGGAGAAACAGTTAACATTCCAGATGTGGAACCCTTTACTGGTACTGGGGATGTGGTAAATACAAATTAGCTTTCAATAAGAAAGACGATTGTGAAGGGTGGGTAGAACAGAGTAAATGTATCTCATATGGTGAGTGTTAGTGGGCTATTACAAGCACATTATGTTGAGCTGGAAGGTGATATGATGGCCAGCAAGCCAAACAATTCAAATAGGAAGAGGATAAAAACCTACTGTAACTGCACGGAATACCATTAGAACTTATCCTATCAGTGAGGTTTCTTCTGTTTTTCATATTGGTGATTCACTGGAACAAGATGTTTTCAATTTTTGGGTGGCAGCATCTTACAGCAGTACCCCATGGGCCTAACTGGTTTATATCATGAAAAAGCCAAAAAGCAACTGGCAGTATTGGAGGAATTTGTAAACACAGAGGATTTTGCAGTTGCTGGAAATCTAGAGGAGCAAACGCAAAGTGCTGGAGGAACTCAGCAGGTCAGGCAGCATCTATGGAGAAGAATGAATAGTCAATGTTTCAGGCTGAGACCCTTCATCAGGACTGGAAAGGAGAGGGGAAGAAGCCAGGATAAGAAGGTTGGGGAGGGAAAGGTGTACAGGCTGGCAGGTGATTAATGAAGCTAGGTGAGGGGCAAAAGAGGTGGGTGGGAGGAGGTGGGCTAAAGTGAGAAGCTGGGAGGTGGTGGAAGAAGAAGAACTCTGATAGGCCAGGAGAGTGGACCATGGAAAAAAGGGAAGGAAGAGGGGCACCAGAGGGATGTGATGTTCGGGTGAGGTGAAGGGATAAAAGGGGAGACAGAGTGGGGAGTGGAAAAAAAGAGAAAAGGGGGAGGGCAGAAATTACCAGAAGTTAGACAAATCAATGTTCATGCTGTCAGGTTGGAGGCTACACAGACAGATTATGAGGTGTTGCTCCTTCAAACTTGAAAGTGGATTCATCGTAGCAGTAGAAGAGACCTTGGATCAACAAGTCAGAATGGGAATGGAGAATGGAATTAAAATGGCTGGCCGTCAAGAAATCCTGCCTGTTGTGGGCAGAGCGAAGGTGATTGACAAAGTAGTCCCACAGACCATGTCTGGTCTCAGTGATGTACAGATTGGAGAACTGGATACAGTAGATGACTCCGACAGATTCGCTGGTGAGGACGAACTCGGTAGGTTAAGCAGTATCTGTGCAGGTCAATGTTGTTGTGGTTTATATCATGGCATCATATCACCTTCCAACTCATCTCTCCAACATGACATTCTGCTTCCAGACTATCTTCATTCGACTGTGTTGGACACTCACTTCTTTCTACTCGATTGCTGTAAAATATTTTATTGATAGTTTCAAAAATGTAATTTGAAGACAGGCCAGCAACGCATTAGTGGAGTTTTGATGTCTCAGGGACTCAACAGTGCTGATGCACTGTGAAACAAGAGATCGATAGAACTTTGTAGACAGAGGTATAGAGGTATATATAGGGCGGATAGTGAGAGATAGATGTTTCACCATAATAGCAATGTCTAACATTAGAGTGTAAAGGTTAAAGGTGAGAAATAAAAGGGTTCAGGGGAGGTCTGAGGAAAGTCTTTTCATACAGGAAGAGATTGCTGTCTGGGATGTAATACCTGGGAATGTGGTGGAGGCAGGTATTCTCAAATTAAAAAGATATTCACTCTGCTTCCATTGATTTCTTATACCAGAGTGTGCAGACAATCACGGTAGCATAGTTGGCTACAGACCAAGTGCTGGTAAATGGGAGGAGTCGGAAGGGTATTTGACGACTTTTTTTTCCTGTGCCGTACAACTCTATGACTATGAATGTCAGCTGTGAAGTTGTTCCACTAAACACTGACTGCTTCACAGCCATCACCATGAAGTTCTGAAATATTGCATAGTGCCAGACCAGTGAACAGCTGAATAGTCTGTCCCCTGGGAGCCGACTGGTGCCTCATCTGACTGGATTCTGCAATTGGCCCAGTAGTCCCTGTCATTCAAATTTTCATCATGGGATCTGAACACAGTTGAATTTCAAGTAAAGGACACAAATACCTTAGATACAAAATCAAACCATTTAGAACATTTAAGATATCCTTTTATTAGCCTTAAGATCTGCACTTTATTTTTCAATGACAATATTCACTTCACAAGTGGCTTTCAGCACCTTAGCTAATATTGAATCAATGGTATTTTAAGCCAGTACATGACCTGTTCTCACCTGTTAGGACAAGGGGCCTCAGTTTTAAGGAGAGTTTGGACAGGGTAGATGATAGATTAGTTCTCTGGAATGAAGGAGACTGAGAGGTGAGAAATAGAGGTTTATACAATAATAAATGACATAGATATTCAGTTTTCTGCCCCAGGGTAGAATCTAAAACTATAGGCATACAAAATCATGAGAGGCATAGACAAGGTGAATGCACAATCCTTTTCCCCGAGAGAGGAACTAAAAAATAGGGAGGATAGGGTTATGAGGGAACATTTCTAAAGGGGATCTGTGGAGTGTTTTTCCACATGAGTATCTTGGTTGCCATGAATGAGTTGTGCCATAGGGGCTGTTTTTGTGTTGTATAACTGTACGACTCTAAGCTTGGGCCAGTGCTTTACTTAGATCTTCTTCTAATTAAGGTCCTTCAGATTGGCTCTTTGCACACCACCTCCAGGGGTCATACCATTCTCCAAGCAGAGTGATTGCAAATTCCCCCAACCCCAGCTTAGTAAAGGCTATCCCCAGCAGAATTCCAAGAACATGCAGCACAATACTGACCTGGATATAAATTCATGCCAACTGAGTCTCAATAAATTGCATCACCACCTCCATCAACACCATCTGAGCAATGGCCATCTAGCAAACACGTGCTGTGAAGCTCGGAATGGGCACCCCTTGCATCGAAACATGGTCTGGCCATTCACTGCAACAGAACTTCCCCCAGCCGTCTTGAACCCCAGCATGCCGCTGGATCCAGGAGGGGATATCAAGAGAGTAGGTCTGGACCTGTTCAACCCCCTACTCACCTAAAATCCATTGACGCACACGCTGTTACACTTCTCTCTCTCTACCATTATCACCCTATGGGATGGATGGCCAGAGAGAGAGACACCAGTTTGTGCAGACAACCAACTCTGCTGCAGATACCTTCTCCCCCAATGAGGTCAACACTTGATTCCTTCTCCACCACTGAGGCCACCTCTGCTGCAGATACTTTCTAATCGACCGAGACCAACACTCGATTCCTTCTCCTCCACTGAGACGTCAGGGTGCGACTAACAGCTCTCCCTTATCTCACTTATGTTGTCTATTTTCCATCTATGGCATACCATAAGACCATAAGAGCAAAGGAGCAGAAGTCAGTCATTTGGCCCATCGAGTCTGCTCCGCCATTCTATCAGCAGCTGATCCATTCTCCAATTTCGTCCCACTTCCCCACCTTCTCACCATAACGTTTGATGCCCTGGCTATTCAGATACCTATCAATCTCTGCCTTAAATACACCCAATGACTTGGCCTCCACGGTGGCCCATGGCAACAAATTCCATAGATTCACCACCCTCTGACTAAAAAAATTTCTTTGCATCTCTGTTCTGAATGGGCGCCCTTCAATCCTTAGGTTATGCCCTCTCATACTAGACTTCCCCACCATGGGATACAATTTTGCCACATCCACTCTGTTCACGCCTTTCAACATTTGAAATGTTTCTATGAGGACCCCCTCATTCTTCTGAACTCCAAGGAATACAGTCCAAGAACAGACAAACGTTCCTCATATGTTAACCCTCTCATTCCTGGAATCATTCTAGTGAATCTTCTCTGTACCCTCTCCAATGTCAGCACATCCTTTCTTAAATAAGAAGCCCAAAACTGCCTACAGTACTCCAAGTGAGGTCTCACCAGCGCCTTATAGAGCCTCAACATCACATCCCTGCTCCTATACTCTGTTCCTCTAGAAATGAATGCCAGCATTGTATTCGCCTTCTTCACCACCAACTCAACCTGGAGGTTAACCTTAAGGGTATCCTGCACGAGGACTCCCAAGTCCTGTTGCATCTCAAAACTTTGAATTCTCTCCCCATTTAAATAATAGTTTGCCCATTTATTTCTTCTGCCAAAGTGCATAACCATACACTTTCCAACATTGTATTTCATTTGCCACTTTGCCCATTCTTCCAATCTATCCAAGTCTCTCTGCAGACTTTCTGTTTCCTCAGCACTACCGGCCCCTCCACCTATCTTTGTATCATCAGCAAACTTAGCCACAAAGCCATCTATTCCATAATCCAAATCATTGATGTACAACGTAAAAAGAAACAGCCCCAACATGGACCCCTGTGGAACACCACTGGTAACCAGCAGCCAACCAGAATAGGATCCCTTTATTCCCACTCTCTGTTTCCTGCCAATCAGCCAACGCTCTATCCATGTATGTAACATTCCTGTAATTCCATGGGCTCTTATCTTGTTAAGCAGCCTCATGTGTGGCACCTTGTCAAAGGCCTTCTGAAAATCCAAATATACAACATCCAGTGCATCTCCCTTGTCTAGGCTACTTGTAATTTTTCAAAAAGTTGTAATAGGTTTGTCAGGCAGGATTTTCCTTTAAGGAAACCATGCTGAGTTCTGCCTATCTTGTCATATGCCTCCAGGTACTCCGTAACCTCATCCTTGACAATCAACTCCAACAACTTCCCAACCACCGATGTCAAGCTATAATTTCCTTTTTGCTTCCTTGCCTCCTTCTTAAATAGTGGATTAAAATTTGCAATCTTCCATTCCTCCAGAACCATGCCAAAATCTATTGACTTTTGAAAGATCATTGCTAATGCCTCTGCAATCTCCACAGATACTTCCTTCAGAACACGAGGGTGCATTCCATCTGGTCTAGGAGATTTATCTACCCTTAGACTATTCAGCTTCCTGGATACTTTCTCTGTCGTAATTGTGACTGCGCAAACTTCTCTTCCCTGACGCCCTTGAGTGTCCGGTATACTGCTGATGTGAAGACTGATGCAAAATACTCATTCAGTTCCTCTGCCATCTCCTTATCCCCCATTACAATTTCTGCAGCATCATTTTCTATTGGTCCTATATCTACTCTCACCTGTCTTTTACTCTTTATATTCTTGAAAAAGCTTTTAGTATCCCCTCTTCCTTCAGTTAGTCCTGACGAAGGGTCTCGGCCTGAAACGTCGACTGCGCCTCTTCCTATAGATGCTGCTTGGCCTGCTGCGTTCACCAGCAACTTTGATGTATGTTGCTAGTATCCCCTTTGATATTATTTGCTAGCTTCCTTGCATGGTTCATCTTTTCTCTCTTAATGACCTTCTTAGTTTCCTTTTGTAAGATTTTAAAAACTTCCCAATCCTCTGTCTTCCCACTAATTTTTGCTTCCTTGTATGCTCTCTCCTTTGCTATAACTTTGGCTTTGACTTCTCTTATCAGCCACAGTTGCATCCATTTTCCATTTAAAAATTTCTTCTTTTTTGGAATATATCTGTCTTGCACCTTCCTCACTTCTCGCATAAACTCCAGCCACTGCTGCTCTGCCATCCTTCCCGCTAGTGTCCCTTTCCAGTCAACTTTGGCCAGTTCCTCTGTCATGCCAGTGTAATTTCCTTTACTCCACTGAAATGCCGACAGATCAGATTTTGGCTTCTCTTTCTCAAATTTCACAGTGAACTCAGTCATGTTATGATCACTGCCTCCTAAAGGTTCCTTCACCTTAATCTCTCTAGTCACCTCTGGTTCATTACACAATACCCAATCCAGTACAGCCGATCCCCTAGTGGGCTCAACAACAAGCTGTTCTAAAAAGCCATCTCGTAGACATTCTACAAATTCTCTCTCGAGATCCAGTGCTGACCTGATTTTCCCATTTCACTAGCATGTTAAAATCCCCCACAACTATCATAACACTGCCCTCAAGACAAGCTATTTCTATTTCCTGTTGTAATTTGTAGTCCACATCACTGCAGCTATCAAGAGGCCTGTATATAACTGCCATCAAGGTCCTTTTACCCCTGTGATTTCTTAGCTCAACCCATAAAGATTCTGCACCTTCCGATCCTAAGTCACCTCTTTCTAATGATTTAATACATTTCTTACCAATAAAGCCACGCCTCCCCCTCTGCCTACCTGCCTATCCTTCCGATACACTATGTATCCTTGGATGTTCAGCTCCCAGAGGCATGCATCCTTTAGCCACGTCTCAGTGATGGCCACAATATCATACCTGCCAATCTGTAGTTGTACGACAAGATTATCCACCTTATGCTGCGTGCATTTAAGTATAACACTTTAAGTCCAGTATTTGGTACTTCTTGCTTTGATTGCACTGCAACTCATCCCAATGGCTGCAAATTTGCCCCATCACCTGCCTGTCCTTCCTGACATCTTTACTGCTCACTATCTTGGATTTATTTCTGTTTTCCCCCTCCTCCACTCCATCATTCCAGTTCCCATCCCCCTGCCAAACGAGTTTAAACTCTCTCTAACAGCTCTATTAAACCTTCCCGCCAGGATATAGGTCCCCTTCAGGTTCAGGTGTAACCCGTCCTTTACTGTTTAAGAAGGGATGTAGCAGCATTGGAGGCAGTCCAGAGGAAATTCCATCAAGAGAGTATAAATGGGTTGGAGCTATATATCCATTAGAATTTGGAAAAATGAGGGGCAAGACACATAAAATCCTAAGTGGGCATGTCAGGGGAGATGGCATAAGTTTTCACTAGTGGGTTGAGATGACATGTTTGCAAGATCGGGGGCTGATCATTTAAAATGGAGCTACATAGAAATTTCTTGCAGGAATTCACTGACTCAGAGAGGTGTGCAGACCAACTCATTGTAAGTATTTAAAGTGGAGGTAGAAAAGTTTCTTAAAGATCAGATGGGGAGAGGAGGATTAAGAGCTTTGGAGATCTGTGAGAGGAGTTGAGGCCTGAAACCAAAAACTCATGATCATATTGAATGGGGCCATGATCAGGCTTGAGGGGCCAAAAGATCTACATCTGCTCTTGCTTTCATGTGTTTTCTGAGCCAGAATTTACTGTGACCCTGACCTTGAACTGATCTGATTTCTACTCCAGCCCAGTCCACTGAATGAGAAATCTGCCCTACTCTGATCTTCCCGGCTGCATTGACCCTTTGGGTCTTTACTAGAATTAGAAAGCTCATACCAATTCCTCCACACAATTAGATCAGGCCTGGTCTGGATCCCTGTCTGACTGTATCTTGTTTTACGGCGGTTGGCATCCAGCTTAATGGTGCATTACCGCCACCCTCTGCTCCAGAATGTGCACTAGACATACATTCTAAATCCCTTCACCCAATCGCCCACGCGCACGCACATATATATATATACACACAAACCTACACTTCACCCTCTTTGACCATCCTAGTATCCTATTCCTGTTTATTCGTCATATTCTATAAAAAAAAACCGTGTGCCCCTTAAAAACACTAAAAATACCCGGACTTGTGCTCTCTCACCCATGCCCAGCAACCCTTTTAATGTGAATTCCTGCATCCCCAACTCCCTTAATTTATTTCTCATCATCTCTCTCTGTATCCCATACTTCCTGCAACTCAGAACTACATGTTCTACTGACTCCTCTTCCTGACATTCCTCACACAATCCTGTCTGGTGTTTCCCCATCATTTTCAATGTTTTGTTTAATGCACAATGCCCCAGCCTTAACCTAGTCCACACAGTCTCCTCTCTTCTGTTTCCATTACCTACCCTAGTAACTGCAACACTCTTTTGTATTTGATATAAATGCCTCCCTTCCCCCCCCATCTTTCTTGCCACATTCAGTTGACTTTTTCCCAGATTACACACTTAACCTCTGCTTTACTGATACTAATGTGCATTTCCACATTTTCTTTCTTTAACACCCTCTTTGCCAACTCATCCACCCTCTCATTCCCCTTCACCCCTACATGTGCTGGAGCCCATAGAAATTTTACCTGACCTCCCTGATTTGCAATTCTTGTAACTAACTGAAGGACTTCATAAAGTACATCTTGCTGACTGTTTGTGTGAAAAGACCTTAAACTTGCTAGAACTGAGGATGAATCTGAACATATCATTGCTTTGGCTTGTCTGGCTTTCTGCACCCATTGTGGTCTGGGTCCCAATTCCACTTAACTCATTTGTTTACTAATCACTTAACATCAATTGCCCAATTTTCACACTGTAATTAGTTCCAGGTTTGGACCAATTAATTTATGAGCTTCTGCTCCTCACAGCTGGATTGACTGGGCTCTGATGTTAAACCCAGTTTGCATGTTACATAGACACTGCCTAGGTTGCTAAGCATTTGCGGCATTTTCTGATCTTATTTCAGATTTTCAGCATCTGCAGCACTTTCTCCAATTTCCCCTTTATGATGAATTCCCCAAGCAAAGAATTTCCATTAACTCCATATCGAGACCTTTAAACACCTTTTTTAAAAATCATCAATGGATTCAAATTTCTGCACTTTGCCTAAATAATTAAATGCAATTTGCACCGGTTCCAATTAGATGACATTCCATCAAAAACAACTATGGTGACATTTTTCCGAAGGTGTGACACTTGGAATTAAACTGTTTTCCCTGAGCACTATAATTTACAAATTATTCAAATACATATAACTTCTGGCCCTGAGAGGAAGGCTAACTTTTATACTACTTTTAGATTATCTTTTTACACTTGTCCACTACCCTTCAATGAACTACTAACTATTGAATTATATAAAGGTCCATAAGGGGTACAATAGGGTAGATGTTGAGATGTTTTTACTGGTGTGATATAGTCAAATGGGGAATAATTTAAAGCTGAGCATTGTAGGGTCATTTTTCAGAGGTGGTGAATCTCTGAAATTCTCTGTATGGTAGAATTGTGGCGGCTGGATCACTGGGGTTATTTAAAGAGGAAGTAGAATGACTGAGGAATTGAAGGGTATGGGAACTGGCACAGAAGAGGAGCTGAGGTCAGCATGGATCAGACGCCATCATATGTGAATAGTGGAGCAGGCTTGAGAGGCTCAGCTCTTATTTTCTTACCTTCTATCATTTTGGGATCAACACTTCCTCATATTCTTGTTCACCTACCACAGTTGATCTATCAGTGTCACTTTGTAGTTAAGTCATTCTTTCCTTTTTCTAGTCATTGAAAAATATAGTGAAAACCAAGGCTCCACACCATAATTCACTGGTCACCACGTCCCACATTCTGTCAATGGTTTCATGTCCATAATCTCTACTGCCCTTCTCCCAGCAAGATGACTCCAGTGCTGTGCACTTTTACTTTCTGCCAACAGATTTTTCTTGGGAATCTTGTCGAATGGTTTCTGTGACATTGCTGCTTCTGTGGGTGAAGAAGGAATGGGGGTGGGGTGGGGTGAGGAGGGGAGGGGAGGGGAGGGGTTAGGGCTGTAGGCATATGTTGGGAACTGCAAACCCGTAAGCCAAACGATGCAATAGCAAAGGAGATGCACTTGAATCTCATGGTTTGGTCCTGGTAGTTGGGAAATCATTCATGGTTTCTGAATGAGTATCCAATAGGATTCAGTTCTGATGTTTGTGTGGTCAAATTGACCAGTTCCACTCATACGATCATACTAAGGACAGCTCAGGCTGAAAGGCAATGAATCCACAACGAAGATGGCAAAAAGTTAGTAGTAAACACACGAGGTTCTGCAGATGCTGGAAGTCCAGAGCAACAGACACCAAATGCTGGAGGAACTCTGCAGGTCAGGCAGCCTCTATAGAAATTAACAAAAAGTTGATGTTTCAGGACAAGACCCTTCATCAGGACTGGAAAGGAAAGGGGATGTTGCAAGAATAAAAGGGGGGAGGGAGGGGAAGGATGACCAGGTGAAGCCAAGTGGGTGGGAAAGGTAAAGGGCTGGAGAAGAAGGAATCAGATAGGAGAGTGGACAATGGAGAAAGGGGAGATGCTCCAGGGGTAGGTGATAGGCAGGTGAGGAGAAGAGGTAAGAAGCCAGAGTGGGATATACAAGGAAAGATAAGGGGAAAAAATCACAGGAAGGAGTAATCGATGTTCATGTCATCAGGATGGAGGCTACCCGGACAGAATATGAGGTGTTGCTCCTCCACCCTGAGAGTGGCCTCATCATGGAAAGAGGAGGCCATGGACCAGTGTGTCGGAGCTGGTAGTGCTGCTGCCTCAAAGCTCCACTAACACAGGTTTAATCCTCATGTCAGACTGTGTCTATCAGGAGTTTGCATGTTCTTCCCTCACTGTGTGTGGGTTTCCTAAGGTTCTCCTCTGCCTCAAAGATTGATTGATTAGTTGGCCACTGAAAATTAGCCATATGTGTTAGATGAGCAGTAGAATCTTAGAGTAAAGGGGAATGTGTGGGAAACAAAATGGGAATAGTTAAGGGTTAGTGTAAATGGGTCAGTATATATTAATTGGGCTGAAGGGCCTGTTTCCATGTGGGATCTCTCAAAGGCACTCTTGTAAACTTAGCAGCTGAGTACTTGGTGCCTGGGGGGAGGGGAGTCTGGAGTCTAGTCAAGCTGCAGCTCCCACAAAGACTATTCAGGGCTGGAGAGTTTGCTGAGGTTCTGTGATCTATGAGAATAGATTCAAATCACACTCCAGGGACTTGGGATGCAGTTGTGGCTGGCTAGCTATTGTCACCTTAAAGAATGGCTTTATTGGAGTCATGGAGTTCTCACTTCCTCTCTCAGGCATATGTAAATAATTCCACAAGATGGTTTCTGTACTTTGGAGAACAATGCTGCAACCGTGGGGCAGAGATCACAGGAGGCAAATGCAATGCTAGCATTCACTTTGAACAGACGAGGGCATAAAAGCAAGGCTGTACTGCTGCTGTCTAACAGGGCATTGGTCTGACCACATCTGGAATATTAGGAGTAATCCTGCATCCCATATGTAAGGACCCTGCAGAGAGTCCAGAGAAGGTTTGGGATTGAAAGGGGCTTAAGGAATGAGGAGCATTTGATATCTCTGGGCCTCCATCTGATGGAGTCAGAATGACTGGGGGTGGGGCGGGGGTGGACTTCTCACTGAAACCTACTGGAGAGAATTGACCATAGAGAGAATGTTGTCACCAGTAGGAGAACCTAAGATCTGAGGACACAGCCTCAGAGTAAGAGGACTTCCCATTAAAACCGAGGAATTTCTCCAGCCACAGGGTGCTGAGCCTGTGCCACAGAGTGCAGTGGAGGCCAAGAACTTGGGTGTATTTAAGGCATAGGCTTGACATTGATAGGCTTTTTACTTCTACAATGGCTAAGGGTTACGTGATAAAGCAGAATAAGATTGAAGAAATATCAGCCACAACTGAATGGCAGAGCATACCAGATGGACTAATTCTGCTTCTATATGTTAAGGTCTTAAAGTCTACTTAGTGTAAGCAGCTAAGTAAAGTGTGACCACTTCTACCTGTAGATCTCGGAAAAGCAGACGTGATCACAATCTTCGGTCTTATCAAAATCTTATCTCAGATCTATTTGTAGTAATTTGCTGGCCCCAAATCGACTGTTTTATTTCCCCAATTTTTAATGGTAACTATCCTTCAATAAGCTCACAGAGTGCAAGGTATTCTGGGGTGGCCTGAGGTTGTGAAGTGCAACTTTCACACGAGCCAAGAACATCTGAGACAAAGACTCAAAATGTTCTTTTTATTTTCTCAAAAGCTTTGCAACCAAGCATGTAGTAAATGAGTGAATTTGTCCCTTTCTTTCTGTTATTTTTCTTACAGCATCAAAACAAAATAACACAGTAAAGAATGAGTCAACAATCTTAATCTTGGAGGATATTCACAATAAATGACCCGATCAAACAATTAACAGAAAGTGAAAAGGAGACTATCACATTGGCAATTAATACATTCCTTTTGAGTTTAAAAAGAAAGACTTGTGAGGTGGGTCAGCTGGTGTGTGACGCTTTTACCAACATCAACAAGCTCTTTAGGTGGGTAGGTCTGTAAAGGACAGGCTTGTGTTTCTTTTGCCCAAAATTGTGAGCATGGCGAGTCCAGTGTGTGGTGGGGTCTCCCCTCTCCCTTCAAAAAGTTGTGCTCAATCCTTCAGTACGACAGTCAGGCTGTAGTTTGTTTACAAGTACTGAGAGGGATGAGAGAACGCAAGCAGCTGGATAAAATGTAACACCACCTTCTTGTTAAGACAAAACTGCTCACAATCTTCAGCCCTTATTCCACGTTGACTAACTAAATGGAAAATCTGAGAGGGTTGGCTTGAGACAACCCAAAAGATTCCTCTCTTGTTTGTTAGTCACTGAGCCCAGACCCACAAGCAACAACATGGGCCCCTTAGTACAGCATGGAATCCAAGTCCAATAAACTGGTCAGCTCACAAGAAACAGAAGAAATTGGCCCCCCCACCACCCTTCATCTCCAGAAACAAGGACAAATCCACTCAGTTTGTCAGAATCAACTAATCAAACAAGAATAAAAATGCAGCTTGCAGTTGAAAGATCCCAATAAATCAGACACTGTTTTTTTTGTAAAGATCAGTCTGTCACAATGTGTGTGTT
The DNA here is from genome assembly GCF_963921235.1 of Mobula hypostoma. NCBI lineage: Eukaryota > Metazoa > Chordata > Chondrichthyes > Myliobatiformes > Myliobatidae > Mobula > Mobula hypostoma. The sequence continues at coordinate 88,535,453 of NC_086100.1, read as the reverse complement.
ACCATTGGTAGTGTATCAAAGGAATTGAAACAACCTCTTCCCACAAGGATCCTCTACTGATATCCACAAATGTACAGTGTTCTGCATCAAAGGAAGAAGGTGAACCTTTTATCGCCTGCTTCAACACGTTTTGTGTCAGAACTGCATGAACCCTGAGCTGATATAGGTACAATAAACACAGAGACAAAGCAACTTAAACAGAGAAGGGTCAGAAAGTGGGACATTTTGTGTCTAATATTTTTGAGAAGAACACATTTGCTGTTTCTGCAGAGTGTCTACAGAACCTATTGTCAACATATTTCCCCACATTCATAAATGTTATGTGATATCAGCAAGAGTGACAATACTCCCTCTTGCCTATCTTACTCTATCTACCTTTGAAGACGGTTGCAAAGAGCATTTCCAAGTGGGAACTGGGACTTATAACTCAGAAAGCAGTATATGCAGATTCCGCCATGCTGTCTCTTAACAATGAGTTCTTAATGGATTAAAATAATAAAAAAAGACGTTCTCTTCCCTACCATCAGATCTTTCACCTCATTCACAAATTCCCCACCGTTATAATGAAAAGATCCCATTTTTTTTAACTTAAAAGGTTTATAGGAATTGACAGGCACAAAATTACAAAAGATCCTAAACAATTCATACGAAGATTTTGAAGAGATTCAATCTCACGTGAGCTGTGTCTCTTGCTTTACAGGAGAGGCTAACTGCTGTCGAAGGATGTTAGAGAGAAAATCACTGAGAGGATGGGAACAAGAGAACTCGGAGAGAATGCATGCAATAGAAAGACAATTGAGGAGGATGACTGCAAAAGATGTAAAGAGTGAGACAAAGTAAAAATAGAAGACAGGCACATAGAGGGGGCAGCATGAGCAAACGTAGAGGTTATACATTAATAATAATGTATTTTCCAGTAAGTTTTCCACATTGTACAGAGCAGACGAGTTAAACACATTCAGAGAATAGCAGCAAATAACAGGAACTTTGGTTCAGCGAGGAACCACAGAGTAAAGCAGGAGGGACGGGGTGAATGGAAGGATGATATATGATGCACCAAGAAGACAGTCACCCCAACTTTTCCAGGTCCTTTAAAATTAAAACGAGTTTGACTTCTAATCACATTTTATTTCATAACTGAAAGTTAAGACAGTGCAAAAATTTATTAAAATATATACTTTTGAAAGAGTCACAATCACCAGCTAGAATAATGGCAGTACGTAAGTAAAATAGGAACTGATATAAAAACAGGAACCAGGTTGTAACAGTCTAAAAGGGATGGGGATTTAAATCCTCAACTGCAAGGTTATAGTGAAGGAGATAAACCAGCAAACAAGCTCTTGATAAATTAAATGGAGTGAACAGAGCTGCATGGTTTCTGCAGAGTTTGGAAACAGGAATCTTTATAAACCTGTCAGAATCCTGACAGACAGACTCTATTTTAAGCTGCAAACATACCTGATTTCATTTTACCCTTTTACACCTTTGAGGTTCCTCCTGGTGCTTTCTGCTGTGTCGATGTGCCATAAAGAATAATTGTGGAAAATAATCTTGTGACATTTACAACTCAGCCAAACATTATTTTCTCAAAACCAGGGTTTGTTTAATGGGCGTTGATATGCAGTTACCTATTGGTTGTGATCAGGGCAAACTGTACACAGAGCTGAGGCTGTAACTAGGCTCGCTCTTGGCACATTAAATCACCTTCATGGGAAACACCTACCTGTCTCAAATAATAACAGGCAACTGCAAAACTTGGAACATTTTTAAGGAAGTGAGTGTTTAAAGCAGGAATCTGACAACCTAAAACAAAATTCTTAGGATGTATATAAATAAGTTGGAAGATAACATGCATTTATTGTGTAACCTTGTACTTTGTTTTTCAGTGTGTCATTTGCACTTCATTTTTCTCCCCTGAAAAGCAGCACAACCTATAAACAATGTTAAGGAGTAAGTGAATTCTTGGGATGAATAGAAAGCTGCATGGTTTCATCTGGGCCACAGACACCATCCTTTTGTAGCTACCCAACAATTCAATAAGATATTCTGATTATATTCAGTTCAATTTGTTTTCCTTTATTTATTCTTTGCAATAGTGGCAACTCTCTCCTGCCCAACATTTCCCACCATCCCAGCTCAGATTACAAGACTTTTTTTCCCCTAGCCACTGCCTTTTAGGCTCAAAGTGACAGCCATACTTTAAAACACAACAACGCTACAAACACTTCTACCACATAGTGAACAATGTACAAAGGCAGGACCAATTCTAAGAACCATTCTGTTGTGCCACCCTTCCCCCTCCCCACCAAGCTCACACCCACTTATTGGCCTCATCCCTTCTGAAAACCAGAAAGCACAGGAACTTCTTATATAGTTTCCTGGGAAGATTCTAAATTTTAAATAGCTGCCATTATGTCATTTTGCACTTGGGCCTGTTGTGTGTGTGTGCTTCTATTACTTTTTTTCTTTTAAAAAAAACGCCTTCTCTTCCTATTCTATCATACTGTTAACCCTTTCCATTATAAGAAAGCCCATCGCAAGTCATTTGCATGCGCAGGTTCCTGTAGATGACTGATCTGTTTAACTCCCAGTGAACAGAACCTCCCCAATGCCCAGCCAGTAACGATCCCACACTTAACAATGCATTCTCTACCAACTTGACAGTGTTAAAAACTACACAAGTAGTGTCAGTCATTCCTGACCCTTTGGGAATTATCAACAACCATTTTTCTTTCACAGCTCACAAACATTTATACCGTTGCTCCATATACTATTACTAAAAAGAAATGAATGGCCGTGTTGTTGGGGGGAAAAATACCAGGAAAAGTGCTCCTGGTGATCTAGACTGATGCAATTTACTTGTAATTATAGGGTTCTAACCCGACATGACACCCCTGTGAATGCTCATACAGTCAATGTATCAGATATACTTTGTTGGGATGTTTATCTTCAAGTAAAGAAGTTCAGTGTCATAATTAGGATATTTTCACCTTGTCTCTCGATACTTGGAAAACACGGCTTCCCAGTGGGAGCCCATGTGTGTGTTGCATTGTGTTGACAGGTGATCAAAGCAACTGTATGCTGCAAAGCTAGAGAAAAGTCAGGCTTGAAGAGTACTGGAACCTCTTCAAACTGCTCAGAGGAAACTCCCCTCCCCAAGGCGTTCAAAGTTTCAAAGGTTTATTCACCTCCAGCACTGCCAGTACTTACAAATAGCCAAAAGATTATTATTTATGTTGCAAAGTTAAACAAAACTCTTGTCCGTTATTGGCAAAGATTTTGCCTCAGTCTCTCTCTCTTTCTCTCTCTCTCACCCTCTCTTATGCCCCCAGGAACGATTCTACCGACAGAAATACTGCAGGGTGATGACCAAAGATAACACGTAGAGGAAGCCGGCCGAGTGTCGCAGTGCCTCGCTCCCGTTACTGCCTTTGGTTTTCCCGCTCTGTTTCGGGATGGCATAGACAACGGGGGACCTCGTCGCCATGTTGAAGGACCTTCTCCGACCACAACTATTTTCTGAACAGCCATCGCCACTTCCAGATCCGCTGCTGTCGTCACCTATGGGCAAGAAAATGATGACAGTGAAGGGGGCCTCGGTAATACTTTAGAATCACAGGCTGTGGAAACAGGCCCTTCAGCCCACTGCGTCCATGCTGACCGCCAAACTCCCATTTACACTTATCCTGAATTAAACCCATTATTAATCTCCCCATATTCTCACCAGCTCCCCACAGATTCCACCACTCACCTACACACTGTGGGCAATTTGTAGTGACCAATTAACCAATCACCCCAAACTTCTTAGAATTTGGGAATAAACTGCAGAAAATAAAGAAAACCCATGGGGTCACAGGGAGAATGTGCAAGTTCTATACAGATAGCATAGGAAAACCCCACAAAGTTATACTCTCTGGAATTAACTATTCCAATATACTCTTTGCCAGATTCTGTTCAAAACTTCGCGCCCCACATTCATACCCTGGAACCCATCATGAACCATGCCTCCTGGTTAAGCCTCAAATTTCTTATGGGGACCGTTCTCAAGTTTCGGAGCATTTGGACAAAATGATAAGGGTGAGGTGATGTTTAATAAGCGATGATGACCATGGATTGTGGCTTGGTATGAGGACTGATTTGCAAAACTCCAGTATCTTACAGTGATGCCAACTGGGAAAATTGCTGGATTTTTGAATGAAAATAGTATTAATACTGCAGAACACTATCGATTATATTATTCTGAAATTTAGAGGATTTAAAGGGAGCATGGGAACCAGGACCATGGTGAGTTCAAAGGAAGTGCAGGAAACTGAGTTCTAGTAAATTTAAAGTAGTGAAATTAATTCACTTCCTGGCAGGTTCTGACATCTCCAAACCTGAATGCTTAAAACAGTGATGAGCAAAACAGTTCTAAATTGTCTTACCGCTTATTTCTTGCCAACTATCAGTGACAAAAATCACTGCTTTTTGAACACAAACATATGGACCTGGTAATATTTAAAAACCCATTTCTCTAATCCTGGTGCAGGTCTAACAGCTAATAAAGTGGCCACTGAGCATAGTCTACTGTCCTACACCTCTCTATTGCACAACCCTTGAAAAGTGACACCCTCCACTCTCCTCCAGTTCTGAGGAAGGATGACTCACTCCAACATTTAAACTGGATTTCCTTTCCATGGATGCTTCTTGACTGCCTGAATTCTTCCAGCTCTTCTATTATATCAGCGAGGAGGTATAACAGGGCAGAGCCTTGCATCTCCTCTTCACTGTATGTTCTGAGTCCCAAACAATGGCAGCAGTGAAACAAAAGCAGAAAATGCCAAAAATACTCAGTAGTTCAGGCTGCACCAGTGGGAGGAGGAACAGGGATCTGTTGAAATGTTGACTCTATTCTGTTCCCTCAGAAAGAGCCGGACCTGTTGAATATTTTCAGCTTTTTGAGTTTTGTTTTAGATTTCCACCATCTGCAGTTCTATTTTTATTTCCAACAGCAGCAGAACTCCAGATAGGATGGTGAAACAGCAGGAAGCAAGGCCCCAGTGAGCTCAATAATGTTTTCAAAGTTTTTCTATATTATCATACAGCTACAAAAAAAGTTAATAATGTTTTATTCATGGCCTGAATAGTACAAAGCATGCGTAAGGAAATTATGAAGAACGATGAACAAAGTAACAAAAGGGAATCAGAGAGCACCACACTAAATGAATATGTAAAAAATCTATATCTTAAACAATCTCAAAGTGAAACTTGCTTTCAAAGTACAGGGATTTAATATAGGGAAGGAGACAAACAATAGGGAAGTGGAAGGGATGTAAAATAGGGAAGCTGTAATCATGTTATTTATTGTCATACCAATGGCTATAATGGACTTTATTAAAATAGCTGTAGACAAATGTGTCTGCAAAATCATTCAGAGTGTTTGTTCTCCAATCAGAAGGCCTTGATGAATCATGAGATCTGCAATCTGCTGAGAGGCAGATCAGAGGCATTCAACTCTGGTGACAAAAATGGTTACAAGAGGTCCTGATACAATCTCCAGAAAGCCATCTCATAGGCGAAGTGACAGTTCGGACCAGACTTGAATCAACGAAGAATGTTCGACAGTTGAGGCAGGGCTTGAGTACTAAATCAAGTGAAACATGCAACAGCAGGGCTTCACTTCCAGATGAGCTCACTCTGACCATCAAAACATGGAGAAACTATCATGAACTCCCACATCCCCCGATGTTCTGTGGTTTCAGTCTGATGTGCGAGCAGCCTTTGGGTGGTGAACCCACGAAAAGCATCCGGCCCAGACAGAATACCTGGCTAACTACTACAGACCTGTGCTGATCAACTGGCAGAAATGTTCACTGAGATCTTTAACCTCTTGCTATGGCAGTCTGAGGTACCCGCCTGCTTCATGCAGACTGCAATTACGCCAGTTCCCACGAAGAGCATGGTGGCCTGCCTCAATGAGCATCACCCAGCATCACTTACATCCACTGTGATGAAGGGTTTTGAGAGGTGGGTGATGTAACACATCAACTCCTGCCTGAGAAGAGACTTGGATCTGCTCCAACTTGCCTACTGGAGCAATAGGTCCACAACAGATACCATTTCATTGACTCTTCACTCACCCTGGACCATCTGGACAGCAAAGATACATACATCAGGATGCTCTTTATCGACTACAGCTCAGGATTCAAAACTTCCATCCCCTCAAAACTAATCAATAAGTTCCAAGACCTTGGCCTCAATACCTCCTTGTACAATTGGATCCTGGATTTCATCACTTGCAGACCCTAGTCAATTTGGATTGGCAACAACATCTCCTCCACGATCTCCATCAGTAAAGGTGCACCACAAGGCTGTGTGCTTAGTCCCCTGTTCTACTCACTTTATACTTACGACTGTGAGGCTAAGCACAGCTCCAATGCCATATTCAAGACTGCTGATGACACCACTGTCATATTAAGGCTGAAGACTGAAAATCTGGCTGAGTGGTGCCATGACAACCATCTCTTACTCTATGTCAGCAAGACCAAGGAGCTGCTGATAGACTTCAGGAGGAGGGACCTGAGGTCCATGAGCCAGTCCTCATTGGAGGATCAGAGATGGAGAAAGGTAGGAACGTTAACTGCCTCGGTGTAACTATTTCGGAGGGCCCTTCCTGGGCCCAGTCCATAAGGGCAACTACGAAGAAAGTATGACAGTGCCTCTACTTCACAGGAGTCTGTGGAGACTCGGCATGACACCTAAAACTTTGATCAACTTCTATAGATGTGTAGTGGAGAGTGTACTGACTGGCTACATCACAGCCTGGTATGGAAACACCAATGCCCTTGAACAGAAAATTCAGCAAAATGTAGTGGATATCCATTACGGGGAACGCCTTACTACCCTTCAACCATCAGGGTCTTGAACCAAAGGGATAACTTCACTCAATTTCAAAGTTCAAAGTAAAATTTGTTATCAGAGTACATACATGTCACCTCATATAACCCTGAGTTTCTTTTTCTGTGGTGTACTGAGCAAATCTATAGAACAGTAACTGTAATGGACAACAAGCTATGCAAATTCAGATATCAATAAATAATGAGCATCAACTAACAAGATAAGAGAGTCCTTAAATGAGTGCTGTTATCTACTTCTTTTCCCAAGAGCCTCATGGTTGAGGGACAGTAATTGTTCAGAAACCTGGTGGTGCGAGTCCTGAAGCTCTTGTACCTTCTACCTGAAGCAGAAGTGAGAAAAGAGCATGGCCTGGGTGAGGGTCTTTGATGATGGATGCTGCTTTTCTACGGCAATGTTTATGTCGATGTGCTCAATGGTTGGGAGGGCTTTACCCTTCACCTCACGTGACTTCACTTGCCCCATCACTGAAATGTTCCCATAACCAATGGACTCACTTTCAAAGACTCCTCATCTCAGTTCTCAATATTTATTGCTTATTTATTTATTTTATTGTTTTTTTTTCTGTTGTATTTGCAGTTAGTTGTGTTCTGCACACTGGTTGAACACCCTAGTTTGGGCGATCTGTCATTGATTCTGTTATATTTGTTATTCTATAGATTTATTGACCATGCCCGCAAGAAAATCAATCTCACGATTATATATGGTGACATAGAAGTACTTTGATAATAGATTTACTTTGAACTTTGAATAGACGTCACCTGTTTGTAGGAAGGATGTGCTGACGTACCCAATATATCCCAGCTAGCAAAACCAGACATCAACAGCAGGGCTTTAGAAGAAATCTCAGATTTATTTCTGAAATAGAGCTGATTGTATTCTGAAATGAAGTTTTGCATTATCATCTTGCGGAGGTGGTGGTTTAAGATATATATTCTATTTTTATTCCTTTAATTCTGTGCTCTCTGATTCTCTTTCGATGCTTTATGTTCTTTGCTCTTAGTAATTTGCTTACGCATTCTCTGTAATACTCAAACCATTAATTAAACTATTGGAGTTCACCTTCTTGCAACGGTAGGACAATATAGTTATAGGATAAAATTCTGATGGTTCATTATCTTGATCGTAAGACCATGAGACATAGGAACAGAATTAAGCCATTCGGCCCATCGAGTCTGCTCTGGCACTTCATCATGGCTGATCCATTTCCCTCTCAACCCCATTCTCCCGCTTTCTCCTCATAAACTTTCATGCCCTGACTAATCAAGAATCTATCAATCTCTGCCTTAAATACATCCAATTATCTGGCCTCCACAGCTGCCTGTGGCAACAAGTACCACAGGTTCACCACACTCTGGCTAAAGGAATTCCTCCTCATCTCCATTTTAAATGGATGTCCTTCTACTCTGAGGATGTGCCCTCCTCACCATAGGAGACATCCTCTCCCACATCCTCTCTATCTAGGTCTTTCAACATTTGATAGGTTTCAATTAGATCCCCCCTCATTCTTCTAAATTTCAGCGAGTAAAGGCCCAGCCCCTCAATTACTCCTCATACAATGACTTTCATTCTCCTGAAACTCCTTTGAACCTCACCAATATCAGCATATACTTTCTTAAATACGGAGCTGAAAATTGCTCACAATCTTCCAAGTGAGGCCTCGTCAGTGCCTTGTAAAGCCTCAGCATTACATCCTTTCTTTTATATTTGGGTCTTCTGATAATGAATGCTAACATTGCATTTGCCTCTCTCACCACCTTTACAGAATCCTGCATGAGGACTCGTGAGTCCCTTTGCACCTCAGATTTTTGAATTTTCTTTCTATTTAGAAAATAATCTATGCTTTTATTCTTTCTATCTTGAGCATGGCCATGTATTCCATTTGCCACTTTGTTGTCCATTGTCCTTTTCTGTCTAAATGCTTTTGCAGTCTCCCTGTTTCCCCAATACTACCTGTCCCTCCACCTCTGCAAACCTGGCCACAAAGCCATCAATTCTGTCATCCAAATAATTGACATAAATGTAAAAAGAAGCAGTCCCAATATCGACCCCTGTGGAACACCATCAGTCACTGGTAGCCTATCAGAAACGGCTCCCTTTATTCCCACTCTTTGCCTCCTGCCAATCAGCCAATGCTCTATCCATGCTAGTATCTTTCCTGTAATACCATGGGTTCTTATCTTTTTAAGCAGCCTCATGTGCGGCATCTAGTCAAAGTCCTTCTAAAAATCCCAGCAGACAATATCCACCAATTCTCCTTTGTCTATCCTGCTTATTAGCATTCCAACAGATTTGTCAGACAAGATGTTCCCTGAAGGAAGCCTTGGTGATTTGGCCTCCAAGTACCCCGAAACCTCATCCTTAACAATCGACTCAAACATCTTCCCAGCCACTGAGTTTAGACTAACTGATCTATAATTTCCTTTCTTCTACCTCCCTCTCTTCCTGAAGAGTGGAGTGACATTTTCAATCTTCCAGCCCTCTGGAACCATCCCAGAATCAAGAAATTCTTGAAAGATAATCACTAATGTCTCCACAGTCTTTTTCAGAACACTGGGGTGTAGTCCATCTGGCCCAGGTGACTAATCTACCTTCAGACCTTTCAGTTTCCCAAGCACCTTCTCCCTAGTAATGGCAACTTCACACACTCCTGGTCCCTGCCACTCTCAAACTTCCGGCATACTGCTGGTGAAGACACATACAAAATACTTATTCAGTCGTCCGTCATTTCCTTGTTCCCTGTTACTACCTCTCCAACATCATTTCCCAACACTCTTTTACTCTTTTCTATATCTGAAAAATCACCCGGTATGCTCTTTGTTATTGTTGGCTAGCTGACCTTCAATTTTCATTGCTCCCCCCCTCCCCCCCCACCCCCATGGCTTCTTTAGTTGCCTTCTGCTGGATCACTCTGTACTGCTTCCATCTAAATCCTTTAACAAATCATGTCCCTCTCTTCAAACTAATGAGGGCCCTGGTCCTGTGCTTGCTTCAACAGACTAGTCCCCCATTTCCTGTGCTCTCTTGAAACTCATACTCCCTTCAAACTCATGACGGGTTCCTTTCCCATGCTCCCTTTAAACCTACAAGGATCACTGGAAAGGTTATTGAAATACTACATAACATCTACGAAAAAACGTGACTCAAATTTTGTTGATGTGTAAATTAAGAATAATATCCAATAACCTTAAATTTGCTAGTCTGGCACACCAAACATGCCAGATTATTGGAGTTTTACCTTTCTGGATGTTCAACTATGAAAATAACAAAATTCTATGAATTCCACTTATACGTTGTTTTCCTACTGAGGGTATGGATCAGAATGAAAGATTCATAATAATCATACATTATTTATACTAAAGTTCAGAAAAGAACCCTGAAATGTCAAAAGTGCACTTGAAACAGAAGGGGGAGAAAATGTAATCAAAAGCACATGAGAGAGTGAAGTAGAGAATGAAATAAAGACAGAAAGAAAGAAGAGAATGGGGAAGGGAAGAAAAGAAGAGAATGGAGAAGGGAAGAAAAGAGGAGAATGGGGAAGAACAGGAGAGAGGAAATGAACCAAATGAGCAAGGGCAGTGGGGAGAGCAAAAGGAAAGAGAAGATTGAAGAAGGAAGACAAACACCTGGAGCTTGAGAAAGATCAAGCAACTGGATAAACTTCTTTAGCCCAGAAAGATGACCTTGGCTACATGTGGTAAGTTAAAATTGTGCCACATTTTGCCAAAGTACTGAATTGGGTGTCACTAAAAAAAAACACCATATCCTTGCTTTAAAGAAACCACGATTGTAGTTTTCTCCCAGTTAGAAACACTAGAAGCCAACTTCAGCATTCACAGACAGGAGCTAGGTGGGCATCCCCAGTACTTTTTATGCCATGGACCCCTACCATTAACTGCGGAGTCCATGGACCCCAGATTGGGAACCCCTGAGGCAGAGCCTGAGCTTGCAACTAGCATTTCATTCACCCTATATCCACTGGTTAACTGTGTGGCTGCCACGTAGATGAGGGCAAACAGGGAATGGGGTATAGGGGCTACAAAATGGGAAGTGGGAGGAATGAAGGAGGAGAGATAAAAATCAAGAGGGAAGGATAGCTTTGTTCCTGTTTTCTGTTGAGGGAAATAGGACTGGGCATGTTCTGTTGCAATAATACCCAGTTCGTTACCCTGTGATATCAATGTCATTAACAAGTTTCAAGTTCACGTTCAGGTTGAATTATCATTCAACTGTACATGAGTATAGCCAAACAAAACAGAATTCCTCTGGGGCCAAAGTGCAAAACTCATTACCAATAGCACACAACACACTGAAAAATAGCACAGAAGGTTATGATTTCAGAAAAATATAGTGTAACAAAAAATATAGCTCAAGGTTTGACGGTGTTGACAAAAACTTCCAAATCATCCTCAGTGGAGGCTTCAATATAATTTAAGATCACAATAAATAGTAATATGGCTTGTAATGTTTCATTAACCTCTTTATTTAGAATATACAAAATTTCCCCTTTATTTCTTCCACACACAAGCCTACAATATTTCCTTACTAGTGAAGTTTAAGAGACTACTAGACAGGTATATGGAGGAATTTAAGATGGGGGTTTATATGGGAGGCAGGGTTTGAGGGTCGGCACAACATTGTGGGCTGAAGGGCCTGCACTGCGCTGTACTATTCTATGTTCTATGTTCTAAATCCCTGAGTTGCTGATTATAGATTGTCCTGATCCTGCTTGGTCTTCCACTGAGCAAACACTGGAGAGCAGCACCGAGCGCACACCAGAGGCAGCACCAAGCGTACACTGGGGGGGAACTGATGGGAGGAGCCAGCCCCCAACCCAGCAGACCGACTTGGGCAGCTGCACCCAAAGCGACCCTGTGGCCGAGGCCTAGTCCTCGCCACAACCAAGGCCATGCAGCTCCCCCAGCATTGGCCTCACCAATGAATGGACTTGCAGGATTCTACATTACCAATGTCCATCAGGGTCTTGTGATCCCAATTAAAAACGTCCAAGATAATCATTCGCTCTGTTGAATCGCGCACCCTCTTGGCAGAATGGTACACAACAAGTCCATCTCCATCGCTATCAAGCGACTCGCTGATGGGAAAGTCCTGCAGTGCTCCATGTTTTTAGTATCCAGCAGTGACTTGTGATTGTAAAAAAGACTTACGATATGAACAGATATTCCTTTGATTGGACCCCAAGTGGCCACAGCAGCTGGGCGTGCCACCACCCTATCAGAAGATAATCAACAGAAGATGCATTAACAGATAACTGGATCAAAAGGCCACAACTACCACTGGGAGAAATATGCAACAAGTCAGGAACAATAACAAAATACTGAAAAAAACTCAGCAGGTCAAGGAGCATCTGTGAAAGGAGAAGTAAGTCAACATTTCACGTTCAGGACCAATGATCAGAACAGTGGTGTAGACCCGAAACATGGACAATTTTTCTCTCCACAGATGCTGCCTGACTTGCTGCTTTTTTCCAGCATTTTCTGTTCTTGTTTCGGATTTGGAAATGGGAGAATGAAGGCTTTTGTGTGCACAACTTTTGCATTAAAAACGGGTAACAATGTTTCGTGTCAATGCAAGCATCAGGATCAAACATCAGTAAAGTTACAGCGGGTTGGGGTACTCACTGGTATCCTGGAAGTCCACATCGTTGCCATTGTAGGCATTCCGCAGACGATTGGTCATTATCCGCAACTGCATGATCTGCTGGCGAATAGTCATGTCTGGTTTCGTGATGTCAACCTCCACCTCTGGGTTATTAATCTGATTGGCCAGTCCATCTGCCATGACCTCTGGGAGGTACCTGTCGTGTGCGATCAGAGTTGTTAGGCGTTAATCCTGTATGGATACAAACCTGCTTGAATAGGCACTGTCACAGAGAAATTAGTATTGGTAAACATACTCTCACCCAAAAGAATTGTGGAGTCTGAAATTTATTGCAACACGCATAAAATACTGGAGGAACTCAGCAGGTCAGGCAGTATCTATAAAAATGAATAAACAGTCGACATTTTGGGCCGAGATCTTACTTCAGGACTGAGAAGGGGGAAGATGCCAGAATAAAAAGGTGGGGGGGAGGTGGAGGTGAGGAGAAGGAGGCTAGCTGGAAGGTAATAGGTGAAACCAGGTGGGTGGAAAAGGTCAAGAGCTGGAGAAGAAGGAATCTGATCGGAGAGGAGGGTAGACCATAGGAGAAAGGGAAGGAGGAGGGGACTGGGGGGGAAGTGAGAGGCAGGTGAGAAGGGATAAGAGGCCAGAGTGGGGAATAGAAGAAGAGGGGAGGGAGAGGGAACTTATTGCCTCTAAGGACAATGGAAGCGAACTATCAGCACTTATAAAATGTACTCAGGTGAGGGTGAGGCCATGACAGAGGACTCCACAGTAATGGGAAACAGGAGTATTTCAAGTAGCTCCAATTGCAGCCAGCATGGATTCAATGGGCTGAATCGTCTCTGTCCCCATCCCTATATTTCCCACAATTTATTTCGTGTGGTGAGGGGAAGAGGTAAATTACTTTATTATTACATGGATTGAGATAAGAGTAAAACACTTGGTTCTGCATGTCATCCATACAGATGATTTCATCAGTACATCGAGATAGTGCCAGGGAGGAGCAATAACAGAACAGAGAATCTAGTGTCATCATTGCAGAGAAAATGCAGGCAGATAACACCATGAAGAGGTAAATTATGAGATCAAGAATCCATTTTACTGTACAAGACAGCAGGATAGAAGCTGTGCTTGAACCTGGTGGTATGTGCTTTCAGGTTTTTGTATCTACTGACTGATGAGAGTTGTCTTTGATTATGTTGACTGTTTTCCGAGTCCACGGAGGGGTAATAATTTTGCAATATGACAGTGTGGGACAGCCAGCCCTGTCTGTTCAATATTGATGTTTTGAAATACTTGCTTGGATCATATCATCCACCGTCTCCCAGAACACTCCTGTCCTTTTTTTCAGGCATTAAAGGGACACTTAAGATAAAATATACCTTGTGGGTAAATGGTTTCCTTGTTAAATAATGCCCAGACATGCAATGAGCCACAGAAAGGCAGGAGCTGTTTAATTCATCCCTTCTGTCTTGTCACATCAATGGAATTGGTATGGACACTACAACTGGTATTAACTTCCCCTTGCTTAGGATAGGATAGGAAAGAGTCAATAAGGGTCAATAATGAGTAACGCCGATGCAAAGTGCCAATCAGACACTGGGTAGCAGAAGGACTACTTTTATCTGTGATGCCCTACAGGGTCAAATGGCCAACACCTTCACAATCAGATGGGAGCAGAAATCCTGGTCATTTCCCTGTTCCCATCCAGTCTCAGAAAATGTGACTCTCTTCTCAGCCAACTCAGCACACAGCAGGGAGCGAGTTCTTAGCTCTGCGACTACTGGGCACCAAGCGGACAGGAACAGTGCCCCCACAAAGTTTTGCTTCACCAACTCCAGAGACATTGCCAGTGGGCATCAAACACAGAGCAATGAAATAAAGTTACCTCATGTTAGCATTTGCACATGTATATGCTCTGTCCTCTCTCTCTCTCTCTCTCTCTCTCTCACACACACACACACACACACACACACTTCCCTTCACTGAACATCTAGCATCTATTGCCCAGCCGATTTGCCCTTGCAAAAGGTAGGAGTGAGCCATCTTCTTGAACCACTGCAGTCATTCTGCACGGAGTTTCAGAATTTGGACCTGACCAAAACTGGGAGGGGAACCTGCGGGTGGTGGTACGCCCTTGCACCTTGCTGGCAAGATGAATCGCAGGTAACAAAGAAGCTGTGGGTGTAGTCTGGGCAAGTAAGTGCAGTACATTTTGTACACCGCACATCTGTAAACACACACACACACACACACACACATTAAATTAATTGCACACACAAATCCACAATAGCTCTGCACCTGCACTGCTGCACTTGGTGTTCACATTGTCTCATTAACTAGTCACATAATTGCGGCCAGGGTGCAGTGTATGTATGTGATTGGGTGCTGTGCACAGCAGAATAATGCATGTTATGCATGTTGAAGTTCACGGTGGGGAACTAAATTTCAGGAATGATAAATAGCACCAGAGTTGAAATATATGTAGATTGTGTAATCAAATATTTCACTTAATAGCTCTGAGTCCTCTTCCAGCCTGCCAATGCTTGATTTTTATTTAGAAATCTACTCCAATGATAAATTTCCATTATATGTTGTAAAAAGAAATAAAACATCTTCCTATTACTTAAAGCTGCAATACTCCTTTGGGTAATTTCTCAAGGTAATGTTCAATGAGAAAAAAAATGGCCTCAGTTAAGCTGATTTAGAAAGTCTATTTATTATTCCCTAATGAAGTCAGTGTTGTGTATTTGAATAACCCTGAAGGGTGTTGTGCATCTTGAGATGGATTCATCCATGAAACATCACCCTATTCCTCGTTGGGAATGCCATGAGCCTTTCAAAAGGCTGTTTTTTTTTCCTTTATACGTCTAAATTCACCTGAGAGGGACAATGAACAGGGGCACCCATCTTTTTTGGTACTAGGCCTACTCATGGACCTCAGAATGTGGGATAACCATCCAGTACAAGACAGACGTCACATGAAAGGGCTGCACAGCTGGTAGAGTCTCTACTCTCAGCTCCAGTGATCCAGGTTCAATCGTTTGTGTGGAACCTGCATGTTTCCTCTGTGACTGTGTGGATGTCTCCCCAACCTGAAAATATGCTGGTTGGTAGACTAATTGGCTGCTGTAAACGGCCCTGGCAAATTGGTGCGTGGTAAAATTAGGAGGAGTTGATGGGGACACAGGAGAAGTAAAAAGGGATGGGTCCTTGATGGTTGGTGTGAACTTGGAGGGCTGATGGGCCTGTTTCTGTGCTCTATGACTTTATGAACTCTGAACTGTTTTGACTGTCCGAGGAGAATTGGGCCGGTCGTCTTGTAACGCTGCAATCCTATGCTTTGCAGTTGTAAGTAACAAGACTCCTCACTTACTCCTGATGAAGAAAAATGTTTCAAGAAATGATAGGGTGAAGATCTATATCTATCATTACTAACTCACACAGTGGGAACCTACTCTTGCTTACACTGCCATGTTCACTTCAAATGTAAACTCATTAATCAATGAATTTTAACACCATTTGAAAGGACTGCTCCAACTACTGTATGGAAGGCAGGGGCACCTTGCCTGACGGGACAGGCTCTTGGCTGTCTGCCAGGGGAGGATAGGAAAGGGAATACCGGTATCACTTTTTTGGTGTCAATGTGTACTGGGATGCAGTGAAAAGCTTTAGAGGAAGACATTCAGACAGATCATTCCATAATACCCAAGAACATCAAGCTAGTACCAAAGTACCAAAGTGCAGTGCTGGTAGAAAGATAAAGAGGAAAGGCCACGACAAAGAAGATTGGGAGATCAAGAGGTCATCTTTTAGCATATGAGAGGACAGTTCAAGAGTCTAATAACAGTGGGATAGAAGCTGTCCCTGAGTCTGGTGGTCCGTGATTTTCTGCCAGACAGGAGAGGGAAGAAGGGAGAATGACCGGTGTTCAACTTTTAGGTTCAACCAAAAGTCTGATATCAATGGGATAGAAATAAATCCCAAAACAAGCAAACAACCCAGTTAAGACCAAAGAGCTGGCGGTCCACAAATGGCAGCTTCAGGGAAAGTGAGTTGAAGCAAATTGTATCATTTCTTAATGCATGCATTACTAAATGACAGTAAAAGGGGACTGCATGTCCTCACAATCAAATCTAATTAGTTAAGTAAAGCAGACCCCAAAAATCTAATAATGCATACAATGACTATTCTCTGCTGAAGGTACTCAACCTGAAATGTTGACGCTATTTTCTCTTTCCATACATGTTGTCTGACTTACTGAGTGTTTCAGCATCTTTATTTTACTTCAGAATTCCAGCATCTGCAGTTTTTTTTAAATTTCCCTTTACAAAGGGATGAATTTCCTTCACTGGGAAGTGGGAGAATGAAGATATACCTCTTGTACATGATTAGTGGTGGTGTAAATATTAGAAATACCAGAAAGAGAAGAAAGACACATCATCAAAAGAATCATTTCTTTCTGGAGATCATGTTCAAACTTGTCCTGTCAGGGACAAAGGCTGTCTTTCGCACCTAGGGAATAATACAATGAAACATTCTATCCAAAGTGATTGCTTCAAAAACAAATTGCATAATGAAATATTTGATATGCCATGCAATTGAAAAGCAGATCTCAGTGCTCCTCGCTGACCTGGCTCCAACCTGAATAAAAACCTGTAAATTGGTAAGTTTGTTCATTATTGTCACATGTACCAAGGTACAGTGAACAACTTGTCCCGCATACTGAACATGCGGATCAGTCCATTACTATAGTGTATTGTGAAGCGCAAGGTAAAACAATAACGTAACACTAAATAAAGTGATACAGTTATGAAGCAAGTGCAGTGTATGTAGACAATAAGGTGCAAGGTCATAATGAGGTCAAGAATCCATGTTCTTATACTAGGGGACCATTCAAAAGTCTTATAAATGCAGGACTGAAACTGTTCTTGAGCTGTTGGCATATGCTTTCTGGCTTTTGTGTCTTCTGCCCAGAAATGCCAGGAGTACTCAGCAGGCCAGGCAGCATCAGTGGAGTGAGAAACAGAGTCAATGTTTCAGGTCAACAGTACTTTAGTTCTGAGCTGAACCTGCCTGAGGATAGGTAGGGTCACTGAATGAGATGTCACTCACACCCTTTTGCTGCATCCATCTAGCGCACCGTTAGACCGTACTCGAACTTCTGAACAAAATTACCCCAAGCTAACATTGCTAAGTCTACGTTAAAAATAACATTGCCCAAGCATCCCCGAATCTACAGGAGAGACTCCCTATAGGCTCACATTGTCCAGCAATCTGCCTTGGAAATTCAGTGTCAGGTTTCCATTTGCTAAGTACTCCATGATAGCCTATAAAGTCCTCTGAAACTACTGAACATTTGTACTTCTTCGATGCTAATTGCCTCAATCCTCCCTCAAGGGCCATTGATTTAGTCAGACAACAAGTGCAGAACAGCTTTTGCTGCCCAGTTTTTGCAGCCCAAGCATAAAAGCAAAAACAACTTAAATGCTGATTGATTACAGTATTGATTCTCAACCCCACTAAAAGCCTATATCTGCCATTTAAGACTCTACCTCAACTGGGAATTACTTTTCCAGAACTTGAGAGTATCAAACTCTGGCCAAGATGCACAGCCCCTGAGGGTCACTTAGGGGAGGATTCGGTGCTTTGATTGGAATGGAGCAAAGGCAGGGAGATGAAGCTGAAGTCCACACCTGCTGTGACCTACTACATGGAATGGTCTGCTTCTGATCTCAAGGCTCACAGCTGGCACAACGAAGTCTCAAAACTGTGAAGTGAGGCAGGAATTTGGTGAATATGTGGCCACTTTCATCTTAAGCTTGCAGAACACAGCGGGATCAGCTTATTTATTCCACCAACTGGAAAGACCATTTGATAGATTATACATGGATCTCTCTGCCATTCCACACCACTCCCAGGCCTCTTCATTCATTTGGCAGTCAAAAACTCATCAGTCTTGCCTTGAAGAAACTGAACGAGTGAGCACCCATAATTCTTAGGCTAAGATGTCCAAAGGCTCAAAAGTTCTGAGTATAGGACGTCTCTCCATCGCAGTGCATTCAGGATTATCCTAAACCTGTAATCCTCATGTTCTTGAATCATTAATTAAGAAATAATGCTGTCAAATCCCTGAGGAATCTTATACATGTCAACGAGATCATTTTCCATTATTCTAAAATCTTGGCATCATGGGTGTTGTCTGCACAAGGATAGTCCTCCACCCCAGAACTCTGTCTATTGAGGTCTTCGTTTCCTATCCATGAATAAAATCACATCATTCTGTTGGCAAAAAGATCAAAAGTCAACCTGTTCCCACACCCCCACCACCCCACTGAGGTTGCCTTTGGCCCTGTATCAATGAAATTGGCCTTTCCTACATCTGGAGTGCAGCTGGTGGATTCACGGTCTTCTGGTTCCAGAGACTTTGGTATAATCGTGACCAAGGATACTTTCTGTGCAGAGTTTGCATGTTCTCCCTGTGACCATGTTGGATTGCTCCAGATGCACCAATTTCCTCTCATATCCCAAATATGTGTTAAAATGCCCTGGGTGTCAAAGTTGTTCCTCAAATGTCTATGAGCCACGAGTTCAGACTCCAAGGGATTGTTCAGGGTGTTCACTCTCAGCCTGCACTGTGGAGGCACTCTGAACCTATGCCATATCCAATAGCACAAGGTACTTCTGAGGACAGTAATTTGCTGTATGGTGACACTTGTGTTTCAGACGATAAAGTCTGAACAATGCATTGGAGGCCAAAAGGACGTCAAGGGAAATAGCAAGCTTAGTGGTGCAACAACAACACGATGCATCTCTGCCTAAAAGAGAGATTCAAATTTTTCAATGGCAAACCATTGCAATATCATTCATTCATGAGGGCTTTCAAGAATAGCATTGAATGCAGAGAGAATAAAACATGGGAGTTAATGTAGAATTATTGTACATGGGTGGTTGGTTTAGCTTTAGAGGACTGAGGAGACGGTTTCTTTGTTTATGTTTCTCTGTCTGCGTCATTTACATTCCCATTAGATCCCTGTACCTGCATAATAACTCTCTGGAATTTAAGAGCAAAGATATTCAGGTCTCTCTAAATAGTGATATAGTTTTGTAAATGAAGACCTGGTCTATACTAAGACATACCTAAGGCATGAAAGAGTACCTTTGGGTCAGTACTACTGTGTTGACATTTTGCATTAATACTAATATCAGGAGCTAACTGAATTTTTAAGGAATTGTTGACATTTGCCTCACGACATTCAATGGTTTTGCTCTCTCCAGCATATCTGCTCATTCTACTGTTATCCAGCTTCTTTCTGCATCTTGTGGCTCTCCCATGGCCATGCTGAGAGATCTTCCAGTGTTCCGGGTTCAAGCCTGGCCTCCGAAGCTGTCTGAGTAGGGTTGGCAAGCTGTCATTGTCACCACATGGGTCTCTTCCAGGTACTCCTGATTTCTCCCACATCCCAGAGATTCGCAGGTTGGCCACTGTGAATTGCCCTTGGTGTGTTGATAGTATCTAGGGAGAGTTGGGATTGTGGGGAGGGTAAAATGAGTTTAATGTAATTGGGTGTTCGATGCTCTTTACAGACCTGGTGGCTGAATAACATGTTTCCCTGCTGCCTGACTGTCTACCAGAATGCCTTCAAATGTTACAAGATGAGTAGGGAAACATAACCACGAAATGCTCCTTCAATTCTTTCCCATATCTAGTTAAATTAAGGTAAACATCCAATGCTACAAACTAAGTGATGCATTTTACAGTGGTCAGAGGCGGAGACAGGTTTTTCCTGTTAAAACTCCATGAAGAATATCTTACCTCCCTCTGCTCTGTCCATTCCAGCACCTGTCCTCATTGGTCAAGCCTGCAGTCACCTTCTCGCTGCACAGGATGCTCGGCAAGGTGACCCACAACTCTCTGATGTCCCGCAGCTTCATCTTTACTTCAGTAACCTGGAAAGATGCCAGTCGTTATGGTACCTCAAGCAGAGTCCCCACCACCGTGAGTTTCAAACCCTAAGTTTGCATAGTCTCTTCAACGCATTGGTTGGAGAAACCTTCTCACTGGTCTGATTTTGGACCTGGCAGCAGTTCTGCTCCAGTTGGCTGTTTTCCCCTCTTCCAAGGATGTACTTGTGCCAGGGTGTCTCTGGAGAACGAGCTTGCAGTGCCCACTGGCTCTCTGGATGCCCCCTGAGACTGGCGGACTGTGTATCATGCTACATACTTGTGGCATTGCTGCAAGTAAGGTCTCCACGGTACTTGTGCATACAACAGTATACTGAAATTTGACTTTGATCCAAGGAGTACTTGAGGTGTGAGAGGATTTATCGGATGCAATGCTGCTTGTTCACAACATGGCATACCTGGTGGACTCTGCTGATCTATATTTTTCATACCTTTGCAATAAGTTATGTTGCGTGGCTTTAGAGTGAAGGTGCCTCAGAACACTGTACTGTAACACCGCATCTCTCACCACTGCTCTAATGATGGGTGAAAGTGAACTGTGATATTAAATACACTGTGCAGTTCAGTACTTAACCCTTCAGACCATGGTGCAGAATAGAATTCCAAATATTTTGCCAGGACTTGGCGGACTGAGTTGTGTTTGCTAGAACTTTATTCTTTAGAATTCAAGGAATATGCGGGGGAACTTCCTTCCTCAATCAGGCAGTGAGAGTGTGGAACAAGCAGCCAGCAGAAGTAGTGGATGCAGATTCAGTTTCAATGTTTAAGGGAAGTTTGGATAACTACATGGGTGGGAGGGATATGGATGGCTATGGTCTGGGTGCAGGCCAATGGGACAAGGCAGAATAATAGGTCCACCTGGACTAGATGGGCCAAAGGGCCTGTTTCTGTGCTGTAATGCTATACGACTATGATTTTATGAATGAAGGAAAATGAGAATGTGAATCTTACAGAAGATTATAAAATTATAAGGGACATAAATCAGATGAAATGTCACAGTGGGAATTAAGACACTACTGGATATCAGCTGAAGGTGAGAGGGGGTAGATTTAATAGGAACCTGAAGGCCAAAGTTTTCACTCAGAGTATGACCTGAATATGGAACTGGTTGAGGCAGGTACAATTACATGCGGCATGGTAGCATCGTGCTTAGCACAACACTTTACTGTACAGGGTTCAATTCCTGCTACTGCCTGTAAGAAGTTTGTATGTTCTCCCCATGACTGCATGGGTTTCCTCCCAATGCTCTGGTTTCCTCCCACAGTCCAAAGATATACCAGTCGGTAGGTTAATTGTTCATTGTAAATTACCCCATGAATAGGCTAGGATTAAATCAGGGGATTGTTAGGCGCTGTGGCTGAATCGGCGGTGTATCTCAAAAAACATTTAAAAGGGTACTTGGGCTAATACAGAGTGAGAGAAGATCTGGAGGGATATGGGCCAAATGCAGGCAAATAGGATCAGCTGAGATGTGAATCTTGGAAAGTACACAGCAGATGGGCAGAAGGGCCTGATCCCATGATGTATAATTCTATGACCAGGCGAGGCGGCACTACTAGTGCTGGTGAAGTGCTGAGAAAAGCACTCACTAATAATCTACACTCGTGATCGAATGGCTCCTGAAGGAAAGTGAGTGTGTACAATTGGCTTCTACAATGCTGCTACCCATCAGCAATAGCAATATTCATCAAAGTTCAAAGCAAATTTATTATCAAAGTACATATATGTCACCATATACAACCCTGAGGTTCATTTCCAGTGGGCATGCTCAAAAAATCCAAGAACCAAAACAGAATCAGTGAAAGACTACACCCAACAGGGTGGACACCCAATGTGCAAAAGACAACTAATTGTGCAAATACAAAAAAAAATAAATATGCAATAAATATTGAAAACATGAGATAAAGAGTCCTTGAAAGTGAGTTCATAGGTTGTGGGAAGAGATTAGTGATGGGGCAAGTGAAACTGAGTGAAGTTATCCCCTCTGGTTCAAGAACCTGATGGTTGAGGGGTAATAACTGTTCCTAAACCTGGCGGTGTGAGTCCTGAGGCTCAATGTTTTGTTGGTTAAAGCGAGCATAGAAGGCATTGAGCTCACCTGCGAGCAAAGGCTTGTTGTCACCTATGTCACTTGATTTAACTTTGTAAGAGGTGATAGTATTCAAGCCCTGTCACTGCTGTCGAGCATTCTTCACTGATCCAAGTTTAGTCTGGGATTGCCACTTTGCCCATGAGATGGGTTTCCATAGATCCGTACCTTACTTGTCTGCTGGACCTGAACATCTCTGATCTGGTCCTTAGCAGTTTGCGCAACTCGTGGTTCATCCAGGGCATCTAGATGGGGGAGACCCTGAAAGATTTTGTGGGGTCACACTCGTCTTCGACTGTTTTTATAAAGTCTGTGACAACCATTGTGTATTCATTCAGATCCTCTGTTGAGTCCTTGAACAAGGCCGAGTCCACCAACTCAAATCAATCCCATCATTGCTCGTCTGCCTCTCACAACCAGTCTTTATTGTCCTTATCACTGAAACTTTGCTCTTTAGCTTCTGCCTGTACGCAGGTAGGAGAAGGTCAGCCAAGTGATCAGATTTCCCAAAATGTGGTCTGGAATGAAATGGTAGGCATTCCTGATTGTAGTATAGCAGTGATCTGGTGTGTTGGGACCTCTGATGCAACAGGTCATATGCTGATGGGAATTAGGCAGAGATTTCTTAAAACAAGCCTTATTGAAGTCTCTGACTGATCTGAAATGCATTGGAATGGGCTGTTTCTCATTTGTTGATGGCAGCATGCAGTATCTCAAGTGCCTGATTAGAGTCGGCTGTTGGTGGTATGTAAACGGTGGTCAGACTCATGGAAGAGAACTCTTCCTGGTAAATAGGATGGCTGGCACTTGATCATTAGGTGTTCCAGTTTGGGAGAGCATTAGTAAAACAAAAATGCCACTTCGGAGCACCACAGAGAGTTTATCATGAAACACACAGTCCCACCTTTTGCCTTTTTTGAATCAGCAGTTTGGTCTGTCTTGTGTATTGAGAAGCCTTCAGGTCTAATCACCAAATTTGACATGCCCATGTCTCGGTAAAAGAAAGAACACAACAATTCCCCATTTCCCTCCAGTACAGCAATCTTGTTCTCCAGTGACCGCGCATTTACTAACAAGATGCTGGGTAAAAGGGGTCATACTCCACTGTGTTTCAGGCGGGCTTGGAGACCACCCCCCACCACCAACCCTCACCATGGTGATGAACCTGGTAGTTTGAGAGTTAAGTCTGCCAAGTCCACAGAAGATCATGAAATCTGTAGTTCATTAAGCCAGTTCAAAAGTACATTGCTTAAAGGGAAATTACGTGCTGCAGATTGCAGTGAGAGTAATTCAAAAGAGGTATATTTAGAAGTTTTGTCATCATTCTGCAGGATGTCGCCGAGGTTCATTGGCAACATCTTGCATGAATGTGATCCTTGAAACTGGGAGTTACCAGTACTCACCAGTCTATCCATTGGCAGACTGACTGATCCAACCGGCTTCTCCTCAGTTCCATACGGCTTCCCACGTTTTCTTCCATCATCTTCCACTGAACGTCTGGCCACAGATTTGAGGTTACCACACCCCTGAAGAACCTGGCAAAGAAACAGATAATCAAACATACTTTGCTTACAAATAGATACACAGGCAACTAGATTGGTAACATTGGGCATGATGTGCTTACAAGACCATGGACAGCAAACTCTCCCACAATGCCGAGCAATATGGAAAATACCCTATGATAACTACTCCAGTTAGGTGCAGCACAGGGTGGGCAAGAGGCCAGAGAAGTAAAAACCTCAATTTCCAAGGCTGG
The DNA here is from genome assembly GCF_963921235.1 of Mobula hypostoma. Lineage (NCBI taxonomy): Eukaryota > Metazoa > Chordata > Chondrichthyes > Myliobatiformes > Myliobatidae > Mobula > Mobula hypostoma. Next base: position 88,511,124 of record NC_086100.1, on the reverse strand, counting down.
AGAAGATTACCTGACTTCAAATGCAACTCAGTATTAACCTATTGCAAAGACATGAAAAAGATGGGACAGAAGATGAGCTGTGTTCACCAATTTTGTCTGCAGACTTGGCTTTCATGTAAAAGCTTGTACCTTGATGTCTCTCCACATCTTGCAAACAGGCCCTTCAGCCCATTGGGTCCATGCTGACCAGGATGCCCAGCCAACTTAGTTTGGCACATATCTTGGGCTGAGAGCCTATTCCTGTGCTGCAGTGTTCTATGTCTCATGTTGAGAGCATACTCACCAACTGCATCTCAGTGTGGTATGGCAATTGTCCCATATCGGACCGCAAAGCACTCCAGCATGTGGTGAAAACTGCCCAGCGGATTATCGGCATCCAATTGCCCACCATTGAGAACATCTACCATAAACGCTGCCTGGGCAGGGCGAAAAGCATTATCAAGGATGTATCTCACCCTACCCATGGACTTTTTACTCTCCTCCCATCTGGTACGCGCAACAGGAGCCTCCGCTCCTGCACCAGCAGGCACAGGAAGAGTTTCTTCCCTGAGGCTGTGACCCTGCTGAACCTCTCATCACAGCGCTAAGCAGTACTGCACCTATATTGTACTGTCTCAGTACTTTCATATTTGTGGGCTGTAGCACTTACTTTTTATTCACAGTTATTTTGTAAATAACACTATTCTTTGCATTTCTGGTCAGATGCTAACTGCATTTCATTGGCTTTGTATCTGTACTCGGCACAATGACAATTAAGTTGAATCTAATCCAATCTAATCTTGGTAGGGATTTGGAAACAAAGAGGGGAATTTTAAAAACAAGAGAAAATCTGCAGATGCTGGAAATACAAGCAAATACACACAGGAGGAACTCAGCAGGCCAGGCAGCATCTGTAGAAAAGAACAAACATTTGATGCTTCGGACCATGACTCTTCATCAGGACTGGAAAGCCTCTGGAACACCTGGGAGTTTTAAAATCCTGGGCATGTGGATCAGTCAGTTCTGGGGTGATGAGTGATTGGATTGGACTGGAGTTGGGGATATGAGTTATGGTGGTCAAGTCTACAGGCAGTGAAGTTATTTGTACCAAACACGCCGACAGGCAAGCTTTAGAGACGGAAGCTAATTTTCCTTCTGGAAACTCTAGATCCCAGAGTAGGACCTTAGCAACACCAGTCAGATTCCTCATTTTCTCATGTTTTCTTCCTCTATTTTATCTTTCAGTTTGGTCTGAACAAATTATACAAATCTTTTGAGATGATGTGATGACTTTATTCAGATATCTGAAGTTCGTTCCCTGATTCTGTTGTGTTCTCTCTCTAACTTTCACCCTAAGCCCATCTCCCCTGTGCCACTGCCTCAACTTGTTCTAGGGGCTGAGAGATTTGCTCTATTCTTGCAATCCTGATCCACCCTCGATCTCCCTGAAATTCCGATGTTCCTTTCAGATCCTAGCTGAGGGACACTGGTGTAAAAGAGATTCCATCAAAGAGGCAATTAATTGTTAATGGATGCAGGAGAGCTAATTGCAAATGCGCTATGGCAAAGTGAGGTGATGGATAATGTGTCTGGAAACAGCTACATCAATCACTTAAAGATTAACAAGACAATCTATCTGATGACCTGTAAAGCAGCACCAAGGAAAAGCATGGAACATAAAGCAGATAGGTATACCCTTTTCCTCTGCAGCAGAAAGGTCTAAAACAAAAGGGCATTGGCTTACAGAGATTCAGTTGTTAGGGTGTACTCTGGAGTTATGGAATATAACAAACATTAATTTTAACAGCAACAGTCCTCAGACCTGTGTGTGGATTGTAGACTGAGTTCAAAATAGAGCTCAGAAGTATGGTGTTCTTGGAGCTGCAGACTGGGATCGATTGCAAACCAAGAAACACCCCATTGACCTGAGATGTTGGCATATGCATGAATGCAGCTCAGAGACAGTGGTGATTAACATTCAGTCTAGGGTGCCTGGACTATTGGTGTGAAGACCTGGGTGCTTGAAAATTATATGCAATTTAAAGGAAGCATTGTGGATACTTCGTAACTCTAGAATTATCCCGCTGTTAACTTTGATCTTTAGCATATAAAAATGTCAAGTAATATTGGGTCAGGGAGCCTCTCCTGAGAGTGCCTCCAATGATGCCTACTTGCTGTGCTGAATAAATCTGTCTATATCACCAGCCTCTGTGGTGACTTTGATCACAGTCAGAACACCAGTATGTTTACAGGGATTCTGAGGATGGCTGAAATCTGGAACGCACTTGTTGAGGAGGATGCGGAGCCAGGGACTCTGGTACGTTTAAGAATTGCCAAGGCACAGAAAGCTACAAGTCAAGCCGCAGTACGTGGGATTAGAGCTGATGGTATTCAAGGGCAGCCTGGACATAATGAGCTGAAAGGCCTGTTCATTCTATACGAAGTAAGCTTTCATCGAAAAGCAGTAAAGTCAGGTCAGGGCAACGTAACAAAAATTAAGACAGACATCTAAATCCGAGCATTTTCTTGGGAGGAGCCATTTTATGTAATACAACCAATTGAACTGCTAAGCTGGTAGATAAAGTTGAACTGCTAAGCTGGTAGATAAAGTTGACCTCCAGTACTATGAACCAATGTAAGCCAAAGTCAAAATAAATCCCTTGAGTACTTCCGACCAGGAATAAGAGAGCATACAATTCTTATTTACAAACAGCACGGCCCGCATTTTGACAGTCATTTTACCAACAACAGCAGTAACTTACATTCATATTGCAGCCTTAATGTTGTAGAAATAGGCAAGGCACTTTGCAGGAGTGTTATCGGAGTAAATGAGATGCATAAACACTTGGCAATATAAAATAATGCTCCAGAAATCTGGGATTTAGGGAGGCATTAAAGGAAGCAACAGTGCTGGAGAAGCAGAAGGATTAGAGGGCAGGGTGAGGACGTAGTGGAATGGCTGCCACCTGAAGTTGATGCCTATACTGGAGGAACAAAGACAGTCAGTCCCACAACTTGAAACCATTTCCTTTTTTTCTCCTCATTGTTTTATATCTCAACTTGGCCCACGTGTTTAAACTCATTGTTTAAGGTGGGATTTTCAGTAGAAACCATAGAAACATAGAAAATAGGTGCAGAGGTGCAGAAGTAGGCCATTTGGCCCTTCGAACCTGCACCGCCATTCAGTATGATCATGGCTGATCATCCAACTCAGAACCCTGTGCCTCCCTTCTCTCCATACCCCCTGATCCCTTTAGCCACAAGGGCATATCTAACTCCCTCTTAAATATAGCCAATGAACTAGCCTCAACTGTTTCCTGTGGCAGAGAATTCTACAGATTCACCACTCGCTGTGTGAAGAAGTTTTTCCTCATCTTGGTCCTAAAAAGCTTCCCCTTTATCCTTAAACTGTGACCCCTCGTTCTGGACTTCCCCAATATCGGGAACAATCTTCCTGCATCTAGCCTGTCCAATCCCTTTAGAATTTTATACGTGTCAATCAGATCCCCCCTCAATCTTCTAAATTCCAGCGAGTATAAGCCTAGTCGATCCAATCTTTCATCATATGAAAGTCCTGCCATCCCAGGAGTCAATCTGGTGAACCTTAACCATCAGGGGTGCAGTGCTAGCCGGAGTGCACCGGAGCACGTCCCGCATCTCTTTAAGAAAAAAGCCGAAATAAACAAGTTAATTAATTAGGTGCCGCCCAGGGTGATTGAGTATCTCAGAAACTGCTGATCTCCTGGGATTTTTACGCACAACAGACTCTGGAGTTTACAAAGAATGGTGCCAAAACAAAAAAAAATCCAGCGAATGGCTGTTCTGTGAGCAAAAACATCTTGTTAAATCCACTCGCTCTTGGGCGGCACCTAATTAATTAGCTTGTTTATTTTGGCTTTTTTCTTAAAGAGGTGCCAGACGCGCTCTGGTGCACTCCAGCTAGCACTGCACCCCTGGAAACCATGATGGGAGATCAGCAACTGTGTTCTCTGATGATCTAGTGTAATTTCAGGACAGTGTAAATAAAGAGAATAAGGTACATTAAGTCCCATACATAGAATATAAAAAAAAAGAAGTGCTGAAGAAATACTCTATGTGCTGTTCAGTGTTGTTACTAATCTTGTATGATAACCAACTTCCAGTACCTGAAGGGAGAACTGGTCAGGCATATATGGATGTGGGGCTGGGAGACCCCAGGACAGATCCAACTCCTCACAGGGAACAGATGGTGACAAGACTTCATGGGAAACTGGGAAGACACAAAGCTCCTGGATCCAGGGAAAGAGATGGCCCTTGGTGTCAACCCAAACATCAGGGACCATCAAATCTGACATGGGCTCAGAGAACAGACTGCTGGAAACATGCAGTCTGGCCTGATTTTATTATAAATGGACCATTTACAGAGGGAGGTTGGGTGAAAGGGTTAAGATTTATTTTTGATTTACATCGAATATATTAGGTAATTTGCTGCTCAAGTTCTATCATTGTGGTTTATAAGGTTGAACTAACTTAAGTGTAGGGTTCTCAGTAATATTAGATGGACTGTTATCTGTTATTTGCTTATTACAAAATGGCTTCTCTGAACTGTTAAAATAAAATGGCTTCTCGTACTTTTAACTGCTGAGTAAGGGGTTCTCTGTGGCAGCATGTTTGGGTTATAATTAGTGATAATGGAAATTGTATTCATTTGCTAGCCAATGGAAGTCATGTTATGCTATCTTGTACCTGTGTGCTGAGCCGAGGATCGTGGGCTTTTCGGGAGGTGAGCGGAGAGGACAGATGTGCGGGAACGGACAGCGGTTCCAGGGTGGCAGATACCGGACCTCGGCGGTTCGGAGGGTGGCCGAAGTCTCGGAAGGACGTTGTGGATGGAATCAGAGGCGTGAGCTCAAACGTATTAAAATATTATGTGCACAAGACTGATAAATTTACTTATTTGGCGCCTTTCAGTTGTTTCTACTAACCCATCATTACGAATTGCTATAAAGTATATTTCGTTACTCGCACTTTGTCTATTGTTTGATATTGGTGTTGCTGCTGATATTTGGGGGTCTCACACCGTATCCGCACCAAGCGTTTACACTGTCTGGCGGGGATCAATGGCTATTCACCTTAGACAACGGGAGTCAGGTGGTGTTAAAGAGGTTACATAAGATTGGATCAACAACTCTTCTCCAACTGACCAAGCTTCATAATTCTTGACACCAGTGAAGGAGGACATTCAGCCAATCTAATCTATGCCAGTTCACAGAACAATCCCAGTGGTTCTCCCTGTAACCTTTTCTTCCAGCATTTTCATAAACTCCCCCTAGTTTCTACCACTCACCTACACACTAGGGGTAATTTACAGTGGCCAATTAACCTACTAACCAATGTGTCTTTGGGGTGTGGGAGGGAACTGGAACACCCAGAGGAAATCTACAACACAGGGAGAACGTGCAAACTCCACACAGACAGTGCCAGTGATCAGGATCAAATCTGGGTCAGTGAAGTTCCACTTGCTGAGTTGCTGTTCCATTCATCACCCAATTCCAATCGTGGCTCCCAAATCAAAAATGCAGCAGTCCAGAACTTGGTGTTCCTGTGTTTTAATTCCATCACATGTACCAGCCACCACCTGGCACAATGGGAGCTTGATGCCTGTTCAGTGTTAGCTACTGCTCTATGATGTCCAACAGTGCCCAAATTTATCAGTCAGGGGATCATCATTCATCATACTTGGCAAAAGAATAAAATCTCTATTTCACTCTATCCCCTTACCTTTGAAGAAATATGAGCTCTGTTATCTTGCATGGTTTGTATTGCTTCAGAGATCTTCAAATAAATTGTATCAACCAACGACTCCATGTTTGATGGGCCATTAAACTTATCAGCCACCTGAAGCATAGAATCTAGGAACACAATGCAGAACAGAGGGTCAGCACTGAAATTTCTCAGCAGCCATTCCACCATGCAATTCTTGGGTCTGGACATCCCTCCTTGAACCCCTCTGGTAGGAAGGAGAGCGAATATGTGGCAATCTACATTAGGGGATCGGCAGCGGAGAGGATCAGCAGCTTTAAGTTCCTGAGTGTTAACATAGTGAATTGCCAATCCTGAGCCCAAGCTTTAGGAAAGCTCGCCAGCACCTTTACTTTCTTAGGAAGTTAAGGAGGTTTGGCTTGTCATGGAAAACTGGAACAAATTTCTACTGAAAGTATCCTGACTGGTTGTATCATGGTCTGGTATGGTAATTCACATATGCAAGAATGTATGAAGCTGCAAAGTTTGGTGGACTCTAGCCAATACATATTGGGCACATCCCTCCCCACCATTGGTAGCATCTACAGCAGGCACTGCCTCAAGAAGTCAACAACTATCAACAAAGATCCTCACCATTTGGGGCCTGCCATCTTTTCACACCTATCAGCAGGCTGAGGTGAAGAAGTCTGAAGTCACAACACCACTGGGTTCAAGAACAGCTACTTCCCTTCAATCTTCCAATTCTGAACCAACGGGCAAAAACCCTAATCACTACAGTTTAGTCATGGAATGCTAAAATGGACATTCTTATTTGTTCAGTCTGTGTTCTTTCTTGTAAAATTGTGTGTAATTTATGTTTTTCTTGTGATTGCTACTTGTTTGATGCTAGGTGCAGGTGACACTGCTGCAAGTAAGATTTTCATTGCACCTCTGCATATATGTACTTGTGCAGATGACAATAAACTCGACTTTGACTCTAAATACCCTGAATGATCTGGCTTCTATAACCGTCCAAGGAAAAGAACTCCAGAGATTTACCAACCTCTGAGAAGTCCCTATGCACACAGTTTTAAACAACTGGAAATTACATCCTCTTGTTTAAATTTCTCCCATCAGTAGAAACTTTTCAACATTTATACTTCCAAGTCCCATCAGGATCTTAGATGTTTCAATAAGATCACCCTTCATTCCCCTAAACTATAAAGAATCTAGATTTAATTTCTTTATCCACTTGTGGTGTGCCAACCCCCTCTTCCCAGGAGTACAGCTTCCTACCAATGATATACCAAAGAATCAAGTAAATTCCCAGATGATTCAAGATCCACAGAAGGTTAAGATGGATGAAGAAAAGGAATTAGGAATCTACTTGAGTACCCAATGTTGAATCCTAGTGTCCACAACGATTCCCTACCAACATCAACTTCATCTGAAACCCCCAATGATGTGACTCTTACCAATGAGGTTCCTCCATTCACTGTCCAGATCAGCCTGATTGGCCAGGCAGCCCTTCAGGATGTTGAGACAGTAATTGTTGCAGGGTTTCACATTTGGCATGCTCCGGCAGTGGGGACAGTACATCAGCCTCATCATGGCTCGCACACACTCAGGGCTTGGAGGTACCTGTCAGCAGACAGAAGTTGAATGTGAGATGGTGGGGAAGGAGAGGAGGGCATGCAAAAATGTAGAACAACTTTAAATAATTCTGATAAATATCAGCCATCACCCAAAAAAGATGTATCCGTTAGGAGTCAACGTGCCACTTCCTTGGAGAACGGCCATGCTATTCAATAAAGGGCTGGTCATGTTCAAGAATGGAAGATATTATATGCTCATGGGGTGGCGTAACACATTGAGATCAGAATCCATCGGTCAGGCAGACAACACTGAGATCAAGATTATATGTATTACCCACAGCTCACTTCCTCCTGTCCAACTTAAAACCACTGTCAGCAAGTTACTTTTGATCATACCCCAACTTGATGAGTTGTGCCCAGTATGAGCAAAAATAACTTGTTGACACTGCTTTAAGTTGGACAGGAGGAAGTGAAGTCTGTTCTGTGCTACATTCCAATGCCAGATGATAAATAGAGTATTTATGGGAGGCTTACAGCTGGTACTGCAGTCAAGCACATAGTATATGCAGAATGGCCTTACTTTAGGTCACTATCTCCGTCTATCTGCCGCTGGTCTCCTCCACTGCCAAAATAAAGCTAAGCGTAGTTTGAGGAAAAAGCGTCTCAAATTCGGCTTGCACTGTCTAAAACCTGGTGGTATGAACAATGAATTCAGTAACATCTTCCTCTCTGTCCCTTTATCCATTTTCTCTCTCTTCCTGATCCACCTGGCCCCCATTGCCTTTCCCCTCTTCAACCCTCTCCATATGCTCTTCACACACACTCCTCCCACAGGGTTCCCCTCCCCCCTCCTTCCTCCCTTGATCCCATGTTCCACCTTCCAGTTTTATCAGATCCCACCATCTTTGGCCCTCTGCCACTTCCATCTATCATCTTCCAGCTTCTGATACCGTTCCATTCTCCACTCTCCCAGCTATCTAGCATTCCCCTCATCTGGTCAGAAAGGTGAAGGGAGGTGGAAGGGGCAGATGGAAACCACTCTTCCTTCTTCACCTGATCCACCTAGCCATTGCTAACTCTTACTCCATTTGTATTGGCTACCTCCCCTCTATCTTTCAGTCCATTTGAAGGGTCCTGAGCAGAAACATAAGACTGACAATTTCCCTCCATAGTTGCTGCCTGACCTGCTGAGAGCTTCAGTGTTTTCGGTGTGTTGTTCCATGACCCTACTGGGAGAGAATAAGAATAAAACCTGTGTCTAGTGGGAAGCATGAGAATGGAAACTGGATTCACAGAAATCATGAGCAGAGTCATTGGAACAAGGAATACTCTTTTGCAAAATGCATTTAGACTCCAGTAAGGTACAAGAAGCTTCTGCGCTGTGAAAATAAAACAATTCTTGGTGAAGTGGACGGAAAGATTAGGAGGAAGGCTTTAGGCAAGTGGCTGGGTGTCTTTTGTAGTGTAAACATTCCACATTTAAGATGTCAATCAAAGATACATTCAGCAGCCTGTAAATAAATATAGGATGTAGCTTTCCATTTTTCCACCAGGTATATTTTGTTCTATTTCTTACCTGTTTATTTGTGCAAATGACTGAAACCAGTTTTCTCCTGCAGTATCTACTCTTTAACCTCTTCCATCAACTGATGTCACTTGTCAAATAATCAGGACTTGACATGTGAATCACTCAGAGGCTGGGGAAGTGATTAGTCAAATGTCCGTGGATTCTGCTGTTCCTATCCCTCTTCTTCCCTTCTCCTGAATGCAATGTCCTAAGGTGGGCCAAGATTCCACAATTAGCTTCCTATATCAAGCTACACTTTTTAAATAGCTTTGCCCAATTCAGCCGCCTTCTTTCAGATGCTGTATGTCTCTACATATAAGAGCCATGCCTAATTTTGTCTATCAAAGCCCAGTATGATCTTAGCAAGAAAATTGTGCCAGTCCTCTGCACTAACCAACCTGGAAATGTTCAGGATCCAACCAGCATGATCACTCAGCACAGCTACCTTTCCTCATCTTCTGCTCTGGCACATACTCAAAGCCCTTGGCAAGGAGCCACATTTTGGATAAAATATTTTCATTAGTTTCTATATGTCTGGTTATTTTTATGCTATAAGGATCTTTCATTTGGATTAATCAATTAATTAGATCAAATCCCAAAACTAGCCCTTGGCAATATATTATGTCAACAAAATTCCAAATGGATACAGCAATAAAATAATTGACACCCTCTTGACTTCTAGGGAATGTTCATGTTCCTCTCAGTTAAGTCATGACATTGTTCATGACTCTCCACTCCTTGATGATTTGAAAAAAGGGTGATGTGATTAATCTAATTAGTGGACAGCATAAATCAGATTCTCCTCTGAAAATATTCACTGAACTCAGTAGCATTATTTTTGATTCTAAAATGTACTCTATTGGTAAAGCTTGCAAGTTCATGCATGGTCCCTTCATACTGCATGCTGCCATGTTGCATGTGCACACTTGTTGGTTTTTCAAGATGAGTTCCATGACAGTATCAAGAGGTTTTGCAGGAGTTTCATTCCAGCAGTGGGAAGTTCTTAAGCTGCTGCCTTTCCCCCTGAAAGCCTTTGTGATGGCTGTGTTGAGATTTAGTGCATGGTTCTGCACCTTATGGTGAGTCAGGTCACGATAGCCCTTTGTGATAGATGACCAACAAGCGTCTTTCACTCACTGGATAATCCTCCAGCAGCAGGTAGTCTGACTGTATGGAGAGAGCCTGGATCAATCTTGATAAAGACCACCATATCCCCTTCCAGAACTTCTTGGCAAATATGTGTCCCAGAAGGAGATGGATGATGATGTCATCCTCAGCACGTGGTGATGCTGAGACTTTGCTGTGCCTCAGACATGAAGCACCAATCTCTCCACCAGCCAAGCAAAACTTTGGAGCTTGTTTGAAAGCTCTGATGATGAGGCGTTCAGCCAAATTACCTTGGAGTCTGCTTGGAGAACTATTCCAGAGGATTCACCAACTCCTTTTCACACAGGGACTCAAGGGCATTCAGTGCAGACTCCTGCCTGCCCGGTTCATATTCTTCTACACAAAATTTAGTATTGACATTATGTTCCAGGTAAATGGAAGCTTCTGCAGCAGACATTCAGATCGTCCTTTGGACAGAGAGATCCTTGTAACGCAGCACCACTGTTACACTCCTGGTATCACTCTCTAACTGGCAAAATAAAACCAAGATACTGGAAGAGCTTAGGGGGTCAGTCAGCATCTGTGGAGGGAAATGGATGTTCTATATTTCGGGCTGTGACCCTTCATCTGGGCTGATAGAGGAGAAGTAGCCAGCATAAAAATAAGGACAATGGTGGTGCAAGAGTTAGTGAGTGATAGGTGGATTCAGTGACAGGCAAATGGAGGACAGAAGCCCTCCCCATCTCCCACATTTCATTCCATCCTCTATCTTTCTCTCCTTTCAGACTTCATCTTCAGCCCTTTGTTGCCTCTGGCCTGCAGCTTCTGTCACTATTTCTACTCTTCCCTCCTCCATCGGCCTATCAACCCTCCTTGCCTGTACTTACCCATCACCTGCCAGCTCCTGCTCTAACCTTAACATCTACTTTTTGTACTGCCCATCTTCCCTCTATCTTTCAGTCCAGATGAAGGGTTTTGACCCAAAACATTGACGGTCAATATTCTTCTGCAGGTATTGCCTGACTTACTGAGTTCCCCTAGGATCTTCTATGTTGCTCTAGGTCTCAGCATCTAGATTGCACACTTCAGGAGAGGGAAACCAGAGGTTCATGAGCCAGTCCTCATTGGAGGGTCAGAGGTAAAGAGGGTTAGCAACTTTAAATTCCTGGGTGTTACTATTTCAGAGGACCCGTCCCGGACCCAGCACGTAAATGCAATTGTAAAGAAAGCATGGCAGCGCCTCTACTTCCTTAGGAACCTACGGAGATTTGGCATCTATAGATGTGTCGTGGAGAGTGTACTGACTGGCTGAATCATGGCCTGGGATGGAAACACCACTGCCTGTGAATGGAAAATCCTACAAAAGGTAGTGGATTTGGCCCAGTATATCACGGGTAAAGCCCTCCCAACTATTGAGCACATTTAAATGAAGCATTGTCATAGGAAAGTAGCATCCAACATCAGAGATCCCCACCACCCAGGACATGTTCTTTTCTCACTGCTGCCATCAGGTAGAAGGTACAGGTACCTCAGGACTCGCTCCACCAGGTTCAAGAATAGTTACTATCCCTCAAACATTAGGCTCTTGAACAAAAGGGGATAACTACACCCACTTGCCCATCCATCGACGTGTTCCCACAACCAATGATCTCAATTTAAGAACTCTTTATCTTGTCATTTCATGTTCTCGTTATTTATTGCTATTTATTTATATTTGTATTTGCACAGTTTGTTGTCTTCTGCACTCAGATTGATCTTTCATTAATCCTGTTACATTTACTATCCTATAGATTTTCTGAGTATGCCCACAAGAAAATGAATCTCAGGATTTTATATGGTGACATATTTGTACTTTGATAATAAAATCTACTTTGAACTTTGCAGTCACTTTTGTTTCCATTCTCTCAGTGGACGAATGTAGCATATCAAGACCAGTGACGCTTGGCTTCACTCAGCCCTCTGTTGGACAACAATAGCCATTGCATTCATACGCCTTCACGGGGTTAATGAACTAGCAGTAAGAGCGAGCCACAAACATGATGTTCTACTGTTTATTACAAACGGTGACATTCAGATGTTGTTAAACAAAGCCACCAATCAGTCTACCCTAACTGTCACTCCAGTCACATCCCATTTGAATCCTAAATGCCTTCTGAAATTGCCTGGCAAGCCATTCAATTGTCAGTGTCTCACTGTCACCTTCTATGGGCATTTGTGAAAGGGTAACAAGTGCTGGCCTTGCAAGCTATGCCCAGAATCTGAGAAAAATAAATAAACAGTTATCCTTGTCACAAAAATCTAGATGAGAGGATAGCCTCCCACAGGGCCAATAGTCTTTTATCAGTTATGACCTGGAATAGTAGGCAGTAGTTCTGCCAGTCTGTTTAAGTCCCACAGCAGGTGTCACACACAGAACCTAGACTAAGACTTCAGGGACTGCTGCAGTTTCAGAGGTATCACCTTTGAAATGAGGTTTCTAGACCAAGGCCCATCTGTGTTCTCTAATGGGTGTAAAGCCTCCTGAGTGTCCACAGGGAGTGCCACACACAAATTCAACAACCTGTTACCAAGCATGTGGCTACAAGGGAGAATGAGGACTCCAGTAAAGCAGTTAGGTTAAGTGAGGATTTAGATAACGGTTTATAAAAATGCAGCCTTGTTGCAAACTGTTTAAAAATAATTGAGTGTTTATATTGAATAAATAAAGGGCAATGGCAACCAAAACCAAAGGTTTCCTATCTAGCAAACACAGATTGAAAAAATAGAGATGGTATGTTGGAAAATATTACTAAGGGGTGAGTGCAGTCCTCTCTTTCTTCCACGTGAAGCCCCTGGTCTTATTTCTATTAGTTCACGACTCTGATCCAAAAGCACTTGCAAGCATCGGAATCACACTGACAAGCTGGTAGAGCCGCTGCCTCACCGCTTTAGAGACCCAGGTCCAATCCCGATCTCCAATGCTGTCTGAGTAGAGCTTGGATGTTCTTCTTATGCCCAAGTGGGTTTCCTCTGGTTGCTCCAGTTTCCCCCCTCATCTCAAAGTTGTGAATGTTGGTGGGTTACTAGACTACTATAAATTACCCCCAACGTGTAGGTGGGTGGTGGAATGTGGGGAGGGGAGGGGCCGAGGGAACGTGGAGAGAATCAAAATTAGCGGGATTAGCTTGAATGGGTGCCTATTGGCTGGTGGTGAGCTACTAGGCCAGAGCACCTGTTTCCTTGCAGTCTGACTGTGCGAAGCTCCTCCCACAGTGAGAGTTTATTAGATTTGCTGACGTGTTAAAGCGGTTCAGAACAGTTGCTGCACTGTCAGAGATGGTGCCTTTGGGATGACATGTTAAACTGAGACCTCATCTGCTGTCTCATGTGGGTGTGAAATATCCAATGTCATTATTTCCTATGTTTCCCAGCAGCAGAACTCTCCTCACTGTCTAACGTATATCCTCCAAACAACGTCAAAAAAAATCACTTCATTCTCATTGATGGGAAATCCAGTGCATAAATTGGTAAGCCTGCTTCCTCAGCCACAAAGGAGGCCAAATATGGTTAGTTTAAGATTTCCCAAGACCACAAGGGCTGATATAAAGATGCAATCTATTCCATCGTCGAGAGGCACAACTGATGTTCCTCTGAAGTGTCATCATTGCTATAATGTAGCAAACTTGTACTGGCAACAAATCACTCATTGTATCAAGGTAATGACCAGTTCACCTGCACTGAAGGTCTTGGTAGAGAGAGGAATATTACTCAAAACAGAGGCACCTCATTCTTCAAGTGAGGCCACAGAATCTTTTCCATCCACTTTGACAGCCAGGGAGGGCCTGAGTTTCAAAATTAATTTAAGGAATCACCTTCTCTCATTGAAGCAGAGACTATGAGATCAAGTTCGCCAACTAGGACTTTAGCTCTCAAAGTGACAGGGTTGCCAGTTGAACCACGCCGATATCTTAGCAGGAATATGAATCTGCAAGGCTTAAAGCTTAATAATTTCTTTCATCCCTTCTGCTCCAACACTCTTCCAATATTAGAAAGATGTGAGAAAAACAAGCCAGAGGTGCGTTGAGATACAACTAACTAATCAGGAAACAGCTGCTTTCCATTTGTGATGATGTAACCTGACAGTTCAGAAACAGGAGTCCCTTTGTTAGGTGGGCAAGCAGAGGTTTTATCTCCATTTCCAGGCAGTTTCTCAACAGGAGCTGGGCGGATTTTTTCAGGGGGAAAGTCTGCCGTGATAACACCTTATAATTAAAAACTGCCTTTGCTTGCCTTCCACACACAGGTGCACAGCACTGACTGCCAAAAGGTTCTTATCACTCTATACTGTTGAAATGATGAACAAAAGGTGAGCTAATGAGAGAATATCTTGGATGCCTTTGGTTACAAATGCCAACACATAACTTTTAAAAAAAAATTCAACCAAAGGCCTAATTGTTAAAAGCTTTGTGAGTGAAAGTACAGAGTTTTTAAAAAATCCTTGGGATTCTAAAAGTAAGCATCCTATCCCACATGCATGTTCTTGAGATGCATATGTGGTGGATAGTGGTCAGGTGAACTTGGGTGAGCTGTTTCTTCTCAAAGCGATTGTTGAATATAATCATGCACTCCATATTTAGCTACTGTCAGCAGACCCTTAAGCTCAATGCAGACTGTGACCTGGTGCTAACCTCAAATGTACCAACCTGCCTACAGAAGATAAAAAAATAAGGAGCAGCCTGAAAGCATAGACCACCAGGCTGAAGGACAGCTTCTACCATGTTTTAACAGTAATGAAAGGACCTTTTGAATGATAAGATGGACTCTTGACCTCACAATCTACCTCACACCGGTCCTTGAACCTTACCATCGGCCTCCACTGCACTCTCTGTAACTGTCACATGAAATTTTGCATTCTGTTATTGCTTTTCCCAATGACTTTGAACAGAAAATCCTACAAAAGGTAGTGGATTCAGCCCAGTAATTCACAGATAAAGCCCTCCCAACCATTGAGCACATCTACATGAAACGCTGTTGTAGGAAAGCAGCATCCATCATCAGAGACCCCCACCACCCAGGTCACGCTCTCTTCTTGCTGCTGCCAACAATAGAAGCTACAAGAGCCTCAGGACTCACACCACCAGGTTTAAGATCAGTTACTGCCCCTTAGCCATCAGGCTCTTGAATAGAAGAGGATAACTACAGTCAGTTGCCCATCATTGAAATATTCCTACAACCAAGGATTTAATTTTAAGGACTCTTTATCTCATTATCTCCTGTTCTCATTATTTATTGCATTTATTTATATTTGCATTTGCACGTTTTGTTGCCTTCTGCACTCTGATTGATCTTTCATTGATCCTGTTATGGTTACTATTCTATACATTTATTGAGTCTGCCCACATGAAAATGAATCTCGGGGTTGCATATGGTGACATGGAAGTACTTTGATAATAAAATTTACTTTGTTTTTCTTTGAACTTTGTATTTCTTTTGATGTATTGATATGGAGAAGTACTTGTCTGGTTGGTATGCAGAACCAAGTTTGTCACTACGCCTTGGTGCATGTGACAATGATAAAACCATTACTTTATAATAATTCATCAATGTCAGACCCTCTGGCTACCCAGAGATGAACACAAGATATTAGGATTGACAATCAAGAAAAACACAGATGTTCGAAATCTGAAATAAAACTAATTGCCAGAAACACTCAGCAAGTCAGGCAGATACTGTTAACTTTTTGGGTCTGTGATCCTTCTAAATATATAATTTAATATAATTCCGATGACACATCCAGGTTCTGAAACTTTAACTCTTTGTCTTTCTGCAGTTGCCACGTTACCTGCTGAGTGTTTCCAGCATTTCCTATTTTGATGTTATGCTGTCTTAAAAAGTGGCTCGTTCAAACCAGGAACATTTCAATCTGGACACTCGGATTAGAAGACTCCTACCTGTTTTGCCTCTCTGATTTCTAAAAACAGAAGATTAGTGTGGACAGGAATTAGGAGTTCTACCTTCATGCACCTTCAATGGCACTTGTAGGGATCATGAGAGACCAGTGCAGTGGTGAATCCAAGATGGTTGTAGGGAATTTCAAGAAGCTTACTTTTGTAAAGAACCCATATATCACCTAAAATGGGACTGTTTTAAACCTTTTAGCAAGACGAAAGATCGATATTTTAGTATTTCATATCTGCTCCCGGAAGGTTAGTTGTTTACTCCAGAAAATTCAGCGCCCCCAGCAGTACATCAAGCTGCCACCAGGGTATCTCACCCAGCACAAAAGGCACAACCTGGAGAACAACCAAGGAAGCCTTAATGACGTAGCAATAAAATGAGTTACCCGGCATCAACGCAATGGCAGTATGCAGGACTTGGTGACTTCACTCATTATTACAGTATCTCGATAATAGGCTCCACTAAGCTTATCCAATCTGACGGTTGTTGATATACTGAGAGGGCAGATGGCAGCTCCTGTAATACTGGGAATTCCTCCTGCGGATTGTCACAGCCCAAGTAATGAATGAAAACTTGACTGCATCTCTGACTCATCAGAAGCAAGCTCCAGGGAGCTCAGTCACAAGGACAGCTGGTATCCTTGGCTTGCTGGAATTATAAGAGGGATTGCCAGGTTGAACTACATTAAAACCACTAAGCATGAGTTCCAGAATAAATTCGAATTGCATGGACTTAGTGACTATCACGAAGTTCAACACCTCAATGTAGATGTATCAGTAACAGAGTTAACTGCTGAAACTTCCTCAGTTAACTTCCTCAGCCTCTCAGTTACACTGGGCTGCACAGTCCACTCCCAGTCCTATACGCACACAGATGCACCCACAAATCTGCTTATAGTCAGAGAGCTCAGAAAAGGCCTTTCAGTTTAGCACGTCTGTGCTGATGATCAATCACCTATTTACAGTAAACCTATATGAATCCCCCTTTTTAATTCTCCACAGTCCCATCAGCTCACCTAGATCCCAACTCACCTATACACTCGGGACAACTTACAGTGCGAAGTTATCTACTAACCTGGAGGAGATAGTGGAGGTTCTTAATGAATACTTTGCTTCGGTATTCACTACGGAAGGGGACTTTGGTGATTGTACGGATGACTTACAGCAGACTGAAAACCTTGAGCATGTAGACGTTAAGAAAGAGGATGTGCTGGAGCTTTTGGTAAGCATCAAGTTGGATAAGTCACCGGGACTGGATGAGCAGTACCCCTGGTTACTCTGAGATACGAGGGAGGAGATTGCTGAGCCTATGGCAATGATGTTTGCATCATCAATGGGGACAGGAGAGGTTCTGGAGGATTGGAGGGTTGTGGATGTTGTTCCCTATTCAAGAAAAGAAGTAGAGATAGCCCAGGAAATTATAGACCAGTGAGTCTTACTTCAGTGGTTGGTAAGTTAATGGAGAAGATCCTGAGAGGCAGGATTTATGAACATTTGGAGATGCATAATATGATCAGCAATACAGGGGTCCCCCGCTTTTCGAACGCTCGCTTTACGAAACCTCACTGTTATGAAGGACCTACATTAGTACCCTGTTTTCGCTTTCAGAAGGTGTTTTCACTGTTACGAAGAAAAGCAGCGCGCGCCCCGGCAGCCGCTCTCCCCCGGATTCAGAACGGCATTGCTGAAACACGTTGCATTGAGCAGCAGTTAGCAAGATGAGTTCTAAGGTGACGGAAAAGCCTGAAAGAGTTAGGGTGTTACACTTAGCATAAAACTAGACATAATTATGCTTTTTGATGGTGGTGAACGAAGCAAGGACAAAGTGAGTTTGGCTTGTGGAAATTGACGAAGATGATGTTGAAGAGGTTTTGGCATCCCATGACCAAGAACTGATAGATGAAGAGCCGATGCAATTGGAAGAGGAAAGGATAACAATCGAAACCGAATGCAGAAAGTGAAGCAACTGCGTGAGATTTTTACTGCAATGATAAAGTACGACTTTAATCTTGAAAGGGTACGTAGGTTTAGGGGATATTTGCAGGATGGTTTGAGTGCTTACAAACAACTGTATGATAGAAAAATGTGTGAGGCTCAGCAGTCAAGCAAGCCTTCCACATCAGCCACAGCAGAAATGAACCTCGACCTTCCACATCGAGGCAGGCAGTCATAGGAGAAGATGAGCTGCCTGCCCTGATCAACGATGAGATGACACCCCCCATGTCCCACCATCCGAACACCGGGGCCCCGGACAGATACTGTGCTGATTTCCGATTGCATTGCCTCTGATCTGGGCCGACAATTATGTGTCGGCGGCACCTAATTAATTAGCATGCTTATTTCGGCTTTTTTCTCAACGATGTGCTGTGTGCCTCCCGGCTACTGCTGCGTTCTTCACGGCAATGTATCGGGTCCGCGGCCCGGAGGGTGGGAGCCACTGCACCACCCAGCCTGCAACAACTCAGTTGAACACACCATCATCGGTGTGCTCAGCGCTGTTTTCCCAATTCCGGTAAGTGATACTACACTGTACATACATTATTTCTACTTTATATAAGCTGTGTATTTTTACGTGTTATTTGGTAGATTTGGCAGCTTCATAGTTTAAAGGTTACTGGAGAGCGCGTTTATGCCCACAGTGCTTGTGTGAGGTTTTCTGCTGACAGCGTTTGCGTGAGATTTTCGCTACGGAGATCTGTGCAGGCAATCGTTGTACAGAAGTATTTCTACTTTATATAGGCTGTGTATTTATCATATAATTCCTGCTTTTACTACATGTTACTGTTATTTTAGGTTTTATGTGTTATTTGGCATGATTTGGCATGATTTCCCATATAAATAAATGGTAATTGCTTCTTTCGCTTTACGACATTTCGGCTTACGAACCGTTTCATAGGAACGCTCTACCTTCGGATGGCGGGGGAAACCTGTAGTCAGCATGGCTTTGTCAACGGCAGGTCATGACTTATGAGCCTGATTGAATCTTTTGAGGATGTGACTAAACACATTGATAAAGGTAGAGCAGTAGATGTAGTGTATGTGGATTTCAGCAAGGCATTTGACAAGGTACCTCATGCAAGGCTTATTGAGAAAGTAAGGAGGCATGCGATCTTAGGGGACTTTGCTTTGTGGATCTAGAATTGGCTTGCCTACGGAAGGCAAAGAGTAGTTGTAAAGGGTCATATTCTGCATGGAGGTTGGTGACCAGTGGTGTGCCTCAGGGATCTTTTCTGGGACCCTTTCTCTTTGTGATTTTTGTAAATGACCTGGATGAGGAAGTGGAGAGATGGGTTATTAAATTTGCTGATGACGCAAAGGTTGGTGGTCTTGTGGATAGTGTGGAGGGCTGTCAGAGATTATAACGGGACATTGATAGGATGAAAAACTGGGCTAAGTGGCAGATGGAGTTCAACCCATATAAGTGTGAGGTGGTTCATTTTGGTAGGTCAAGTAAGATGGCAGAATATAGAATTAATGGTAAGACTCTCGGCAGTGTGGAGGATCAGAGGGATCTTGGGGTCCGTGTCCATAAGACACTCAAAAGTGCTGCGCAGGTTGACTCTGTGGTTAAGAAGGCATATGATGTATTGGCTTTCATGAACAGTGGGATTGAGTTCAAGAGCAGGAGGTAATGTTACAGCTATATAGGACCCTGGTCAGACCCCACTTGGTGTTCTGTGCTCAGTTCTGGTCACCTCACTATAGGAAGGATGTGGAAACTATCGAAAAGGGTGCAGAGGAGATTTACAAGGAGGTTGCCTGGATTGGGGAGCATGCCTTACGAGAATAAGCTGAGTGAGCTTGGCCTTTTCTCCTTGGAGCGATACAGGATGAGAGGTGACCTGATCGAGGTGTGTAAGATGATGAGAGGCACTGATCGTGTGGATAGTCAGATGCATTTTCCCAGGGCTGAAATGGCTAACACGAGAGGGCACAGTTTTAAGGTGCTTGGAAGTAGGTACAGAGAAGATGTCAGGTGTAAGTATTTTTACGCAGATGGTGAGTGCGTGGAATGCGCTGCCAGCGATGGTGGTGGAAGCAGATACGATAGGGTCTTTTAAGAGACTCCTGGATAGGTACATGGAGCTTAGAAAAATAGAGGGCTATGGGTAACCCTAGGTAATTTCTAAAGTAAGTACATGTTTGGCACAGCATTGTGGGCCAAAGGGCCTGTATTGTGCTGTAGGCTTTCTATGTTTCTAACCCACACTTCTGTGGGATGTGAAAGGAAACCAGAGCAGATGGACAAAACCCTCATAGTCACAGGAAGGGGATGCACCCTTCACACAAACAGCTGCCAAGGTTAGGATTGAAACCAGGTCTTGGGCTCTGTGAGGAAGCTGTGCATCTGTGCTACCCTCAGTACCTGCTCTGTTCATGATCCAGTATCCTAATCTACCGCTTTGGAACATGATCTGAATGTGCTCAAAATTCAAATGAGGAATGGCTGCCTCGAACATATTTGGAGATCTGCAAAAGTCAATTGCCTTCGGAACAGATCCTGAAATGTAATAAATATCAATATAAACATAACTACAGTGTGGTGTGACATAATATTTATGTTTGTATTCATACTCCTTATGAGCATAAAATATCTCACAGGGAGATGTAACAGAAGTGCAAAACATTACGATGGTAAATAAACAGAAACAGCAAAAGCTGATTCAGAAAGCAGAAGACTCAGAATTAACGCAACTGATAAAAGTATCACAGGAAGATAAGAGATTTTTTCCCCAAATATAGCAAGTTATTATTTTTTGGGAAGGATGGTGGAAGCAGTTTCTGCAGTGACTTCAAAACGGGAATTGGATTATTAATATACACCTGCTCGTTAATGCAAATATGTAATCAGCCAATCATGTGGCAGCAACTCAATGCATAAAAGCATGCAGACATGGTCAAGAGGTTCAGTTATTGTTCAGACCAAAATTCAGAATGGGGAAGAAATGTGATCTAATTAACTTTGACCATGGAGCGATTGTTTGTCAGACAGGGTGATTCCAGTATCTCAGAAACTACAGATCTCCTGGGATTTCCACGCACAACAGTCTCTAGTCTTTACAGAGAATGATGTAACAAATAAAAAATATTCTGTGGGCAAAAATGCCTTGTTAATGAGAGAGATCAGAGGAGAATGACCAGACTGGTTCAAATGGCCGGAAGGTTACAGAAACTCAAATTACCACACATTACAATGGTGGTGTGCAGAAGAGCATCTCTGAATACATGTCCAACTTTAACGAGGATGGAGTACAGCAGCAGAAGGCCACAAACATACACTCGGTGGCCACTTCATCAGGTACAGGAGGCACCTAATCACACAACATTCTGTGATATTTTCTTCTTAATTCTCTTGCTCGTGTTAAAATGCAATTTAAGACCAATGGTCTGCTTACAACACACACAAATCAACACATATTATTGCCGATCAATCTCCCAGGGAAAAGATGTTATCAACAGATTACAGAGAGCATCTAAACACATTTGCACATAGACTAAAATCTCAGCCATTCGGGATCTGACTCTTGGTTAATTACACTTGAGACTTTTTTTTTCCCTTTGGTACATAAGTGCCTGTATTTTAGAGACCCATATTCAGCAGTAAATCCTTCTTTGAATCCTGTTTGTGATAATACTGGCTGTAATTAAATGTTAAAGTCTTAGCAACAAACCCACTCAGGGAGACCAAAGCTTGTCTACAGTGGGCAGCAGTCTAAGCAAACTATAATAAGGATAATGATTTACCAGGAAAATTACTATTGTCATTCAGGAGTCAGCCAAATGAGAATGGGTACCAAAAGGAACTTAACTTTTTAATCCAACCCATGGAGAAGCTACCCTGAGAGTGTCTGATGGGGCAGGATAGAGGCTTCTAGGTTCTGAGGCTACACCATCCGGTACCTGACTAGTTGTACAAGCTATGACAATGTCTGATGCGATTGCGGCTTTACCCTTGGGTCAAATCTAGCCTATATTTGCTTTGAAAGTGCTCAAGGGAACCGTGTGAAACATTATTCAAAATTATCTGACAGTATCTACTTTTCAAATATGCAAAACATTCAATGTCTGAATTCCTTCTTAGCCATAAAGTGCAGCAGCATAGAGGTATAGGAAAACAACCGGAGGATATAAGCTCTTCAAACCTGTTTAACCATTCAATGGAACCATGGCAAAACCATATTCCTGCACTCTCCCCGATACTGATAGCAAGAAATCTACGTGTTTTTCAACATTTTCCGTGATTACAGGTTCACTGCTCTCTATGTGAATAAATTTCTCGTGACGTCAAAATGTTTTACCCCTTATCTTCAAACTATCACCTTTCATTCCTAACCCCCAGTAGGGGAAACATCCAATCGGCATCCACTCTGTCCAGCCCTCTCAGAATTTTGCACTTCTCAGTGACATCTCCTCTCATTCTTTTAAACTCCAATGGATACATATCACTTCAGTTCTAACAGTTCCATCCTAGGAATCAGTATGAGGGCTGCGTGACCTCTGGTGTAAGATCAAATTTGCAAATTCGCTTGTGCTACCCCAGATATGGTCTCACCAAGGCCTGTATAATTGTCAGAGGGTATTTTGCTCCAGTACAGAGCCCCTCGTAATAAAAGTCAAAATACCATTTAGCCCTGAACATCTTGCTGCACCTATATGCTTACTCTAAGTGAATGACCATGTTCTACAGTATATAGATCAGCATATCAACATTTCACAACACTTTCTTTCTGCATTCATAAAGCAGCCAACATAATCAAAGATCCCTGCCACTCCAGACATTCTCTCTCCTTCCCATTAGGCAGAAAATACTACAGTATGAAAGCACATACCACCAGGCTCAAGAACAGCTTCTGTCTCACTGTTATAAGACTTTTGAACTTGAATTCACAATTTATCTTGTCACAGTCTTGCAGCTTATTGCCTGCCTACATGCATCTCTGTAACAGTTAATTCTACATCCTGTTATTGCTTTTCATTTGTATTACCTTGCCATGAAATTATCTGTAAGGATGGCATGCAAAACAAAGATTTTCACTGTGCTGAGGCACAGTGATAACAATAAACCAATCTATCTAATTTTACTCTACTCTTGAAATAATTCTGACTTTCAGTTGTTCCTACTGAAGTGAATAATCTCACCCTTATCGACACTGTACTGTGTCTGTCATGTATTTGCCCGCTCACTCAGCTTGCATCATTTGCCTTGAAGCCTCTTTTCATCCTTCTAACTTACAATCCCACTCAGTTTTGTGTCATCACTTGACACAAATATTCTCACACCTATACCATTATGAATAGCTGGGCCCGTGCAACAATCCCTGTGGAGCCCTGTAGGCCACTGCCTGACATCATGGAAATGCCCCATTAGTGCCATCTCTATGTTTCTTATTTGTTAATCGATTTCAATCCATGCCAATACATTACTCCCCAGTGCAATATGCTTCAACTTTCCATGCTGACCTCTTATACTGGACTTTATTACAGTCCTTTTAAAAATCCATATATTCAGTATTAGTTGTTTCTCCTTTATCCATTCTATGCTATCTGGTACATGCTCAAAACACTCTAATGGGTTTGTCAATTTCATTAATTCATATTGGATTTATTTGTTTCCAGTAATATTTACCCAGTATCTGATGTTATGCCAGCTTGTCTATACTCCAGTTTTCTCCCACTGTAGAGGCACAAACTAATCCAAAACCAAAACAATTGCCGCTAGCCTGCGACCACCATGGGGTTGTTATACTTGCGCGACACACCCTCAGCTCCAATGAAATGATTACTCCAAAAAGCCAAATTACTTATTTTGATCTTTTATTAACAATTAGCAAACATACAATCTTTAGGAGATATTACTGAAGTGTTATCTCAGCAGTCAGCAGAGATACGACTCCACCAGCCCAAGCTATAAACTGCCAGAAAATAAGTATTAACACACAACTTATTCCCTTGGTTTTTACCATGCCCCCTCTCATGTGATTCGTTACCATGATAAACCCACAACACTGGCTCATACACCCTCCTTCCATTTTATATAGTGGAGTCTCATTTGCCACCCTGCAATGCACAGGAACTAATCCATAATCTACAGAATTTAGGAACATTACAAGCAATAGCATTAATATTTCCAAGGGGTTTTCAGTAGTGTGCCTGCAAATCGTCAGAATTTTGGATTTATAGCCTTTCATCTCCATTAATTTATTTCTCCGTAAAACTACTGTTTAAAAAAATTAATACTATTTTCCTCTAATTCCTCCTTTTTATTAGCTGCTTGGTTCCCTAGCTTTTCTGAAAAGTTACTGCAGCTTGATTTGACATGCTCAGCATGGAGCTGATGTGGCAAGGCAACTGACAAGAGAGAAATATTTTCACAGTGAGGGCAGACTGGTTTATTAGACTTGACCAGACAAGATCACAGAAGCCACTGGCTCTCTGCCAATAGCAATGCAGCTCTATCATATGGCTGGAATCATTCATTCCCCTAAACCGGCTTTGTTCCTGCGCTTTGTCACATTCTGTTTAGAAGTGGTTATGGTGTTGACTCTTGTTACAAAGCACATTGTTTTTGCAAAGTCAACACTTCAGTTCAACACACATTGTTTCTGAATTGGGCAAACCAACAACATAGAGCTTGGAAGACAATTCTTGACAAACATTGCAAATCCTCTCATTCCTGACTCTAAGTCTTTTTACTTTCTTCATCCCATGTGCAATCCACTGTTTCATGGGCACATTCTCTCTCAATCACAATTTAATCTATCCCACATGGACTTCATCTTCCCATTTAATCTATACCCACAGACCCAGTACAAAGCACGCTATGATGACTTTGCTCCAGCCATTTAATCTCCTTTTGCAGTTTATCCTGCACCAGACTTTACCCGCCCACTTAATCTCCCTCTACTATCGATGCACAATCTATTCTATCATAGGTTCCATGCCACGGCTATATTTATATTTCACACCCCATTATTATTAACCCTGTCTTCAACAGCTCTCACTCAATTTTTAAACATGTTTTATCCATGGTATCAAAACGGTTGTTGTGACGTGTCTAGTGTGGTAGTGGTCTCACGAAAAGGAGAGTTGAGTACGTAAGTCCCTCCCTGTCAGTTTATAGGCTCTCCAACAGCAAGCCTCAGTAGTATCTCCTCACTGGCAACACAGAGAAACTCTTTCAGACTCAGGTTGAACTACAGAGGACAGGGAGGAGGTCTGGCCCCTGCCCAGGCACACCGGCATGTGGAGATGCTCTGGTGTTCGTGAACCAGATCCCCATCTATGGGTAAGTAGCCCCACTGCCTTGTGGGCACCCTCAGGAGAGAGGAAGGCTACGGGAGTAAATCCGGACAGCAAATCTGGAGTGGAGCCCCTAAGGCAGCTGGAAGTCTTTGAACATCCTTCTGGCAGCTCCTGCAGCCAAGCTGGTGCCAAACGTATTGCTTCATAAGCTTTCCCTTGGACTACACTGGAGAGGCCAAAAGAGGGATCTTGATGGCTAGGCATCTCAGGATCTCCAAATCTTCCACCAAGAATCATTATCACCATTGTCCGTCAAGATAGATGGATGCCAAACATCCATTTTACATAGAATTTAAAGCACAGGAACAGATCTTACACCCATAATGGGCAGTGTAGCAGTCAGTATAATGTTACTACAGTGCCAGTGACCCAGGTTCAATTCCGTCCGTAAGGAGTTTGTATGTTGTTCTCATGACTGCCTCCAGGTGCTCACATATCTTCTCACATTCCAAACAGGCACAGATTACTAGGTTAATTGGTCACATGGGTGAAATTGGGTGGCGCAGGCTTGTTGGGCCAGAAGGGCCTGTTTCTGTGCTGTATCTCTAAATAAAATTAAAATTAATCCATATCCCTCCAATCTCGGCATATTCACGTGCATTATTTTTGTGCGTTCCGGTGTTGAGCTCAAAATGCACATTAAACATCCTAACCGTATCATGTTTGACACTTCAGTCAAATCCTGCGGTACATTGGCTGTTGGTGCAGTAGACTCATCAATTCCTCCCAATGTTACCAGAGCAAGTTTGCTGATTGGTCATCCATACTTATCCCAATTCTTCGACAGTTCCGTTGAACCAGAAACTGCAAGAGCAGAGAGTTGGGCACCACAGCTCTGAGGAGCAACGAAGTATGAAGACTTCGCTGATCCCTCGCTGAGGAAATGCTGAGGAGCCGCTGAGTTAGAGAGATACAACATAGAAACAGGTGTTTTGTCCCACTGTGTCAGTACTGAGCATCAATCACCAAGTTTACACCAACCCTACATCAATCCGTAGTTGATTTGAGCTCATGATTGTACAAGGGAGGAACACTGAAGTGGTTGCCTTCTTCAGTTGCGGTGTCCATACTGGACGGTAACCCTGTCCATTGATCAGCAGATTCATCTGCCCAGCATTTTTAGTCTCACCACCATAAATTCCAATTGTTGCCCTTGTGGCTACAGGGGTCAGGGGGTATGGAGGGAAGGCTGGGGCGGGGTTCTGAGTTGGATGATCAGCCATGATCATAATAAATGGCGGTGCAGGCTCGAAGGGCCGAATGGCCTACTCCTGCACCTATTTTCTATGTTTCTATGTTTCTATATAAAAACTGACATTGTTGAATGATATTGCAAGGGAGCAGTCTGTGCATGAGATATGGGAGAGAACAAAACATAAATACTTAGGGATACTGAGATGACGATACTGGTTCAGGAAGAGAAGCCATTACAGGTTGAGGGTGGCTTAGATAGTAGGTTCACTGTTTCACAGCCCCAGAGACTCAGGTTCAACCCTGTCCTCGGGTGCTGTCTGTGTGCCCTTATCTGAGGCAGCACCTCCACTAACTGTGACACTGGGCAGCCGTAATAAAACTAGCCATATGACAAAGCTCCCAGTGCTGATGGAAGACAACAGAAGACAGGATGGCCACATGCCTGATGAAGATGATCAGGTCTACCTACAGGAGGACCACACTATAAGTATCATTCCACCCTCTCATGACCCTTTGAGAAAAGCAGTTTCGCCTCATGTTCCCCTTAAACTTTTCACTGTTCACCCTTAACCCATGACCTCTGGTTGTAGTTCCATCCAACCTCAGTGGAAAAAGCCAGCTTACATTTATCCTATCCATATCCCTCATAATTTTGTATATCTCTATCAAGTCTCCTCTCAAACTTCCATGTTTCAAAGGAATAAAGTCCTAACCTATTCAACCTTTCCTTATACAAGGGGTGATTGATAAGTTCATGGCCAAGGTAGAAGGAGTCAATTTTAGAAAACCTAGCACATTTATTTTTCCTACATTTACACACTTAGTCCAGCGGTCGTGGAGCATACGGATCCCTTCTTTGTAGAAGTCGGTGTCTTGGATCTCCAGAAGTGGTCCATAGCAGGGGTGATTGATAAGTTTGCGGCCTAAGCTAGAAGGAGATGAGTTATTAACTTTAATCTTTCTGCATTTTCACTAGAGTTGAACTGCACGTGTATGTAACAAGAGCTGTATAACTCATCTCCTTCTACCTAAGGCCACAAACTTATCAATCACCCCTTCTGTGGATCACTTGGAGCTCCAAGACGCTCTCGTTACATGCATGTGCAGTTCAACTCTGAGTGATAATGCAGAAAGTTTGAAGTTAATAACTACCTTAGGCCACAAACTTACCAATCACTCCTCATAACTCAGGCCCTCCACCCTGGCAGCATCCTTGTAAATTTTCTCTGTACTCTTCCAACCTTATTTACATCTTTCCTGTCAGTAGTGACCAAAACTGCACACAATACTCCAAATTAGGCCTCAGCAACATCTTATACAACTTCAACGTAACATCCCAACTCCTGTACTCAGTACTTTGACTTATGAAGACCAACATGAGAAAAGCTTTCTTTACGACCCTAATGACGCCACTCTCAATGAATCATGGACCTGCAATAAAATGTAACAGTTTCAGAGAAAGTGCAGTGCAGGTGGACAATAGGGTGCAGGGGCCATGACAACGTGTAGGATAACATACATTAATTGGTGGAGGTGTACAAAATTCACAACCACCAACATTGAGTTAGAGTTTCACTTTAAGAGGCTGGCCTGACGAGATGACCTAATTATATAAAGGGTTTTTAGCATGCTTTATGGTCAGTTTTTGGTTTTCAATAAATGAGTTGCTATGGCTTTTCTGAAACATAAAATGCTTCCACCATTTTATTTGTGAACACGTACAAAAGTAATGTGAGGTCAAAAGTTTGTTCTAATGTACAAGAGGCCTTGTATCTTCACTCATACATTGGGGAAATCCTGTATGAAATGCACAGCACTTTATTGTGGCATAAAGACAGAACTGCAGTTTATAGAATCTTACAAGAAAGCAACTTGTCCAAAAGAGATTCAAAACCAAAATATGCCTTTTAACTGTGGCTATTATTGCGAAGCTGGAGACATGGTAGCCAATTTCTGCATGCCAAGGCCCCATTAAAACATCAGACAAGCTTTGGTACACAGTTGGAATTGGGCTTGAACCTACAAGTTTCTGAGTCAGAGAGGAGAGAGCTGCCCTTGCACCACAGCTGAAATGAAAGGTTTATCACACAAAATGATACATTAAAAACACCATGTCTACCCAGTTCAAGGTCTTGTCGCCAGCTGATCCAAAAATAGATACAAGTGCCAACTCTCATAAACAAGAATCAAATCTTAATTAGAGGTACAGGTAAAGACCTTGTCGTGATACTCAAAGTTGCTGCACACACAATGCTGACTTGTGCCAATCTCTGATGTAAGACAGGAACCACCTTGGAGAGTCTTGCACTGCACAGAGTGCAGCAAGCAACTGAAAATGTTCTCAGTTCTTTTAATTAAGTAGGGTGGAGAAGAGTGGAGGATGTGCCATGCAGAAAAGAGCACCAGATTTAACACTGAAAGGCCCGCAGTGCTTTGCAAGTAAACCACACTCTGTTTCAAGAATCTGTGTGTGAAAGAAGCAGCGAGGCTTTCAGATGTGGTGCCTGATGGTAGATGAGTTCACTGTTGGCTGGAGAACAAGTTCTTGTGAATTTGATGATAAGCATCAACAACTTACCTTCATATACATATAAATGTAGTTCAACATTCCGTGGTCTTTTGCAGAATTGGCATCAAAACAAAATCACAGCTACCTAAGGAGATACAGTACTAGGGCAGATGATGAAAGGTTTGACCAGAGTCAATTTGGTGCACCAGAGTGCACTTCCAGGGCCACCAGATCTCTGTGTAGCAACTGTGGTTCAGAGTTCCTACTTCAGAAGTGTACTCCATTGACATGACAGCAGAATGTTCTATTTCTTGCTGTGACCCTTCTGAAAGGAAATGTCAGTTGTGCAGAAATTTGGGGGGTGGAGGAAGCCCACAGTCACTGGAGCATAGTTACCTGCAACTGGCCTTACACTGATGAAAGATCTTCATTCACCCAGAGGGTAGTGCACTGCTTGAAAAGGTGGTGGGGACAAATTGTCTCACATTTGAAAAGCTCTCAGGTATGCAGTAGAACAAAGTGACTTAAAAGTGGCATCAGAGATAGTTAAGGTTGTAAAGAAAACTTTTGGCACATTGGGCCTTCATCAGTCAAGGTACTCAGCACAGGAGTTGGGACGTTATGTTGAAGTTGTACAAGACTTGACTGAAACTGTGTGCATTTCTGGTCACCTACCTGCAGGAGAGATATTATTAAGCTTGAAAGACGGCAGAGGAAAATTTACAAAGATGTTGCTGGGACTTGAGGATCTTGGTAACAGGGGAAGATTGAATAGATTAGGATTTCCTTCTCTGGAGTTCAGGAGAACAAGGAGAGATCTCGAGGGCATACAAAATTATGAGGTGTATAAATAGGGTGAAGGCGTGCAGCCTCTTTAACCTCCAAATGGGTGAGACTGGAACTAGAGATCATAGGTTTGGCAGGAAGGTGAAATACTTAAGGGTAATCTGAGGGGAATATTTTCACTCAGAGGGTGGTGAGAGTGTGGAATGAACCCACAAGTAGAAGTGATAGATATGGATATATTTTTAAAATTTAAGATAAGTTTTGATAGGTACAGGGATGGGAGGTGTATGGAAGCCCACGATTTGGATGCAAGTAGATGGGACTAGGGAGAAGACCATGTCACCATGGACTAGATGGGCTGAAGGGCCTGTTTCTGAACTATTATGACTGGAAGTATCTGGAATTGCCGAGACGTGCAGGCTACGGAATAAGTGCTGGCAAATGGGATCAGAATAGATAGGTACTTGACTGTCATACTAGATATAGGCAACCATTAGTCTCGTGAGACCATGGATTTGCGCCTTGGAAGGTTTCCAGGGACCAGGTCTGGGTAAGGTTGTATGGAAGATCGGCAGTTGCCCATGCTGCAAGTCTCCCCTCTCCACGACACCGATGTTGTCCAAGGGAAGGGCATTAGGACCCATACAGCTTGGCACCGGTGTCGTCGCAGAGCAATGTGTGGTTAAGTGCTTTGTTCAAGGACACAACCAGATATGGGTGGGCAGAATGGCTTGCTTCTGTGCTGTACGACTCTATGTCCCTTTGACAGACAGAAGTTTCAACAGGTTATTTTTTGCTTGTGAATACACCACCATGTCCTGAGATAGGGATAAGTTTGTTGTATTTTGCCTCATGTCAATCATGAAAATATTGGCTTTGGAGAATTGAACAGAAAATGTTGCCAGTTCCAAATGTCCCTCAAGTCCCTTTCCAACACAAATAGCATAAAATCCGTGAATCTCATCTATTTGGAAGCTAGCCCAGAATACAGTGAACCCAATCAACAATACTCTTTCTCCTCACTATTCTGACTGAAGGGAGCTCTGGAATGAGTGAGACTTGTATCTCACTGCAGTTCCAAAGCTTCAAGCATGGTTGACATGATCTTCATAGCTCATATATTAATACATGGTGGCTTAGAAATTCTAGTGTGCCCCAAATGGTGTGCAAGTTGGCTACAGCTCCAGCATAGTAACATCCATTTTGGCCAAGGCTCCTGTGGCAAACTCGACTAATACCTGGTGCCTGCTATTAACTAGGAAGTGTTTTTTATTCAAGCACAACACTGTAGGTGACCTCAAGCAGAGGTCTGTTAGGAGAATGGGCCCATTTAGACCCTGAGCTCTGAGGCTGGGTCAGCCAACTGAATATTTGGGAGAGTCAAAGGTAAAAATCTATGCATGTAATTAACCTTTATGAGAAGAAACTCTCATTGGCTTGAGAGTTTATGATGGTGATTGGTCCTGAGGCATATTGTTAACATTTCCTTCAATATTCCAAAATAACCGAAGCACAGCTTTTGATCGAATATGATGTGTAGTTGAAGTGAAAAATAGGTTCGTCCATCATCATCAATGAAGACCTCGACACCATTAGTATTTTTTTACCAGGTCGAGTTGCTAGCTCGACACTCAACCCAGCACGGATGGAAAGCGTGCCCGGGAGCGGCCCGACTGGGTTCGAACTCGGCAACCTTCACTCCCGGAGTCTGGCACTGATGTCACTGCACCAACAGCCGCTATTTTTGGTGTCAAGACTAGCGCTCGATTTGGGTTTAAGTGAGGGAGAGTTGCACAGCGTCAGCCTCACTCTCTCTTCCCAATTCCCATCTGGATCCAGTGGCAAGACAGAGTCAAGGCAGTTGGAGATGGGACTAGGCGCAGTTGAAGTGAAAAATAAATACACAAGGAAAACCCACAATGGAAGTGTCTGATTGGATACAACAATCTCGAAATCTTTGGAGCACAGCAGAGTCAGAGGTGTTTTTTAGAGGTATATACAATCACGAGGGATATAAACAGGGTGAGGGGACTCAATATGTTTTCCCAGAGCTGGGGAATCAGGAGCAGAGCTTTAAGGTGGAAGGGGGAAGTTGCGGGGCAAGTTTTTTTTTGCACAGGAAGGTATATATGTGGAATGAGCTGCCAGAGGAAATAGTTGAGCAAGCTACAATAGTAAATTTAAATGGCAGTCGGAAATGTCCATGGACAGGAAAGGTTTAGAAGCTATGGGACTAATTTGAATGGGGCATTGGAACAGTTGTACTGAAGGGCTGTATCCTTACTGTCTGACCAAATGATTGTGTTATTACACTTCACTCCATGGTAGGAATGTTATCAATAGCAGGACTGTGAAATCATCAAATTATAGTCCTACACACAACTAATTAGTTGCTGGGGAGCACTAACTGGGTAAGTACAGTGACCACCCCGTGTATGATCCACGCAGCAAAGGGACTCAGGATAGATTAAAAGCAGATCTGGCTCTGCAGAAATAATTATTCACCGACATGGTCATCTATCCAATGACCAGAAGATGTAAGAGCAGAATTAGGCCAGTCACCCCATCCAGTCTGCTCTGCTATTCCATCATAGCTGATTTTTTTTATCCCCATCAACCTTATTCTCCTGCTTTCTCCTTGTAACCTTTAACACCCTGACTAACCAAGAACCTATCAATATCTGCTTTAAATATACTAAATGACTTGGCCTCCACAGCTCTCCATGTAATAAATTCCACAGATTCATCACCATTTGGCTGAAGAAATTCCTTTTCATCTCTGTCCTTCAATTCTGAGGCTGTGCCTTCTGGTCCTACACTCCCCACTGTAGGAAATATCTTCTCCACATCCACTCTGTCTAGAACCTTTCAATATTTGATACGTTTCAATGTGATCTTCCATCATTCTTTAAAACTCCAGCAAGCACAGACCCAGAGCCATCAAACAATCCTCATACATTAACCCTTTCATTCCCAGAATGATTCTCATGAACCTCTTCTGAATCCTTTCCAATGCTAGCACATCTTTTCTTAGATAAGGGGCCCAAAACTGCTCACAATACTCAAAGTGCGATCTGACCACACCTTATAAAGCCTCAGCATTACATCCTCGCTCTTATATTCTAATCTTCTCAAAATAAATACTAACACTGTTACCACCAACTCAACATGCAAGTTAACCTTTAGGAATCGTGCACAAGGGCTCCCAAGTCCTTCTGCACCTCTGGTTTTTGAATTTTCTCCCTGTTTAGAAAATAGCTTATTCCTTTATTCCTTCTACCACACTGCATGACCATACACTTCCCGGCACTGTATTCCTTCTGCCACTTCTCTGCCCATTCTCCCAATCTGTCTAAGTTCTTCTGCAGACTCCCTGCTTCCTCAACACTACCTGCCCCTCCTCCTCCTACCTCTGTATTGTCCGCAAACTTGGCCACAAAAATATCAATTCCTTTATCCAAATCATTCACATACAACATAAAAGGAAGTGGTTCCAGTACTGACCACTAGTTACCAGCAGCCAACCAGAAAAGATCTCCCTTTTATTCCCACTCTTTGCCTCCTGCTAATCAGCCAATGCTCTATCCATGCTGGTATTTTTCCTGTAATACCATGGGCTCTTAACTTGTTAAGCAGCGTCATGTTCAGCACCTTGTCAAAGGCCTTCTGAAAATCAAAGTACAGAACATCCACCGATTCTCCTTAGTCTATTCTGCTTGCCATTTCTTCAAAGAATTTCAACAGAGTTGGCAAGCAGGATTAACCTTTAAGGAAACCATGCTGACTTTGGCCTATTTAATCTTGCGCCTCCGAGTATCCTGAAACCTCATCCTTAATAATAGAATACAACATCTTTCCAATCACTGACGGTAGGCTAACTAGCCTATAATTTCCTTTCTTCTGTCTCTCTCCTTTTTTAAAGAGTGGAGTGATATTTGCAAATTTCCAGTCTTCTGGACCATTCCATAATCTATTGATTTGTGAAAAATCATTACTAATGCCTCCACAATCTCTTCAGCTACCTCTTTCAGAACCCTGGAATGTAGTCCTCCTGGTCCAAAGAAGAAACCCCGGACCAATTTTCCTTCTGTCTGGTACTGAGGCTGGCTATACTTCTTGGAAAAGAAACAACAGGAACAGTGCAAGAACTAGAAGAACAGCAGAATGTTCAGCTCTTGTGCTGTAAACATCCCTCCACAGCAGGTTTCATGTTACTCACTGAGGGCAGAAAGAATCTGTATTTCTTAAATTAACTCTCCTTGAAACCACCTTCTGAAATATATCATAACATCTGGGGAGAACAAATTGCTTGTTTTCTATTTACCTGCTGAATACTTTGGGGAAAACAAGTGTCTTGTACCTGAAAGATTAATCTCCCCCTTTCCTGCTCTGGGACATTGTTGCTCAGATGTGCATGCAGTTCTAAGCATTTGCCATTTCCACTTCAGACAAGATCATGTTCTGCCATGGGCAACAACAGCTTCAATATTCACCTCAGCCTGAATTGCTTGTGTATCCTTGCTGAAGGCTTCATTCAATCTTGCTGGAGATCTTCCAGTTCTCTGTGTTATTAATGGCTGCAGTTGAGGTAACTATCTACAATGCGGAATGCTTTGATTGCAAGGCTAAGGTGGAGAGTTATGTCTTTGTACATCACAGGCTTGTCTTGGTACAACTTCTGTTGGGCAGACACAATTTTATTTGCATCCCTTGGGCTCAATCAGATTGCGAATTGTCAAAACTTAAACCTAAGAAAACAACAGGGTCAACAACTTAACATGAAAATATAGGAGATGTTAGTGATGAGAAGATATTGTTACTCATCAAGTTCATTTTAATGGGACACTGATGTATTTTTACTCAGTGCATAAACTATTCAACATCTATCCATGTCAGGGCAGCTAATTGCTTGCAATTTGGAATCAGTGAGTCACATGCTTACACTCAACTTTGGAAATTAACTTCATTATCTGGATTTTCATTCATGAGGGAAGAGAGACACCTTCTGAGTCAGATGTTAAATTGTCTGTCTAGATACTTACAAAAGATTGTATGGCACAATTTTTGAGAAGGATGCAAGGACGTTTTATTACTGCCTTGGCCTCTCTGCCTGTCAGCTGGTTAATACAATCATCAAAAAGTCAAAAGAAAGTATTAAAATTAGTTTCTAGGAAACAGAATTCAATATCAGTGAAAAATCTTGGTTAGATTACTGGGCTTAGTTCCAAGCCATAATTAATTAAGATACAGAGACATAAGAGTCATGAGAGAAAGTGTAAAGAAACATATGCACAAACGATTCCAGAAAGGAGAAACTAGAAATCCCAGAAGGGGCACAAACTGATTTCTTGCAAACAAATAAAAACTTATGCTGTGGCCTAATGGAGGTCTTCACAATTGTGAGGGGATTTCACAGGGTACAGCAGCTGCAGTATCTCATAGTCATACTGAATGGAAGCAAGCACTTCAGCACAACACATCCACACTGACCAAGATTCCTGTCTAAGCTAGTCCTAGTTTGCATTTGGCTCACATCCCTCTAAAACTTTCCTATCTGTGTACCTGTCCACACATCAAAGCGACAAAGGGTCTCGGCCTGTAACGTTGACTGTACCTCTTCCTAGAGATGCTGCTTGGCCTGCTGCGTTCACCAGCAACTTTGATGTGTGTTGCTTGAATTTCCAGCATCTGCAGAATTCCTGTTGTTTGTGTACCTGTCCAAGTGTCTTTTAATGTACCTACCTCAACCACTTCCTCAAGCAACTCATTCCATATACTGGACCACCCTCTGGATGACAAAGTTGCTCCTTGAATTCATACTAAATCTCTCCCCTTTCACTTTCAACCTATGCTCTCCAGTTCTTGATTCCCCAACCCTGAGAAAAAAAAATTTGTGTACATTGACGCTACCTATGTCCCTCTTGATTTTAAACACTGTTATAAAATCAGCCCTCATTCTCTAAGCTTCAATAAAAAAGAAGTCCCAATCTGCTCAATCTCTCTCCATAACTCAGTCCCTAAAGTTCTGGCAAACACCTTGTAAATCTCCTCTGCACTCTCCAGCCTAAATCACATCTTTCCTAAAGCAGCGTGACCAAAGCTGAACACAATATTCTAAATATAGCCTCACCATCGTTTTAAACAACTGCAACATATTATCCTGACTCCTATACTCTGTGTCCTGAACGATGATGGTCAGAATAACAAAAGCCTTCTTCACTGCCCTGTCTACCTGCAATGCCACTTTGAGTTTTTCTTGTACTTCTAAGTCCTTATCTATTATCAAAGAAAACTGAGCTCAGTAATTTAAATATCATTTCTCTACTTGTGAATTCTAGTCTTCAGGAAAGATATCCTATAAGATTTGTGGCAAAACACACAAAATACTGCGGGAGCTCAGCAGGTCAGGCAACGTCTATGGAAATAATTATAAAAGTCGATGTTTCGGGCTGGAATCTTTCATCAGGACTGGAAAAAAGGATGAGAAATCAGAGGGATAAGATTTGCGTTTTGTTTTAACCTGATGATAGGTAGCTCCATGTTAAAGAGGTACAGAACCATGGGTTATTAATGGCAAGTCCATCACTGGTGAATCCATTAAGGAAGCTTGGGGTAAAAAGCTGCAGGTGCTGGACTTTCAAAACACGAATGGAAACAGCCTGCTAACTCTCGGGAGAGAAATACAGTTGAACTCCAGGTGGAGGACCCTTATCATAAGTGAGAAACAAGTGTGGTAAATTGTAGAGAGTGGTAGGAATCCTGCAGAATGGGAACAATGCAGAATCAAAGCAATTGAATCAATTGTCTTTGATCTATTGAAACTAATTGGGTCTGAGAGAAGAAGTATGCTGATAGAGTTAGATACACTAGGACAAGCTGAGGCATGTATGGATCATAAACACCTGTTTAGGCTGTTCAGGCAAAGTCCACAATGGCAGCTGAATGGCATGACTAACATTGTGTTTAACTTTGGATACGCAATGGCAATTCTGCCTCTGCCCGCTGAAAAGCTAGTTGAGTACATAGCTGAGGACAGATTTGTGAGAAACTGAACAGAGTGTAGATATATGGACTCATCCAGCAGTGAAACCACACTGCCTATCAGGTCTCACTTTATTGTAATACCCTATTCTATCCTCCCTTTTCCTGCCCAAACTCCACTTTATTCTGGAGACACAAGAGACTGCAGATGCCGGAATCTGAAGCAAAGAACGAACAGTTGGAGGAATTCAGCAGATCAGACAGCAACTGTGGAAGGAAACGGACAATTAGTGTTTTGCATCGGGACACTTCATCTCGGCTCTCCCTCGACCTTTCCTATTTTCTGACAGTTAAGATACTTGAAAATTGATTGTCCATTTCCCTCTACAAATGTTACTTGACGTGCTGAGTTGTTCTAGCTGTCTGTACCCAATTTTAATACCCCACATTTCCATAAACTTCCCCATGTCCTACAACTCACCCATACACAAGGGGCAATTTACAGAGGCCAATTAACCTCCTGACCTGTAGATCTTTGGGATGTGGGATAAAACCCGTACGGTCACAAGGAGAACCTGCAAACTCAACACAGACAGGCCCAGAGGTCAGGATTGAACCCAGGTCACTGGAGTGGTGAGGTTTCTCACTTTATCACTGATCCTCCTTAAAAACAAAAAAACAATTGCAGGGTTATGGGGGAAAAAATGAGGAATGGAACCAACTGGATAAACCTCTGGAACAGCAGGTTCAGCTGGCCGAACGGTTGACTTCTGCGTTGCATAATTCCACAACACTGGAATTGAGCCAGCTAAGAGTGAATCCAGGCAAAATATTCCCAGACGACAGAATAAGGAATGCCCTGTCCCAGAAGACGCGCAAAGCAAAATCAATTGTGGTTTAAATGGGACAAGCAGAGAAGAACTAAGCATTTAATGGGTTGATGGGAGGAAATGAGATTAAGGAAGTTTTGTGTTCCTGAGTGAGACTGTTAAGTCTTGTTTGCTGCCTCAGTTTGGGCCTGACAGCTGTGGCAAGAGCTCCCCTGCTCTGCATAGTCAGGTTACATCCATTTATCCTCGGAAAGATGATCTGCCGACACCCTGCAGGTGTGAGCAACAACTATTCACGGGCATGGGATTACAAGCCAGTATCCAGACAAAGTTTATTTTTAAACACAGTGCTCAGGTGCGGCAAGGAATCAACCTGTTTTGTTTCACATTATAGATAATGTAAAAAAATATGAAATATGTATGTATTAAACTCCAGTTTCCCCAAGAAAGGAGTCCTGGGCAAGGGTGGGATGAGGGGTAAAGAGGATCCAAGAAGTAGCAGGAGATGGCCATTTGACACCCCCCCCCCGCACCCAGTCTTATTCTCTCTTCAGTAAGATTGTGGCCGTTCTTCTGCCTCTGCATCACTTTCCTAAATGAACTCCATCTCTTGATAACCAAATCTCCATCTTGTGACAGAGCATCCAGAGGTTCCTTGGAGAGAAAGTGTTCCTGAAGATTCACCATCTCTGCATGAAGATATTTCTTTGCCTGAATGGCCAACCCCTTAAGGCTGATTTATACTTGTGCATCAAATGTATGCCGTAGGTACGGCGTAGCCGCAAACCCTACGCTGTATCTACGCTGAACCCTACCCCGTAGCCTAATGCGCACCTCTCCCAAAATGTAACTACGCTTTGCGGCGACGCAGACTGCAACAACTGTGACTGGTCCGCTTGGTAGTATCGCATTTCCTCCTACGCTGCAATAGCTTCCCACTGGGTGACTGAAGGGCAGGGAAGGAACTCTGGCTACAATGCTTTCATAAAGCTTTACAGACCTCCGAAATTATGGAGGACCACGTGCTTGATGCCAGTTTGTAGCTAGCCGCTACAGCCTGTTGACTTCCACCTGAAGCTAAAACTCGAATGGTGATTGCCAGTCTCTGAGTATCCTGTGCGTACACTGATGCGAAATAAATGGCTGGAGAAGGTGAACCAAATCGTCAAATCTACCTGCTGACATCCGAAAATATTTGAAATGCATTTCCTCATCCATGTCTCTCAGTGGCCAGACAAGCACAGAAAATTCACCCTTCTTCAGTTTCAGTCGCCATTGTTTGAAGTTTGAATTTCTTCATGTTGAGTTTCAACACGAAGAAACTCAACACAGTGGCATAGAAACCCCACCGCCAACTAGCATTTTGGCGTTGAATTGCAGAGCGACGCAGGCACACCAACGCACAAGTATAAATCAGCCTTTACTCTGAAACTATAACTACTGGTTCTAGATACACTATCCATGCACCTATACCGTCAAACCCAGTTTGAATTCATCTCTCAGTTCTTTAAACTGCCAGAATACTGACCCAGTCTATCTCCTCAAAGGAACTTCCCTCCCTTACAAACCAAAGAATTAATGTTGTAGACCTTCATTACACTCCTTGCACTGCATGTATAGCTTAGGCAGGGAGATCTGACCTGTTTGCAATGTTCCTGGTGTGCTCTTATTGAGACCCAGTAATTGCAGTACAACATCTCTATTAAGAACATAATAAAACAGAAATACTAGTAGGTCTCCTCAAGCCTGTTCCACTATTCAGTCTGATAAACAAGAGATTCTACAGATGCTGGAAGTCTTGAGCAACAAAATTCTGGAGGAACTTGGCAGGTCAGTCACGTCTTGATGAAGGGTCTTGGCTTGAAATGTTGACTGTTCATTTTCCTCCACACATTTTGCCTGACCTGCTGTGTTCCTCAATCAACATGTATGTGTTAATCATGGCTGACCTACTCCAGGCCTCATCTCCTCTTCTCCAGCAGTTGCTCATTACCCATTATTCCAAAATGTTCTTACTTCTTCTTTAAACATCTCTGGTGATTTAGTCTCCACAGCATTCCAAAAGAAAGAATTCCAAAGAAGCCCCTAAATAGCATTTGAAATGACCAGCCCTGTATCTTGAAACCTTGTCCCCTTGCTCAGGACTCTCCCACCACTGGAAACAACTCAAAATCTATTCCTTCATCTAGTCTGTGTTGCAGTAGGAACACAACCTATTCTAAATTCCAAAGAATACATATTTATTCCTCTATGTATTCTTACTCATATTATCCTTGGATTCAAATCCTGTTTTTAGAGGTCAGATCAACATGAACGAAACCCCTGAATAGAATCTCTAAAGATTGCCTTTCAGGATATCTCTCTGTTAGGACAGGACTTATTCCCTGCCTCACAGGGTGGTCTATTTAAAGTGTCTGTACATCCTCTCGGCCTTAGGACTGTGGAAATTTCAGCTGTTATCCATGCTTTCGGAATATTGTGAGCAATTCTGGGCCCTGTATCAAAGGAAGAATATGCCGGCCAAGAAAGTGTCCAGAGGAGGTTCACAAGAATGATCCCTGGAATAAGAGGCTTAACGTATGAGGAGCACTTGAAGTCTCCCAGATTGTAGTCAATGGAGTTCAGAAGGATGGGGGGTGAAGTGGAAATCGCACTGAAGCCTACTGGATACTGAAAGGCCTGGATAGTGGGAACATGGAGAGGCTGTTTCCAATGGTAAGCGAGTCCAGGATCTGAGGGGACTGCCTCAGAATGAAGGGACAGCCCTTTAAAGCTGAGATGAAAGAAATTTTTTTGGCCAGATGGGGGTGAACATGTGGAATTTGTTGCCATAGTGTGCCATGGAGACAAGTCTTTGGGTGTATTTAAGGCAGGCGATTAAGGGTTACAAGGCAAAGGCAGGAGAATGGGCTTTAGGAAAAATCAAACATGTCTGAACGATGGGGGAGATTCCACTGGCTGAATGGTCTAATTTTGTTCCTATATCTTCTAGTATTATGGTCTTGCCCCTAGACTATAGTCAATATTCAGGAGAAAAACAACCTAGATGTCATGCAATTGACACTGAGTCCTGAATCCAAGCCCTCCCTGCAGTACACAGTGTTACAACACAGCAATAGGCCAAATATCAATGTTAACTATTTACATTACAAACGAGCCTCTTCTAACCCTTTTTAATACCATCCACGTTTTCTTCATGTTTCCAGAAATTAACCCCACTGCTACCTGGAAAGGGATTTGAAGTGTTTCTCCTCATCTCTCCTTTTACACCCAGTGGAAGGAAAGTAAAGTATGTCATTAATACCCCTGAGCTCCATAAGTAATCTCTAATTTCAAGCAGTTTGTGATGGAAGAGCAAAATCCAGCTGATCAAGTTGAATGGCCCTAAAAGATCAATAAAGCAATGATCAGTAATACTGAGCATGACAGCTGCAGAGTCACATGGGCAGTGGCGAGTATCGTTGCCGTACTGAGTATGGAACCCTGCTCCACTCATCCGTGTAGAGTGCCTGTCAGCAGAAAGCTGAGAGCAAATTCCCCATTAACCCCTTACTTGAACTTTATGAAATGTTACACATTCAACTGACGCGGTCAAATGCAGAGACACAGAGAAACCCGATGCTGAATGTCACATCGGTCGCTAGCTGTCTCCAGATCAAACTGGCGCAGCGGTGACAGAGGGCCAGCAGAGATTAGCACTGCAACCTTGACTCGGGGAATCCAATAAAATCAGAGAGGAATTCTTAATTGTCTTTCTGTAATTGTATTTATTTGCATGATCACTACATATAAATCTCGGTGTCTCTATAAGATTGCTTTATTATATAGAACTCCTTTGCAATACATAGTAGGCTTTCTTTCCAAAAGAAAACACTACACACATATGATAGTCTTAGTGGAGAATCGTCCTGGATCATCGTTTACACAGTAGCTACTGCCACACCAAATGGATTTGATTTCTCTTGTGCAGATTTGATGGGCCAAATACCCTCTTCCTGTGCCATCACAACACTGCAATATTTACAGTAAATAGAAGGGTATGCAAGTATGCAAATATGATTTCATGGAACTATGCGTGCATTGGCGCAAGCATGCCTAGTAACGTGTACATAAGGACATACATGATCGAATATGCATGAGTTCACACATGCTTGTGTGTGTATTGTCATGCATGTCTATGTGTATGCATGTGTGTGTGAGATCATGCATGCTTGCATATGTCTAAGCACTGGCCATGGCAGTGAGCACAGAGAAAACAAAGGGCATCAGCATCAAAGTGCTATTTTGCTTGTTTTACTGTTGCTTTCACAGCCCTTTACCAGCTGCTATTCCCCAAATGCTCAGCTGTCTCATCTCCAACACTTGTCTCAAACAGAAGCCACATGGAATCCACAGTCAAATACTTCTGCAAGTTAACCACGTTTAATC
Source organism: Mobula hypostoma (assembly GCF_963921235.1). Classification (NCBI taxonomy): domain Eukaryota; kingdom Metazoa; phylum Chordata; class Chondrichthyes; order Myliobatiformes; family Myliobatidae; genus Mobula; species Mobula hypostoma. The sequence continues at coordinate 88,469,188 of NC_086100.1, read as the reverse complement.
AGGAAAAATTAACCAATTTCACTTTCAAGCCAAATGGTTCTGAAACTGAGAGATCCATAGGAACATAGAAATCTACAGCACATTACAGGCCCTTCGGACCACAATGTTGTCTCAACCATGTAACCTACTCTAGAAGCTGCCTAGAATTTCGTTACTCTATTTTTCTAAGCTCCATGTACCTGTCTAAGAGTCTCGTAGAAGACCCTATCTATCCACTGTCACTGGCAGTGCATTCCACATACCCACCACTCTCTGTGGGAAAAACATACCTCTAACATCCCCTGTGTACATACTTCCAAGCATCTCAAAACTATGCTCCCTCGTGTTAGCCATTTCAGCCCTGGGGAATAATCCTCTAGCTATCAATGCCTCTCATCATCTTATGCACCTCTATCAGATCACCTCTCATCCTCTGTCACTCCAAGGAGAGAAGTCCAAGTTCACTCAACCTATTCACATAAGGCATGCTCTCCAATCCAGGCAGTAAGTGATACCTCCCAAGTGATACCATCCAACCAATGTGCTCATCTTCTGCTTGCGAAACGCCTGAGACACTTTCATACATTGAGCCTGAGGCTCATAGGAAATTGTACATTGTTGACTGGAGAGGGAGCTTTTACAACAATAACTCATTGAGTTTGCACCAAGGGCAGGATATCATTTGGTTTATCTAACATCACTGATTGGTCCATTGTTTGATCTGGATGACCTCATTCACTGGCAGAAGTGGACTTGCTTTGCCACTGATGTACTAGGTGACAACGTGGCCCATGCCCTGTTTGGATCCTGCTTAAAACCTTCTATGTCCTTAGAAACTGGTGAAACCCAGGCAGCATTGCCAATGCATCTTGAATGAATGCCTTGTCCTGGACATTGATCACAATCCATTTGTTGGAGGTGTTGAAGATGAGGTGGGGAGCAGCAAACCTGGAAATTTTCTTTGAAGCCATCCAGTGAGATGGAGGAGGAATCAGAGACAACTGGATTGGTAGCTGTGGGTCACTAGCACTGTGTGTTGTAGCATCACAATGAATGACCAGTATCAGCACATGTAGTCCATTGGATTAACAACCTCATTACCATTGACTACCAGGGCTCTTTGCATCTTTAGTGCCATCATCCTTTCTATCCCCCACCAAGTCAAACGCTTCAGATTCTAGTGCAGATATATGAGAACAAGATATGGGTTGATAGCACACTGCGGTATTTGAGGGAATGCTGAGTAGCAGAGGAGCTCATTTATCACACTACATGGAGTCCAATGATTGGGAAGAAGAGCAAGGAAATTGGTTCATCTTGTAGCATGGGAACAAGCCCCTTGACCGTCTGAGTCTGCGCTAACCATCAGGCACCATTTAAAACTAATCAGAGTTTATTCTGCCGCATTCCTGTCAATTCCTGCTGGATTCTACCACTCACCTACCCACTGGAAGCAACCTGCAGTGGCCAGTTGAGCTGCCTATCCACAAGTCTTTGGGAGCATGTGAGACAAAGCAGAGCAGCTGGCGAAACCTGTGTGGTCACAGTAAGAAAGTTAACACTCCGCACAGCCATCTCCTAGTTGAAACTGGATCGCTAGAGTTGTCGGCGACTATGCCATCATCAATTATCCTCCCCCTCAACGATACCAATATTAGATAATCTGCTTGCTACCAAACTGCTGTATGTGGGAAATCCACGTATATAAATCAGGCATCATGTTTCCTGTGTTACAAAGGAAGTTATACATTAGAAACTGCTCTGGGATGTTCTGAGGTTGTTAATGACACTGATAGATGTCTTCTCTTGCTCTGATGACCTTTACAAATCAGTAAACACCAATTAGCCAGCAAAATAGTGATGCTATAATTGCAGATTTTCCAGACTACCAGATTATCACTCCTATTAATACACCAATGTACTTTTAATTCATCCATTTTTGCTGTTACCCAGCAAATAAAGTTAATGTTTCAGACAGACAGGTGAGTTTAAAGGAAATAGGGGTGACGGTGTGCTAACGAGTTTCGAGAGTAGGAAATGGGGAGGTAATGGTGTGCTAATCAAAGTAGGAAATGGGGATAACAGTATGCTAATGTTTATAGAGTAGGAAATGGGGAGGTAACGGTAGGCTATGGAGAGTAGGAAATGGGGATAACGGTACACTAACGAGTTTGGAGAGCAGAAAATGGGGATAACGGTACGCTAACGAGTTTGGAGAGTAGGAAATGGGGAGGTAACGGTGTGCTAATGAAAGTAGAAAATAGGGATAACGGTATGCTAATGTTTACAGAGTAGGAAATGGGGATAACGGTAGGCTAAGGAAAGTAGGAAATGGGGATAACGGTATGCTAATGAGTTTGGAGAGTAGAAAATGGGGATAACGGTACGCTAATGTTTACAGAGTAGGAAATGGGGGCTCAGTAAGTTGAAAGCAAGCATGGGAAGAGGATCCCCGTGAATTTAAAAGGAGTTTCAAAGCAGCATATGAAGGGAGCCTAATTGAGGAAGCAGCCCCCCAGTGAATGTAAAGGGAATGTGAGAGGAGAGCCTGGTGAATTTAAAAGAAGCAATGGGAAGGACCCTGATGAGTTTAAAGAGAGCGTGTGGGGTGGGGGGGGGGAGGCGGGTGGATGCAAAAAAACGGGATCCTGGTGAGTTTAAGAGCAGAAGGATTTCAGGAAACGTTATCTCAGTGATTTTAAAAATAATTTCAAACGCAGCCCTGGTAAGTTTTAAAAGAGCATGGAATTGGGGTGCTGAACTGGTGAGTTTAAAGGAACTATGGGAAAAGGGGCCCATTGGTTTTAAAAGGACAGTGGTAATTGGGCCCCAATGAGATTCAATGTAACACCGGAACTGGGGCCCTGGTGAGTTTAAAAGATATGCTGGATACAGCACCAGATTTCAAACCATTGGATTTCCAAACAAGAGTGTCAAATTTTCACTGTGATCCTGAGATGTTTTCACTGGATAAAAGAAAGAAAGTAATTGACCTAAAGTGAGGATTCCACTCTTACCTGAGAGACCTTCCGCACCACGTCTGTGCCGACGCTGAGTCCTCGAACAAAGGAACGGGCAGCAATGAAGACGCGGGTTAGCCGTATCTTGAAGAAGCGAGGCACCTCACCGAAGGGCCTCAGTGGCTCCGCGTGCTTCACCATACACTCCAAGTAGTCTTCGCTGATTTGGTAGTGTGGGTTCTGGTGCTTGAACTGGCGCTCCATCAACCTTGACCAGAATTCATTCAGTACTTCCTCCAGGTTCATGTTGGCTCCCTTGTAGTAGCGGCGCAGGTCATTGAACAGATCCTTGAAGATCTTGCTATTCTCAAAATAATGCAGTCCATACATGTGTGTGAACTTCCTGTGAAGGTTCTTTTCCGATTGGTCCAGCAGTTCTTGGAAATAATCTGAGGATGAGAAAACCAAAAGATCATGCGCCATACCCAAAATACAGAACACCTGGACCCTGTTCTCCTCGGACCTGAATCATGAACCAATCTCCAGCAGCTCCACCCACTCAGGCAGAATCCAGCTACTTCCTCATTCTCCAAGACACAAGTGTTTGTAGGCAAGTCCTGGTGGTTTGGGTTCTGGTTGTTTGGGTACCATTTCCTATGCTCCTTTTAACTATCTCGGAGCTCAGTTCCCATATTAGTAGTGGCTATTTCTGTGTTCCATTTAAACTCACCAAGACCCTGTTTTCTGTGCTCTCTGGAATTGCTGAGACACTGTTCCCATATTTCTTTTAAATTCACCAAGGCCCCATTTCCAAACTCATTTGAGACTCATTATCCTATATTTCCTTGCAACAAAAGAATTCAGCCCACCGAATTCATGCTGGTCCATGGGGAATCCCATTCCTCTGTTTAATTCTATTTACATATTCTTTTTCAGACACCTATTAACTCTGCTTCATGCTGCTCTATGGGGAATCCCATTCCTCTGTTTAATTCCCATTACATATTCTTTTTCGATGCCCATTAACTCCGCTCCAATTTTCCTACCACCTACCTGCACACTGAAGACAATGGTCGGTTAACCTATCAACCTTTGAGATACAGGAAGAAACCAGCGCACCTCATACACTGAGCTAATGTTTTGCATGCCTCTCACGTTTCCTTGCTCCATCCTTCAATATAGTACTGTGAGTCTTTATCCCCTTCCCTAATAACACCAGATGTGTGCAAACATAACGCAGACTCTGCGACGTCTTTTATAGATGGCTTGCTGAATCCGAGGGCAGTTTCTGATGAACAGTTAAAATCAGCTAGGCTATTTCCTCGTCCTGGAAGTGAGAGAATGTTTTTCTTTACAAGGATACGTCCTTTTCGATGCTATTCACCCATCAAATACATCATTGGATGGGATTAAAGAGACCCAAGCTGCATTATTTTTTAATTTCCTTGAATCCCTGGAAAGCCCAGGATTGCTTTCCAGTATCCAGGAGGAAAACTCCACCACACTATTTCTCGACACTGCCCATTCCCTCAAGAATCTCTCTTCTAACAACTCGGACAGTCTGGTGCCAAATTATCTTTGATTACTTCATGATGGGATGATATTGCTCAGTTAACGCTGCAGCTTGTTGTAGGAGCGGAGCCACTCAAAGAATCATATAGCACAGAGTGGTCCTTTAGCCCTGTGCCTGTAAATGAGCTGCCTAATTCATCCACTATCCTGCTCTTTTCTTCAGTCTTGGTGTACATGCAATTCCTCTGTCAAAAGCTCCCAAAGACATCAAGCAACGCCTGAGATTCCCAGCAGTCTTATGTTATCTTCCTAAGGTTCATGTAAAGTTCAGGAACTCAGCAAAGCTCATTCATCTCAGACCATCAGAGACCCAGAGTCCATGTATCTCCCTGGGACTGTATTGGTTTCCTTCTGGTTTTCTCCCATGTCCCACCGACATGTGAGTTGGTAGAACAACTGATCCTAATTGTTCTAGTAATTATATTGTTCCTAATAATTATATAAGTAAAAGGATTTAGGTGAATTAATGAGTAAAGATGTCAAAAAGTGAAACTGAGGTTAATGTTGGATTAGGATAAATGGGCAGATGAGGTGCTCACTTTGTGGAGCGCCTGTGTTCCATCCACAGAAGTGACCGCGAGCATTCTGTTGCCTGCCACTTGAATTCTCCATCCCATTCCCACTCTGACCTCTCTGTCTGGAGCCTCCTGCTCTGAGGTCCAACACTAGCAGAGGGAATAACATCTGGGGACATTGCAGATTCTTACATAGCTTAATGAGTAGATACAGCGATGATATTTTTCCTGGATGAGGTGTCCAGAATCAGAAGTCACAGTCTTAGAATAGGAAATGAACCATTAAATGCAGACATGAGAAGGAATTTCTTCTAAAAAGGGGAGCTAATATTTGAAATTCTCCAATTGGGAGTTCTGTGGAGACGATTGCTGAGTGCATTCAGGACTGCAATTGACAAAGTTTGGGATGTTCATTCATTGTGTGCCGTGTTGTATGACATGGGCAACCATGTTGTCCTTGGCAAACTTTTTTTACAGAACTGGCTTACCATTGGTGCCTTCTGGGCAGTGACTTTACCAGACGGGTGACCCCAACCATGATCTATACTCTTCATAGACAATCTGCCTGGCATCAGTGGTTGCATAACCAGGCCTTGTGATATTAAAGGAATCAATAGATATGGGGAAGTGGCACTGAAGTAGGACATCAACTGCAATCTTCCCAGATGACAGAGAAGGAGTGAGGGGTTGCATGTTCCCTCCTTTTCCTGCTTCTGCTTCCAAATGTTTACAATCTCTGCTCTCTGATGGAAAGTTGAAGCAACAGTGGGTACATTTTGAATCTGGTTACTGCACGCAAGGACAGCACTTAGTGTCCACCTCCCCCATCCTCACCCCCACCACCATTAACCTTTGAGAAGCCAGTAATGAGCTTCCTTCCTGGTGAAGTGCTGTTGTAGAGGGAGCTCTGGGACATACAGTGTCCATAAAAAGTATTCACCCCACTTGTAAGTTTTCATGTTTTATTGTTTTACAATATTGAATCACAGGGGATTTAATCTGGCTTTTTTTTTGACACTGATCAGCAGAAAAAGACTCCTTTGTGTCAAAGTGAAAACAGATCCCTACAAAGCGATCTAAATTAATTACAAGTATAAAACACAAAATAATCAATTGTATAAGTATTCACCCCAAAGTCAGTATTTAGAAGATGCACCTTTACCAGAAATTACAGCTTTTAGTCTGTGTGGATAGGTCTCTTATCAGCTCTGCAAATCTGAACACTGCAATTTCCCCCCAATCTTCTTTACAAAACTGCTCAAACTCTGTCAGATTGCATAGGGATCATGGGTGAACAGCCCTCTTCAAGTCCAGCCACAAATACTCAATTGGACTGAGGTCTGTATTCTGACTTGGCCACTCCAGGACGTAAACTTTATTGTTTTTAAGCCATTCCTGTGTAGCTGTGGCTTTATCTTTTGGTCATTGCCTTCTCCCAAGTCGCAGTTCTCTTCCAGACTGCAGCAGGTTTTCCTCCAGGATTCCCTGTATTTTGCTGCATTCATTTTACCCTTTACCTTCACAAGCCTTCCAGGGCATGCTGCAGTGAAGCATCCCCACAGCATGAAGCAGCCATCACCATGCTTCACGATATGGATAGTGTGTTTTTGATGATGTGCGATATTAGGCTTATGCCAAACAAAGAATTCAGTCTGATGGCCAAAAAGCTCAAATTTTGATTTCATCAGACCATAGAACATTCTTCCAGCTGACTTCAGTGTCTTCCACATGACTCCAGGCAAACCGTAGCTGAGATTTCATGTTTTTATCAATGGTGGCTTTCTCTTTGCCACTCTCCCATAAATCTACAACCAGTGAAGTACCCGGGTAACAGTTGTTGCATGCGCAGTCTCTCCCATCTCACCCACTGAAGCTTGTAGCTCCTCCACAGTTGTCATAGGTCTCTTGGTGGCCTCTCTCACTAGTCCCCTTCTTGCACTGTCACTCAGTTTTTGAGAAAGGACTGCTCAAGGCAGATTTACAACTGTGCCATATTCTTTCCATTTCTTGACAATTAACTTAACTGTACTCCATTGACTTGGAAATTTTCTTGTATCTATCTCTTTACTTGTGTTTTTCAATAACCAACATGGAGTTGCTTGGAGTGTTCTTTTGCCTTTATGGTGTAGTTTTTGCCAGGGTACTGACACACCAGCAGATACAGGTGTAGATTCAGTACCATCAATTGAAACACCATGACTGCACACAGGTCTCCAAAACCAGATCTCCATTTAACTAATTATGTGACTTCTAAAACCAAATGATTGCTCCAGTGATGATTTGATGTGTCATATTAAAGGGAGGGGGGTGAATACTCATGCAGACAATTACTTCGTGTTTTATAGTTGTAATTAATTTAGATCACTTTGTAGAGATCTGTTTTCACTTTGACACGAAAAAGTCTTTTTTTTTGTTAATCAGTGTCAAAAAAAAAGCCAAATTAAATCGACTGTGATTCAATATTGTAAAACAACAAAACATGAAAACTTCCATTGGCAGGCAGGACTGGGGGTGGGGGGGGGGAATGAATACTTTTCATAGGCACTGTAAATCCAGTGCTGATGAAGGACAGGACAATACACTTCAAATCAGGATTGTGCATGACTGGGAGGGGAACCTGCAGGTCCCTATTGAATGATGGAAATCAGACATGCACAAGAGGCTGTAATTCGAAAAGTCCTATCACCCTACAGACCTAGAAGGTGGAAGAATTTGAAAATAGATTTTTTATTTGAGTCCACAGCCACTGTAGTATAACAAAGATATTGGGGGAGGGGGGGGGTTACCTGAATTGGTGCCAGTTTGAACAGGTACAGCAGAGGTAAATACCTTGTCAGTGATCAGAGACGGTCTCAATGCAAATAGCAAATCTTCTACATGCTGGGTGTGGAGGGAGGTGGGTAATGCAATATTCCACAACATTGACCTGCAAAGACCCTTCCGAAAATATAGGCGCACCCCTTGTGTCCTTCAGTCCACGGATGAAGAGCTCAGCATCTTTACAAATTGAGTTTAAACCCAGGGAAGCAGCTTTTATTAGGAACTAATGAGATGCTGTTACCTTTTACAACAGCTGTCTTTCTTTTTTTGATTAAGTGCCTGTCAGAATGCTGCAGATTTTTAAAGGGAGCTTTGTACAATTCAATGAGATGCAAGACATTTAATTTCCATTTCTTTCGGCTTCACTCATTAGGGCTAGGGTGAAACTGTCTCCTGTAACACAGCACAGGAGACTTCCAATCGATTCCTCCCATCAATTGATTAAATAGTTGCCTGTTCTACAAAGGCTCTTTGTTCCATTTTCCTGTCACGCAGTACTGACACTCATCACTGACCAAGTAGCCACCTCCCTGGCATTCTCCTTGTCTGATCATACCACGATTCTCTGAAGGGTGTTATAGGCAAAGGCTGGCACTGTTCCCATTTAACTGGAAAACGTCAGTATAACACTGGAGGACATACATTTAAGGTGAGAGGAGGAAAGGTTAAAGAAGTTGTGTGCTGCAAGCTTTATTTTACACAGAGTGGTAAGTGGCTGGCACAGGTTGACAGAAGTATTGTTGAAAGCAGATATGAGAGTGCCATTTTAGTGGCTTTTGATAAACATATTAATTTGTAGTAAATGAGGAAATAAGGACCATATACAAGCTGAACAAATGTAGTTTAATTTGGATCAAGTTTGACACAGACACTGTTTAAGGCCTGTTTGTGCTGTATTACACTACGTAGCATCAGTAAGCACAGACTAACTTTGCAGTGTAATAACCAGAGTAAAAACCATGGCTGGTATGCCTCTCCGGCACTCCCTGTCAGCCCAGAATAATCCTGCAAATTGCTAAATGCAGCTGGGGTTAGCGAACACACATCAGCTCCCATTTCTTCTTCAAAGGAGGTCAAGTTTCCAAGCTCTCTTTGAAAGTACTTTTGACTTTCAATTCTCTCACACGTTCAAATAGCTTCACGTTTTTGATGGTGACATTGGATATGTACTTGAAGGAGAACAGGTAAATCTGACAAATTGGATAGTTCATTCAGACAGCTAGCACAGGGTGATGGGCAGATGAGGCTTCTTTCTATGCTTTACAATTCTGTGCCTCTCTCATTTGCAACATCCTGCATTAAACAACACCATTATCCCGGTGAAACCAAGCAGTTAAGCACAATTTAGTACAATACTATATGTAGCAGCCAAACCAAACCAAAGCCAAAACCATTCCAGCTGCCAGTGACCCCACGGATTTGTTATACTTGCAGGACACGCCCTTACTCCAATACTGATTGCTCCAAAAGTCAAGGAAATGTTTTTGATCCTTTTTTAGCGATTAGCAAACATACAATCTTGAAGGGATGTAACTTAAGCGTATCCAAGTGTAAACTAAGCATACTTGAGCGGTCAGCAAAAGATACAACCTCTGTCAGTCCCCAGTAACTCTAAACTGCAATAAAATAAGAATAAATAAGTAACTTATTCCCTTCGCCTTTACCTCGCCCCCCCCCACACGACTAGTTACCATAGTAAATGGGCAACACAGAATACAATGCAGATAGAGAACAGATGCATGGCTCCTACACTATGTAGGAAGTTCTTACATGTCGAACACCCCGAGATCTGGCCAATTGGCCCATCTAGAAATGGAGTCTAATTAGTCCCATTGCACCTCCCTTTAAATCCCTACAGCCTTTCTCCCAACAACACATTTACATCAGGCCCCTTTCATCAGTCCAGATGATGAGTCTCGACCTGAAACATCCACTGTCTATCTCCCAGCACAGGTGCTACCTGATCTGCTGAGTTCCTCCTCCTCGTGTGTTGCTCCAGGTTCCACCACTTGCAGTCATTTCTGTTTCCATATCCCTTCTGGTGCTCTTTGCCACAATCCACACTAAGAAGTAGTTTGCAGCAGTCACTGGGATGCGGGAGGGTACCAGATCATCCAAAGGTCATAGGGAGAGTGTGCACATTTCATACATGCAGAGGTCAGGATTGAACCCGTGTCACTTAAACAATGAGGTAGCAGCCCACTGTGTCACCTTCTGACAGCAGCTTGGTTACGTAGGTCAGAATGATGAGTGTGCCGTCCAGTAGCACCACTTTGCAATTTGCCTTGGAGAACTTATTTTATGTTAACGTCACTATTTGGCTGTACAGGTTGGTAGGATGGTAAACGAAATGTATGCAATGCCAAGGCACTGCGTTCCAGAGTCAGGAAATGATGTCACAGCTTTATAAAGCTCTAATTAGGCAGAAACTGGAGGACTATGTTCAGTTCTGGTCATTCCATAGTAAGAAAGACGGGGTGGTTTTGAAGAGGGTGCAGAAGTTTACCAGGATGTTGCCTGGAAAACAACTCAGGTATGTGCTACAAGGAAAGATTGGACTAACCTGAGTTGTTTACTCTGGTGCAGAGGAAGCCGATGGGAGAGATGATAGAAGTTTTTAAGATTACGAGAGCTATTGATCAAGTAGACAGCCCAGGGCTGAAAACTCTAATAATTCATGTCACACATTTAAGGTAAGAAGTGTTTAGTTTAGATGAGACACGCAGGGCAAGTTTTTATTTTAAGAATGGTGGGTGCCTGGAATGCACTGTTGGGGTAGTGGTGGAGGTAAATATGATAAAGCCAAGGCTCCTAGATTGGCACATGAGTGTGCAGAGAATGGAGGGATGCAGACATTGTGTAGGCAGAAGGTATTAGTTTGGTTGGGTGTTTAATTACTATTTAATTAGTTTGACAAACATCATGGACAAAATTGGCTGTTCCTGAGCTGTACTGTTCTATGTTCAATTTGTGCAGATGCTTTGTTGCTATTGGTTGCCCCTGGATTGTTTCCACCATAAAAGTTCTGCTTCCAAGTCCTTACTGTTGGCAGTACTTTCCCAACACAGCCCTGTTCAGCACTGTTTCCCTTGGGCCTCAGCTGAGAATTCATCCCTCGATTAGATGTAATCACCACTCTTGTTTCAGCTGCCATGCATCTCAATGACACTGGTCAAGTCATGGAAAGATATGATCTCGATGTGCATGTGTTCCAGGAATGGACACATGGTTAGTGATCACAACAGTTGGATCAAAGTTTTGTTTAATGCTTTTATTTTTAGACTGGTGGATTAAATCATTTTGGAGGACTACCAAAATATACAGAATAGTCGGGAGTTTATCCTATGAATGTAGCAATTGTTAGCTTGCCGATTTATTACACACACCTGCTGGTTAATTTTCTACTGGGTGTGTACAGCCAATGGGTCCAACCTCAACAAACACGTACTAGCGTGGTAACTGTACATGTGGATTGGGACAGGAAGTCAGGTTCAACACCAAGGCTGTTCAGGACTCCATGCTGTATGACAAGTATGAGCCAAAGAGTCATACAACATGGAAAAAGGCTTGTTAGCCCACCGGGTCCACGCGAACCATCAACCACACGTTTACACTAATATTAAACTGGAAAATACTGGAAATACCTCAACAGCTCAGCAAGCATCTGTGGAAAGAGAAATGGTTAATGTATCAGGTCTGAGATCCTTCATCTGATCTGGGTAATGTTAGGTAACAGAGAAGAAGGGGTGGTTAGGACAAAGGAAATATCTTTGATGGGGAATCAATGCAGCTGTTGGATTAGCAATTACAATCAGATGATGTTGATTTGTTGGTGAAACGTGTTGTAAATGGTGAAGCTATGGGACGTGCCCAGACTACACTCATAGAAAAAGTGAAACTGAGCTAAAACGATCGTAGGCAGAAATGCGGGGACGGACAGAGTGAGTTACCTTAAATTGGAGAATTTGACATTGAGTCCTGAAGGTGGCAACATGCTAAACTGGAACATGAACTGTTGTTCCTTAAGACTGTGTTGGCCTTCTTTATAACAGTGCAGGAGGCCATAGGTAGAGACAGCAGATGAAGATTTAAAGTGCCAGGCAATCAGAACCTTAAGGCCACGTATTCTGCAATTGGTTTCTTTGATGTACAGGAGACCGCGTGGCGAACAGCCAGTGCAGTACATTAAATCGTAAGGGTGCAAGTGAATCTTTGTTCTTCAGTGGTTATTTGGATCACTAAACGGTGGGAAAGGAATGGTGTGAAGGAAAGGAATGGAATCAATGTGGCTGCGTGAGGAACAGCCATCAGATGGTGTGTGATAAACAGAGATGGAAGAGTGGTTGGAGAGACATAAAAAGAGCAACCCCTATGACTTGAAAAAGGTAAGCGGTGAGATTACTGTAAATTTCTGGTGGTAAAACTACAAATATATTCTGTTGCCTTTCTGTTGTCTGTTGTCTTTCAGCCCTTATACAGTAGTAGTCATATAGAGCATACTATACATCAGGAAAGTAAAGTTATCAGTGAAACAACCATGGGGGCGGGGGGGGTGAACGAAGTATGTGAACGACAGTCAGGAGAACTGAAAAAGTTTTAATTTATAATAAGAGAGCACATTGAACATAATACAACAGTCTTTCTATCAAGATTGAACGCAATATGGTTCAAACTGAAACTAGAGTCTTAGTTAGAGGTTAGTCCTGACGAAGGGTCTCGGCCTGAAACGTCGACTGCGCCTCTTCCTTATAGATGCTGCTTGGCCTGCTGCGTTCACCAGCAACTTTGATGTGTGTTGCTAGAGTCTTAAATCTAAGGAGACAACAGTGAGTTATGGTGGATTGGGAAACTACATTTAAAAACATGGCCATAAATATGCAGTCGCTAACGTTTAATAAGTAGTTTAAAAAAAAGCCCAGAAGAAAAACCAGTGCAGCCAAGGCTAATAAGGTAGAAAAAAAATGAACTCAGGTTCAAAGAACTTTATCCAGGCTGTAAATGTTGAATACTAGAGGACATTGCTTCATGGTGTGGTGGTGGGGGGGGGGGGGGGGCGGGGGGTGGAGAGGAGGAGTTTAAAGGAGATATGCAAGGTAAGATTTTAAACACAGAGAGTGGTAGGTTCCTGGAATATGCCAGGGAAGTGTAGTGGGATTGCTGTGAGGGGAGGGTTGATAGAAGCGGATATGATTGTGACATTTTAAGATGCATTTAGATGGGCACATGAACAGGCAGAGAATAAAGATCATATGCAGGCAGATGAGATTAGTTTAATTTGACATCATAGTCAGCACAGACGTCATGGGCCTATCCTGCATTGTACAATTCCATGTGCTACTTTTAAGTGGATCCAAGGGAAAGGCTTATAATCTTGCCAAATAGAACAGTGAACCTTAGGACTGAGAATATTTCAGAATTCAGCAAAAGAGGCTCAGGAAATCGATAAGGCAATGAACAGCAGAATATGACAGCAATCTGGTAAGGGACTGGAAATGAGCTGTTAATGCCCTGTCGGTAGATAAAAAGAAGCAGACTGTCAAATATGGCTTCTTTCTTACAACACCAGAGAAATTATGTTCGGGAATAAGAAAATGTTCTACGCTTCTTTTCATGAAAGGTGGTACAAAGTCCTTCCAGAAACAATGGTCAAAGATAAATAATAGTTTAAAAGAAATTTTAGAGAAATTAATATGACTTAAAGCCAATAAATCCCCGAGACATGATAAGCTGAATCACAAAGTTTTGAAAAAAAGTGGTTATAGAGTTAGTGGATGAACTAGTTTTCATTTTCAAAAATGTTGTCAATTCTGGAACTGCTCTCACTAATTTAGAAGACTATAAATGTTACTTAGTATTTAAGAAAGGATGCACAGAAAAAAAAATGGAACTAATTGATCATCATTTGCAGGGAAAATGCTGGAATCTATTATGAAGGAAGTGGTTGCAGTTACTTCGCAAATGATAATGGCATTGGATACGGACCGTGCAATTTAAACTCACATTTGAAAGATCTGTTGGGGCGCCAGCTTTCCACAATGATCTGAATGAAAGGATCAAGAGTAACATATCCAGCTTTTATGATGATGTACAGTTGGGTTGCAGTGTGGGTTGAGAGGAGCGAGCAGAAAGGCTTCAAGGGAATGGGTGAGGATATGGCAGGTGGAATATAATGTGGAAGATGCAAGGTCATCCACTTTGGAAGAAAGAATAAAAAGAAGAATATTTCTTAAAATATTGAGAGACTGAAAAGTGTTAGTGTTCAGAGGGACCTACCTACCTCTTACAAGTCTACATCCTGTTCTCCTCTCTAGTGATGGAACAAGTTCAGCCAAGCAGTCATTTAAACTTGAGGTGTGTAGGAACATCTTACAAAGGGAGGTGAATTCTCTAAATTTGATATTGTGCAGGTTGGACATTGGGGAGTTAAGATAAAGAGGTGTTAAGATAAATTTTTGACAGATTGGGTGATTGAGGAACACGGGGAGTTAGCACAGAAGAGATGAGGCTTGTTGCAGATCATCTATGATTTAATTGCATGGCAGGGAGGTTTGAAGTGCTAAAGGATTTACTCTTGCTATTTCCTTATGTTCTGATATTCCAGTACTCCCCTCCTAGGTTTGGTCCTATTCTGCTCTCGCTCCCCTTGTCATATCATTTCTAGGCTCCAGAGATTACACAGATGCTGGTGTTCTGTCATGGGAAACAGAATCACTGGTACTTCAAGCACTGGTGACCAGCACCAGGGCCTGGGACACTGCAGAGAGGTCTAAGTCATGCAGAGGAAGTTGAGTGCATTACTCACTCTGTTAAGACAGTCTGCTAATCTCACCTTCAGGCAGTTGGATTCTGAACCACTGTGTGGTCCCTCGTTTCCACAGTGATTACCTATGATGCCAAACAAGCATCTACAATAGGACCTCAGTGTAACAAAGCATAAGACTGAGCCTAGCTGGACCACAGATTTCAGTTTCTTTGCAACACAAGTGGATTCTTTGTACATAAGATGGTGAATGCAACAGTCAAAGTTCTGCACTCTTCATCATTTGTACAGTAAAGGGTCAGAGGGATAAGGGACAAATGCAGGCAAATGGGTCCAACTTAAATGGATATAACGGTCAAGATGGACGAGTTGAGTCAAGGGGCTTGTTCAGGTGCTGTATTACCCTAGGACTCTATCAATTTGGGTACTCTGAAATGAATAGTGGCTGAGGAGGCACAGTAACACAGGTAGTATAGCCACTATCGCACAGCACCAGAGAGCTGGATTCAATCCTGACCTCAGGTACCTTCTGTGTGGATTTTGCACCTTCGCCCTGCAGCCACATGAATTTTCCACAGAATGCTCTGGTCTCCTCCTACAACCTCCAGACATGCAGGCTGGCAGCTTAATTAGCTGCTGTATATTACCTGTTATGTATCAGTGAACAGGAGAGTCAGGGGAGGTGGGGGTGCTGAGGGAAATGTGTGGAGAATAAAATAGGGTTCATGTAAATGGCTGGTCGTCACGGACTGGATAGTTTGAAGGACCTGTTTCCATGCTGTGTATTCAATGACATTTGCCTAGGTTATGGAACAAGTGTTTCACTCTTGCAGCTTGCAATTGAATATACAGTCCCCACCCTGTTGGGCATTGCGTGCCAGAGGACAGCAAGGCTTTGTTCACTTTCTCCAAATCCTCATGGTGAGGTCTGCAACAATGGACTCTTTCAAAGGGTGGATACAGGAGGCTGGAGCAGGTCAGCCAGACGCCTAGTGTGAAGGATGGGTCAGCTTGCAATCCGGGCTTCAACCATGCTAGCTGGCTGTGGAAGAGTCGGACTTGCTACACCAGCTGTTCCTGGCTCTTTGCCAGGCATCTCTGCTCAGTTCTGCAACTACCAACATCAATGTGTCTGGCTGAACAAATGGGAGCTGCGGATTAGATCACATAGTGACTCTGCATAGGCTGCCTGCCCTTCCTGACAGCTGGTATTACTGACTCAGAGTGTAGCACAAGTGACAAAGTACTCTCACCATCTGCGGGACTGAATAATCACATCATGCTCCAGGATGTTCCTCCACCCAGAGACCTGGGAACTGGGTTGAGGAGACGGAGTGGAACAAGGAGGGGGTGGGAATATTTGGCTTCCATCTACTTATCACTTTGTTGGCTTGTTTGCTTTCACCTGTAGCAGGATAGATAGAGATAGAGAGAGAGGGAGATGGGGGAGAGACAGGGAGGGAAGGAGGGGGAGGGGGAGAGATACCACAATTCCTTTGTGCATCATGGCCCTTCCTTGGTCCAGAGGTTGGCCACATCTGTTTGCCCACTGGTGGGCAAGGGTTCATGGTGTACAGTACGGAGACAGATGTGCCATCATCCAGTACCTTTCTTAATCCACTTTCAGTTGACTCTGTTGTAGTGGATGTGCCAGGCAAATGATGGATGGATCTCCAATCAAGTTGTCTCAGCCACTCACGACCCCAGAATGCGGACCCTCCTGTTTTTACCACATACAAGCACAATGTGGCTTTTTGGTTGTTGCATTCGGCTGTTACAAATTCCCACAGGAGTCATCTTTTTCCTACTATAAGTTCTTAGTTGGATACCTGCAAGCTTAAGTTCAGTATCTTTGAAATGCCATTCAAGCTCGTTTTGTGGAATGACTGAACCAGGGTCCAATTCCATTTTCATTAATTTGCCATTCACTTTTATTTTTGTTCATTTTGTCCATTTATTTTTGTTCGCCTGACGTGCTCATTGTACGTGACCCAATTTGTTGCATTTTCTGCAAGTTTTGCCTTTAAGTTTGCATTGGTCTGGTATATGTGAGCCCCTGCCACAATGGTAACACAATTTATTTGGCTGGGTCTTTTTCTGTTTCGTTGTTGCAATTTTGTTCATGTTCCTTTTCATTTTTGATTGCAACTCAATTGTGCCTATGTTTGTTTCCACTGATATATCAACTTCAACTGCTCTCTTAAATGTAAGTTGTGCTTCAGTTAGTAGCTGTGTTTGAATGCCCTCTTGTAAGATTCTACAAACTATATGATCTCTCAGTGCACCATTAAGCCCTTTACCGAATTGACAATGCTCAATCGCGTCAATTCAGCCATATGAAATGGACTCCCCTTCTTTTTCATTCCACTTATCAAATTTAAAGTGTTCTGCAGTGGACAATGGTTTTGGTTCTAAATGTTCCTGCACTACTTTGACAATAGCAGCAAAACTCATTTCAGCTGGATTGCTTGGAGCACACAAACTTCAAAGCAAACTGCCTTTAAAACTAATGTGCTCAGCAAAATTGGTACTTGTTTCGCATAGGCTATTCATTTACTTCAAAATATTGTTGAAGCAGTTCAGTGTACATAGGCCAGTTATCTGTTATGTAATGAAACTTGTCAATCTTTCCAATATAGCCAGCTATTTATGCTCTTTCTTTTAATGATTATGATAACCCGGTACTCATTGTTTATGAACCTGTGAACTCTTCTGTTTTCTGACTTTTAAAAAAAAAACTTGACCACCTCGGCATGTGCAGGGCTGCGTATTTTACTCATAGTGTTTTTTTTTATTTTGAACATATTGCTACACTTCAACAGGTCACCAGCCATTCTGGCTTTGTTTTAAAGATACCTTATCACCAACGTTATGGTTTCTAACTTCAAAACATTAAACTAATTCAAAGGAAGACATGGGAGTCTGACATGTGAGTCCAACTTTGTGTTTACTTTAATCGAGGTGCATGATAGCATGGTGACGTATGCAATTCATGTATTGACACATGTAATAGACACAGACTTAGCCATTGAAACTCCCATTTGAAAGATCCGTTGGGGCACCACCTTTCCACAGTGATCTGGATGAAGGGATCAAGAGAAATATATCCAGCTATTTGATGATGTAAAGTTAGGTTGCAGTGTGGGTTGAGCAGATCAAGCAGAAAAGCTTCAAGAAAATAAATATAGTCTAACAAAATGGACAAGGATATGGCAGGTGGAATATGATGTGGACAATGTAACCTCATCCACTATGGAAGAAAGAATAGACAAGTAGAATATTTCTTAAAATACTGAGAGTCTGAAAAGTCTTAGTGTTCAGAGGGACCCTGCCTCTTACAGGTCTACATCCTGTTTTTCTCTAGTGATGGAACAAGTTCAGCAGAGCAGTCATTTAAACTTGAGGTGTGTCGTAACATCTCACAGAGGTAGGAAAATTCTCTAACTTTGATATTGTGCAGGTTGGACACTAGGTATTTAAAGAGGAGTTAGGTACATTTTTGATAGATTGGGTGATTGAGGAACATGGGGAGCTAGCTCCAAAGAGATGAGGCCTGTGGCAGATCAACTATGATTGTATTAAATGGCAGGGAGGGTTATTATTTAAACAAACAAGAATGCTTAATCAAACAATATATATACCAAGATTACTCAAATATTAAATAGACAACACCCTTTACTGCCTGTAAGGAGTTTGTACGGTCTCCCTGTGACCACATGGGTTTCCTCTGGGCGTTCCGGTTTCCTCCCACATTCCAAGGATGTCTGCATGGCGTTAGTGAGCTGTGAACATGCTATGTTGGTGCTAGGAGCATGGCGAAACTTGCGGGCTGCCCAAAACAATCTTCGCTAATTTGACGTGACGCAAAACGACACATTTCACTTTACGTTTTGATATTTTGATATATATGTAACAAATAAGTCTGATCTCTTTAATCTTTGGACATGCTTATTCAAAGGTCCTCTGTCATGTTACTGAAGTTACTCTAGTCAAGTCTAAGGTCTGGCTGAGAATACATTGCAATAGTTGAAGAGTTAAAAAGACACATAAAAATCATTTACATTGTGCCTTTAAGCACTGTGATTTTCTCTAGTGGATTCAGTGGAAATCTGTGGCTGCTGGCAAAATAATGGCAGGAAATGGGCCCTGAAGGTTTAACCTCCTGACCACGGCTGAAGCAGTCCATTTTGAAAAGGTCCCAAGGGCGTGATCGGAAAGAGACAAGGTGACATCCAGGCATACAGATACAGAGGCACTCTTTCTTAAAGCAGAACCAACCAACAGTAACATCAATATTAAGAAAATGGTGCTGGTATAGGAATAATGGAACAAGCTGGTTGTGAAATGAAAACATACAGGAGGCTTGAACAAAGCTACCCAACGTAGGTGGGAAAAGAAAGAAAATGAAGCAATCTTCATTGGCAGTCTGGGGGCGTGTAGCAAGGCACGTGAAGCTATCACATCCTACGCAAGGACATTTCTGAAGGCTAATGCTATTCTTCATCTGGAAGACAATCCAGAAAATATGCAGGGAGAGTGTAAGAAAGTTGTACTACATACAAAAACTAGCCTCAGTATCTATAGCTCTCTCTCATTCACCCTCTCTCTCTCTCTCACACACACACATACTTTGTTAGCAGCTCCACAGAATGTTAATAGTTATCTTGTTTCCAGAGGCAGTCCAAAACTTGAAAGCATTCTTTGATACTTGGATTTTAAGAGATAGTGAAATGACTTCAGCACGTGCAGAAGGACTTGTGAGTAATTATAGTTCTGCCATCAAGGATCCAGAGATTGGTTCTTTCAGAGACAGGTTTATTTATGGTCTGAGGGATGGAAGAGGTAAGCTGTTTGGCACAAGGAGCTTTCCATTTGCTTTTATGCTGGATTGCGACTTCCATGGCGAAGGCAGACAAGGGTGTCAGAGAATTTCGAGCTACCTCAGACAGCAAGGTGCAGAAAGAAGAACATCACGTGACACAAGATGCATCAGCAGTCCATTCTCTTTCAACGTTCACTAAAGAGTCAAAGTGATACATAAGAAGAACTGGAGTAGCTTGTAGACAATACGGAAGAATCAGACAGGAATATGTGCCCAAATGCAGCAAACAGAAGGAGTTTCTCAATAGAGACACTGAATTTACTTTGTACTACATCTACGCTAGAAGCAACTGTAGTGTGCAACAACAGGACTTTGAAGGTTATGCAGGATCCTGATTAATGGCAAGTCATTAAGATGCAGACTGACAGTGACAGGCTGTTCTGTTATAGGGAAGGGTGCAGCCATTCAGTCTCCTAACCTTCAAAGGGGACAAGGTCAGTCTTAAAACTTGAAAATGAACATTAAAACTGCAGTTTTTGGATACCTGCAATAAAAGCAAAACATGGCAGAAACTCAGCACGTCAAGCAGCATCCATGGAAGGAAGAACAGAGTGAAATTTTCAGGATTGCACACTGTTGATCAGAAAGAACTATAATCTACAAATCGTTGAATTCAAATGGATCAGGGAGAGTGGAAGTTGACAGACCAATTATTTTTGTTCTTTTAACTGGATTGAAGGGAATGGAGGCTGCCATTTTGTGAAGTTGCTCTGTATCCTCCATTTTGTGAACTGTTTTTGCTGGACTAGAGATCATTTTCAAATAAGAAGTTATTTGTGAGGTGTTCTTTGGTATGATATAACATGCAAGTTTGTGAATAGTGGGGTTTGTGTCTGCTCTGAGTGATTCAAGCTGGTTACTGGCTTGGTAGCTAATTTCGAACAAAGAGCCATAAAATACCAGTTGTCACTTATTGAAGAGGGCAACAAATGGATGCTGTCTTGGACCAGCGCCAAGAAGAAGGTGACACAGGGCAGTCAGACGACCTTGAGCTAACGGACTGAAACGCAATATTTGAACTGATAAGAAGCGTTTAAAAATAAGGAACTTTGAATGCAAAGCAGCGACAACTCTCCGCTGAAGTAAATAACCCCATGTTGGACACGTGGAGATTAAATCAGGAACACCTGACCAGCAAAGACTCCTTTCCTGGGTATGAGCTTTTCTATTCTTTGATTGTTAATGGAGGGTCAGCAAAACTTAGTAAGCTGTGCACACAGGTATTTGGTTGTGCAAATTCACATGCTCTTTAGTTGAGACTTGTCAGTAAGTACAGATTCTGTATGCGCCTAACTGATCATTATTACTAAGGTAACCCTTGTAACAACACCCTTCATCATAATCTAACACTATGGCTCTCTTTGTCTCTCTGCAGATGCTGACTGACCAGCTGAGTGTTTCTGGCATGTTCTGTTTCTCTAGTCTTTCTTAGGAAGAATTTAGAAAGAACCTGTGACAGGTACAATGCACAGTATGAACTAATGGCCAATGGCTCAAGTCGCCCAGAGTTGGAGTAGCCCATACTGGAAATCAGAGACAAAGCATCACACAGCACAGCCTTTTAACCCACCATGTCTATGCTTCCTCTACTCTCTTAGAAGGCAGCAGAGATTCGGCATGGAATCAAAGACCTTGACAAATAGCATAACACATGCTCTGCAACACATACAAAATGCTGGAGGAACTCAGCAGTCCAGGCAGCATCGATGGAGAAGAGTACAGTTGACGTTTCAGGCCGTGCCCCTTCAGTGGGACTGGGAAAAGAACGATGAGGAATTCTTGCTCTATCATTGATCCCGTTTACAGTTACTATTCTACAGATTCTCTGAGTGCGTCCACAGGAAAAAGAATCTCGGGGTGTATCTGCTGACATGTATGCACTCTGATAATAAATTTTACTTTGAACTTTGAAGTATACCATCTCAATTATAGAATTATAAAACATAGAAACAGACCATTCAAGGCTAACTCATCAACACAGACCAGTAAGCATCCTTCTGAATCCACCCCACCTGCCTCTCTTGCGTCTAAAGCTCTCTGTGCCAAAGTGATTCGAGTATTCATCCACACACTTCTCACATCCTGTAAATGATCCAGTTTCACTCTCTCTGGAGTATCCCAGGTAATGCCTACACTCTGGGTGAATATGATCTCCTCCAATTCTCGTCTCCCTTATCCTAAACCTATGTCCTCTAGTTTTATTTACTCCTGCTATGGGAAAAATTTCCTGCAGTCTACCTTGTCTATATTAATCCCATTTACAAACACCAGTTCATTGCATTCTGTGCTTTGGCGCTTCAAATATTTGTCCAGATACTTCTTAAATGCTGTGAGGATACCTGTTTCCACCAGTAATATTTATCGAGTGGGAATATTTGCTCTTCAAGTTGACCAGGTCACCACATAACATGGAGAGTGAAAGTTCCATTTCCCCACCGCGACTTGTAAGACTGAGGCTGCCCAGACAACTCAGTGTGATATGTTACAAAAATGCCTTGACTGAGTGGATCAGCTTGGAGTAGGGTCCAACATTTGAAAGTGAGCATATTGAGTTGCTGAGGCAAGTATTCTCTGTTAAAGGATCACGACAAACTGGAATAATTAGTATGAAGGCCATCACCACCAAGAAATTTATATGTTGGCCACACATTGTGTTAAGATACTGCTACCAGTCTGCCTTCTCAAAGCTGGTAGAGGTGCTTTAACTCTCCTGGGTCATGGGGTGAGGAGGATGGATGTTGCTCGACTTAATAAGACTGCAATCTGAAATGTGAAATACATATTTACATTAACATTTTCATCTGGGCTCGAGGCTTACTGCAGTCCTACTGCCACCACCTAGGGAACAAAATTGAGGCAGCTAGACTCACAGAGTCATAAAAAAGTACAGCACAGAAACTTTCCCTTCACCCCATCTAGACCATGTCGAACTATTCTAACTGCCTACTCCCATCAAACTGCACCAGGACCACGGCCCTCCATTCCCCTACCACCCTACCCAAACGACTGTATCCTCAAATGTTGAAATCAAGTTTGCATGCACCACTTGCACTGGTAGCTTGTTCCACACTGTCACAACCCGATACTTGATGGACAAGACGTGAAGTGATGAGCCCAAGTGCCATATTTGGTGGGAAGGTTGAAGTTTACTGTAAGTTAATATCTAGCACCAGATAACAATTATGTTGCTGGATTTGTAAACTGAAGGAATATTAATTAAAATATCACTGTGCTTAGTTGAGGACTTGTACTTTGTTAATATATAATTTAATCCTAACTAAATTGACCAAGAAATTATCAGAATACTGCAAAAACCCAATAGTTTACTAATTTCCTTTACAAAAACCTGCAATCTTTATCCAGTCTGCTATATCTATGCTTGCAATTCACCATGAAAATAACTCCTGTATTAGGTAGACTTGCCAAACCAGCACAGTTACCTTCACAAAGGATAGAACCATAGAAACTGCAGCACAGAAACAGGCCTTTGGCCCTTCTTGGCTGTGCCGAACCATTTTCTGCCTAGTCCTACTGACCCGCACACAGACCATATCCCTCCATACACCTCCCATCCATGTATCTGTCCAATTTATTCTTAAATGTTAAAAAAGAACCCGCATTTACCACCTCGTCTGGCAGCTCATTCCATACTCCCACCACTCTCTGTGTGAAGAAGCCCCCACTAATGTTCCCTTTAAACTTTTCCCCCCTCACCCTTAACCCATGTCCTTTGGTTTTTTTTTCCCCTTGCCTCAGTGGAAAAAGCCTGCTTGCATTCACTCTATCTATACCCATCATAATTTTATATACCTCTATCAAACCTCCCCTCATTCTTCTACGCTCCAGGGAATAAAGTCCTAACCTATTCAACCTTTCTCTGTAACTGAGTTTCTCAAGTCCTGGCAACATCCTTGTAAACCTTCTCTGCACTCTTTCAATCTTATTTATATCCTTCCTGTAATATGGTGACCAAATCTGAACACAATAATCCAAATTCGGCCTCACCAATGCCTTATACAACCTCATCATAACATTCCAGCTCTTATACTCAATACTTCGATTAATAAAGGCCAATGTACCAAAAGCTCTCTTTACGACCCTAGCTACCTGTGACGCCACTTTTAGGGAATTTTGTATCTGTATTCCCAGATCCCTCTGTTCCACTGCACTCCTCAGTGCCTTACCATTAACCCTGTATGTTCTACCTTGGTTTGTCCTTCCAACATGCAATACCTCACACTTGTCTGTTTTAAACTCCATCTGCCATTTTTCAGCCCATTTTTCCAGCTGGTCCAAGTCCCTCTGCAGGCTCTGAAAACCTTCCTCACTGTCTACTACACCTCCAATCTTTGTATCATTAGCAAATTTGCTGATCCAGTTTACCACATTATCATCCAGATCATTGATATAGATGACAAATAACAATGGACCCAGCACTGATCCCTGGGGCACACCACTAGTCACAGGCCTCCACTTGGAGAAGCAATTCTCCACTACCACTCTTTGGCTTCTTCCATTGAGCCAATGTCTAATCCAATTTACTACCTCTTCATGTGTACCTAGCGACTGAATTTTCCTAACTAACCTCGCATGCGGGACCTTGTCAAAGGCCTTACTGAAGTCCATGTAGACAATATCCACTGCCTTCCCTTCATCCACTTTCCTGGTAACCTCCTCGAAAAACTCCAATAGATTGGTCAAACATGACCTACCACGCACAAAGCCATGTTGACTCTCCCTAATAAGTCCCTGTCTATCCAAATGCTTGTAGATTTTGTCTCTTAGTACTCCCTCCAATAACTTACCTACTACCGACGTTAAACTTACCAGCCTATAATTTCCCGGATTACTTTTCGATCCTTTTTTAAACAACGGAACAACATGAGCCACTCTCCAATCCTCCTGCAGACAGCGACATTTTAAATATTTCAGCCAGGGCCCCTGCAATTTCAATACTAGTCTCCTTCAAGGTCCGAGGGAACACCCTGTCAGGTCCCGGGGATTTATCCACTTTAATTTTCCTCAAGACAGCAAGGACCTCCTCCTTTTCAAATTGTACAGTTTCCATGATCTCACTACTTGTTTCCCTTAATTCCATAGACTTCATGCCAGTTTCCTTAGTAAATACAGACGCAAAAAACTTATTTAAGATCTCCCCCATTTCCTTTGGTTCCGCACATAGCCGACCACTCTGATCTTCAAGAGGACCATTTTTATCCCTTACGATCCTTTTCTCTTAATATACCTGTAAAAGCTCTTTGGATTATCCTTCACTTTGACTGCCAAGGCAACCTCATGTCTTCTTTTAGCCCTCCTGATTTCTTTCTTAAGTATTTTCTTGCACTTCTTATACTCCTCAAGCACCTTATTTACTCCCTGCTTCCTATACATGTCATACAACTCCCTCTTCTTCTTTATCAGAGTTGCAATATCCCTTAAGAACCAAGGTTCCTTATTCCTATTCACGTTGCCTTTAATCCTGACAGGAACATACAAATTCTGCACTCTCAAAATTTCTCCTTTGAAGGCTTCCCACCTACTGATCACATCCTTGCCAGAGAACAACCTGTCCCAATCCATGCTTTTTAGATCCTTTCTCATTTCTTCAAATTTGGACTTCTTCCAGTTAAGAACCTCAACCCTAGGACCAGATCTATCCTTGTCCATGATCAAGTTGAAACTAATGGTGTTATGATCACTGGAACCAAAGTGCTCCCCTACACAGACTTCTGTCACTTGTCCTAACTTGTTTCCTAACAGGAGATCCAATATTGCATCCCCTCTAGTTGGCCCCTCTATATACTGATTTAGAAAACTTTCCTGAACACATTTTACAAACTCTAAACCATCTAGACCCCTAACAGTATGGGAGTCCCAATCAATATATGGAAAATTAAAATCCCCTACCACCACAAATTTATGTTTCCTGCAGGTGCCCGCTATCTCTCTGCAGATTTGCTCTTCCAAGTCTCGTTGACTATTGGGTGGTCTGTAATACAATCCCACTAATGTGGCCATACCTTTCCTGTTTCTCAGCTCCACCCATAAGGACTCAGTAGACAAGCCCTCTAATCTGTCCTGCCTGAGCACTGCTGTAATATTTTCCCTAACAAGCAATGCTACTCCCCCACTTTTCATTCCTCTGCCTCGATCACATCTGAAACATCGGAACCCTGGAATATTAAGCTGCCAGTCCTGCTCCTCCTGTAGCCAAGTTTCACTAATTGCTATAACGTCATAATTCCACGTGTCAATCCACGCCCTCAACTCATCCGCCTTCCCCGCAATACTCCTAGCATTGAAATATATACACCTCAGAAGGTTTTTACCACCACTCACAACCTTTCTATTAGCGGATTTGCTTGAACTTTTAACATCATTTATTTTCACCCCAGCCACACTGTCAGCTCTGGCACTCTGGTTCCCAGCCCCCCTGCAAATCTAGTTTAAAGCCTCCCCAACAGCACTAACAAACCTCCCTGAAAGGATATTGGTCCCCCTGTGGTTCAAGTGTAACCCATCTCTCTTGTACAGGTCCCATCTGCCCCAGAAGAGGTCCCAATTATCCTGAAATCTGAAAACCCTGCCCCTTACATCAGTTCCTCAGCCACTTGGATGAGCCATAAATGTAGACCTTGCCCAAGCTTCCTAACACTGAAGTAATGAACAACATCTTGATTAGAGTGCAGGCAGTGCAGAGGAATAGGAGAGTATTAAATAAGTTAAAAAGTATAGATTACAAAGTCAGCATACCATACAAAATATTTTTATTAGAGAGTGCTTGGTTTTCACAGCACTGCAGCCTCATTACAAAAAAGCTCCTGATCCCAGCACATTAACATCAAGAGAGGCCACTCATTGTGCTTCAGGTCATTACGCTGTGTGAACAAGATTCAAGGACAGAGTGGAGACCCAATGCACCAGACTGCTGCCATTTAGCTGCCTTGTTGGGAAAAGGGATTTTAGCTGTGTTTTAAAACGGAGGCATTAAATGTTAGAAATAACCATCAAACCAGACAGTGTCAGTGCGGAATGCAGTTTTCAGAATAACTCATTGAAACATTGGCTCTGCTCTCTCCACTAACACTGTCTGACCTGGTGAGTATTTCCAGCATTTTCTACTTTTATTTCAGATTTACTGCACCTGCAGTGCTTTATTATTCTTTATCTTTCTTTTCCTCAACAACGTTTCAGCGAGTGGTCCTTAAAATGAACAACTTTTTAAAGAAGCAACTTTGTTCTGAAACTATTTGGCATGGTAGTGTGCTCGCCTGCTAAGTCCTTGTGGTCAGTAGTGTGATCTCAGCCAGCAACTGGGCACTGTTACAAGCACAAGTCCTAAACATAGAACTTTCTAGCTTCATCAGCTCAGCAGAATGAAACATAAGGCAAGCTTTCATTCAGCTATTAAAACCTACAGGCACCCAAAACATTAACTTACCACTTCTCTTCTTGAATGCCAACTTGATGATCTCCACTAATAACTATTTGTATATTCTCAAACTGTGCCGGAAACATTTTGCTTTACTCCAGTTTGTCTATTGTTGCCGTTCCTCTCCGCACCTTGTGGCGCATCGGGTGGCAACCTTGCTGTTTCTTCAGCATTTGCACGAGGCAGAGATGCTAACTTAATGCTTAAACCACCACAAATGGAAAAACGTGCAAGGAGCTGCTGGATTCGAACCCAGAACCACTTGCCTCGAAGTCTGGTGTGGATAACACCCCACCACCAGCCAGTGGGTTCGTCTATTACCAAGTGTGATTCACCTGACCCCAGGCTCCGCAGCATGGAACCAGGCTTTTGACCTACCTTCAAGCACCCATTTATACAAATACTACACCAACCACCAACAAGAGAAAACCTGCAGATGCTGGAAATGCAAGCAACACAAACAAAATGCTGGAGGAACTCAGCAGGCCAGGCAGCATCTATGATAAAGAGTACAATCAACGTTTCAGGCCGAAACCCTTCAGCAGGACTGGAGAAAAAAAGATGAGGAGTAAGATTTAAAAGGTGCAGGGAGGGGACAGAGAAACACAAGGTGACAGGTGAAACCGGGAGGGGAAGGTTTGAAGTAATTGGCGGGAAGTTGATTGGTCAAAGAAATACAGGGCTGGAGAAGGGGGAATCTAATAGGAGAGGACTGAAGGCCACGGAAGAAAGAAAAGGGGGGAGGAGCACCAGAGGTAGGCGATGGGCATGCAAGGAGATAAGGTGAGGGAGGGGAAAAGGAGATGGGGAATGATGAAGGGGGGTGTGGCCATTACTGGATGTTTGAGAAATTGATGTTCAGTCCATCAGGTTGGAGGCTACCCAGACAGAATACAAGGTGTTGTTCCTCAAACCTGAGTGTGGCCTCATCGCAACAGTAGATATATATCTCACCACACCGGGCCACACCGGGAGCACCAAACACAATATATGACCCCAACAGACTCACAGGTAAAATATCCAGAATGAAGCAACAGGCCATTGTCTCCCACACCATCACTGACCTTATTAGCTCTGGGAATCTCCCGTCCACTGCCACCAACCTCATTGTTCCCTTATCCTGTACCTCCCGTTTCTACCTCCTACCCAAGATCCACAAACCTGCTTGTCTGGGTAGACACATTGATTCAGTTTGTTCCTGCCCCACTGAACTAAAATCTTCATACCTCAACTCTGTCTTATCCCCCCAGTTCAGTCCCTTCCTACCTACATCCGTGACCCTTCACATGCTCTGGATCTTTTCAATGATTTCAAGTCCCCTGGCCCCCGTCTTCTTATTTTCACTGTGGATGCCCAGTCCCTATACACCTCCACCCCACATCAAGCTCTACATTTCTTTATGGACACCAGACCCAACCAGTTCCTCTCCACAACAACTCTTCTCCGTCTAGCGGAACCTGTCCTCACTCTTAATAATTTCTCCTTTGGCTCCTCCCACTTCCTTCAAACAAAAGGTGTAGCCACGGGCACTCAGATGAGTCCCAACTATGCCTGCATTTTTGTTGGGTACATGGAACAGTCTATGTTCCAAGTCTACACTTGTGTCCGTCCCCTTCTTTTCCTATGCTACATTGACGACTGCACTGGTGCTGCTTCCTGCACCTATGCCGAGCTCGTCGACCATCAACTTCCACCCTGCCCTCAAATTTGTCTGGTCCATTTCTGACACCTTCCTTCCCTTTCTCGATCTCACTGTCTCTATCTCTGGAGACAGCCTATCTACTGATGTGTATTATAAACCCACCGACTCTCACCGCTACCTGGTCTATATCTCTTCCCACCCTGTTACTTGTAAAAATACCATCCCCTTCTCTCAGTTCCTGCATCTCCACCATATCTGTTCTCAGGATGAGGCTTCTCATTTCAGAATGAAGGAGATGTCCTCCTTCTTCAAAGAAAGGGGCTTCCCTTTCTCCACTATCAACGCTGCCCTCAACTGCATCTCTTCCATTTCACGCACGTCTGTTCTCACCCCATCCTCCTGCCCTCACCTACCACCCCACCAGCCTCCATATCCAGCACATAATTTTACGGAACTTCTGCCATCTCCACCACCAAACACATCTTTCCCTCCCCCCACTTTCTGCTCTCCACAGAGATTGCTCCTTACACAACTCCATTGTCCATTCATTCTCCCCACTGATCTCCCTTCTGGCACTTAACCCTTGCAAGCAGAACAAGTGCTACACCTGCCCCTACACCTCCTCCCCCACTACCAACTACCATTCAGGGCCCCAAGCAGTCCTTGCAGGGAAGGCGGCACTTCACCTGTGAGTCTGTGGAAGTCATCTACTGTGTCTGGTGCTCCCGGTGTGGCCTCCTGTTTATTGGTGAGACCCAACGTAGATTGGGAGACTGCTTTGCCTAGCCACTAGAAGAAGTGGGATCTCCCAGTACCCACCCATTCTAATTCCACTACCCATTCCCATTCTGATACATCAACCCATGGGCTCCTCTACTGTTGTGATGAGGCCATGGTCAGGTTGGAGGGAAAACACCTTATATTCTGTCTGCCTAGCCTCCAACCTGATGGCATGAACACCGATTTCTCAGACTCCCGGTAATGCCACCCCCCCGCCCTTCCTTCACCATTCCCCATCCCCTTTTCCCTCTCTCACCTTACCTCCTTGCCCGCCCATCGCCTCCCTTTGGTGCTCCTCCTTGGCTTTTCTCTCTTCCATGGTCTTCCGTCTTCTATTAGATTCCCCCGTCTCCAGCCCTGTTTCTCTTTCACTGATCAACTTCCCATCTCTTTACTTCATCCTTCCCCCCTCTTGGCTTCACCTATCATCCTGTGTTTCTCTCTTCCCTTCTCCCCAACCTTTTAAATCTACTCATCTTTTTTTTTCCAGTCCTGCTGAAAGGTCTTGGCTCGAAACATCGACTGTCCTTTTTCCCATAGATGCTGCCTGGCCTGCTGAGTTCCTCCAGCATCCTGAGTGTAATACTACACCAATTCCATTTTAATGACCACATTCCCCTCAGCTCCCTGCAGATTCTGCCACTCACCAACATACTAGAGGCAAAGCACGGAGTCCAATTTACCTCACAAGTATTTGGATATGGGAGGAAATAAGCACCCACAGGAAACACACACAGTCACAGAGAGAGTGAGAAGTTCCACAAAAAGACAGGCACCAGAGGTCAGGTTTCAATCCTTGCCGCTGGATTTGTGAGGCAGTATAGAACATAGAACATAGAAATCCACAGCACATTACAGGCCCTTCAGCCCATAACATTGTGCCGACCACGTAACCTACTCTAGAAACTGCCTACAATTTCCCTACCGCCTAGCCCTCTATTTTTCTAAGCTCCATGTACCTATCTATGAGGCTCTTAAAAGACCCTATTGCATCTGCCTTTACCACCTGTGCTAGCAGTGCATTGCATGCACCCACCATGCTCTGTGTGAAAATCTTAGCTCTGACATCTCCCCTGTACCTGCTTCCAAGCACCTTAAAACTATACCCCCTCATGCTAGTCATTTCAACCCTGGGAGAAAGCCTCTGGCTATCCACACGATGAATGCCTCTCTTCACCTTATACACCTCTATCAGGTCACATCTCACCTTCCGTCGCTCCAAGGAGAAAAGGCCAAGTTCACTCAACCTATTCCCATAAGGCACGCTCTCCAATCCAGGCAACAACCTTGTAAATCTCCTCTGCACTCTCTCTATAATATTCACATCCTTCCTGTAGTGAGGTGACCAGAACTGAACACAGTACTCCAAGTGGGGTCTAACTAAGGTCTTATATAGCTTTAACTCTACCTCACAGCTCTTGAACTCAATCCCATGGTTGATGAAAGCCAGTACACCATACGCCTTCTTAACAATAGTAGTTCTATTAGCTGTGTCTCGGTGCTGTCTCACCCTTTATCACACATTATTGATCTACCACCTGGAATTCCTGGTTTTGTGAGAATTAAAATAAGCAGCAATTTAAGTAATAAAATTTCAGTCAAATTTTGTTCCTTCAGAGAACATCTTTGATTATGTTTTTCCAAAATGTTGGAGAAGTCGAAACACTGGTTGGAAGTAACAAGCGGTTCTGACTCTGTGAGTTCCTGTTGACCTAAGGAACTGAAAGCACACCAAAACCAGTCAACTGCAATCCACTCTTTCCTTGCTGTACTCTGACATTGGAGGCAGTCAAAATGAATCAAAGCACAACCCCAACATCAACAGCAGTTCCTCCATGCAGTTGCTTCATGACTGACATAACCGGGGGCTTGAGAGTAGGTTAGTCATCAGCCCAAATGGGATCCTTCTTTATTCAGAAGAGACACAGGACTGGTTATTTTCCTCTTCTTCTCAGAGCTGACACATCACGTATTTGAGTGATGCATAACCAATGGACCAGCTGACAGAATAAGCTGTTTTTATGCTACACAAGTACAAGTACAAAGAATTCTATTCTACGGTTTTCGCCATAAGACAAACTGCTTATTCTGGCTGCCCTGTCAAGTGTAACTAATGAAATGTTCCATCGTCCTGTACTTTTCATGCGACGATATTCCTCATTAAACATTAATAGACTTCCTCCTTTTTTCTCCAGCTGGTTCACATCAGAATATATAAATGATGTGAGTGGGGATCAAACAATGCACAGCAGTATAGGATGGTTCTTGAGTTGTGGTGTGTGTTTAAGCGCCAATGCTGCTGTAGTTTAATGAAACCCTGTCTGTATTGCTGTGGTTGTCAAGGATATAGTGAACAACGTCAAACCAGAAATACAGAAGCCAAGTATCTGGCCAAAAGTCAGAACTATTCAGAGAAGAATCCCAGCAGAAATGGAACAACTTAAAACTAAAGTGCATTAACAGCGGGAGTAAGAAAGCTCTTCAAAGCAGAGAGCTGAGAAGATTAGGATTTGGTTCATTGATTTCCATTTGTCAGAAATTTTGAACTTCAGCTTTTAACTAATAATTGCAACCTGGTATAGTTTTTGACCCAGAGATCAGTTTGAAGAAATGGGAACATACTTGTTGATCAAGAGAAAAGAAGCCAAAGACACTAAATAATTTCCCTGGACTTGAAAAGAGACCGGAAATAAATAGAATGGAACATATTATCCCAAGAGTTAAATAATCCTGGAGCAGGGGTTCCCAGCCGTTCTTATGCCAGGGACCAATGCCATTAAGCAAGGGGGTCAGTGGATCCCAGCTGAGGAACCCTTACAGCACTGAACCACAAAATATGCACTATTAAGCATCCATGTTGCTCTAGTTCTACCCAAACCCATTTTATTCTCCCGCCATTCCCATCAGCTGCCCTCAGATTTTACCACTCACCTACAAACTGGAGGCAATTTACACTGGCCAATTAACCTGTGTTTTTTTCAAATATGGACGGAAAATGGAGTATACTTGGCAAGCCACATGGTCACAGGGAAAATGTGTAAACTCCACACAAACAGCACAGGTCAGGATCAAACCCAGGTCTCTGGAGCTGCGAGATATTGGTTCAAACGTCTGCACAATCTGCACCCATTCTCATTTCCCTTGATAACACAGAGCACAGAGAGGTGCTCCACAGCAGCAGGCCCCTTCAGCCCATGATGCTGCGCTAAACTAATTAAACTAGCAATTAATTGCCTAACTAAACTAATTCCTTCTGCCTGCACAAAGTCTATATCCCACTATTCCCTGCAATTTTGTTTGTGCCCATCTAAAAGCCTCTTAATTGCCTTTATTATATTGGTACCTCCTACCACTGGGAGCACACTGCAGTCCCCTGCCACTCTGCGCTAGGACACATCATCGGTGATGTAACTTGGGTCATTGGATTTCTTGGGTTTTTTCAACATCAGTCACTCCTGCCAGTGCATACCAGCCAGTGTTGATCAGGCCCCTGCTTGTGTCCCAGCAGCATTGTTTCACGGGTCACATAACCATTCGGAGACTCGCTCAGCACCCTCTGTGACAGTCCTGCTGGCCCTTTTCTTTGCAGCCCCCATAATGCCAAGGAGGCAGTAGGTTCTGCACAGCAAGCAGCCAGCAAACCCTCTACACCCCACTTCTATAGATTCGTATTGTGCCCTCCATCCCTGTCTCTGGCACTCCATTACCAGCTCCTGGTATTTTGCTTTCCTACGTTCAAACGCCTCCCTTAATCCGGTCTTCCCAAGGCACTGTCAGTTCTACCATGACCACTTACTTCAAGGTTTCTGGCAGAATGACCATGTCAGACCTTGGGGATGATGATGCAATAAAGTCAGGGAACTTTAATTGCTTGCAAAGATCAACTTTCAGTTGTCAGTCAGCAAGACACAGGACATACATCTATTTAGCAATCAGGAAGACAGAGTGTTTCCCAGCCAATGAAACAGGTTTGAACTGTACTTCCTACTGTATGATAGGCAGCTAATTTCTACACATATGCTCTGCGAAAATCAGCAGAATTATTTGTTACCTAATGATCTATTCTGCAGCTGAAGACATGAACACTGGAAAGAATTGCTCTGAACTTAATAATTTACATGCACCTGACAACAGTTCAACACCTTCTCAGGAAAAAGACATCTCAGGTAGTGCATCACCCGCTCAGGATGGCACAGAGCTGCCAGTCTAGATATTCTCACAATGAAATGACAACCTTCTGACTCGTGAGGGAAGGATCTTACCCTCTCTGCAAAGCTCTTAATTATATTGCTGCCAAACAGATTGCAAGTGCAACAGGGTCCGAGAGGTATATTTCAGCCATAAGACTGCTCGCACTAAACCATATTGTCTTTGCCCACTGCGGCTGCAACTAATTCAAAGCTCCGCTGCCGTGTGAAGATGCTCTTCTCTGAACGATATTATCCCCTGTGTATATCATACATCCAGTAAAAACAGTGTTTCTCAATGCCTTCACTGGCTACGTGACTTAAACAAGGGTTAATATTTTTCGGAGTAGAATAGCTTCACACAGCAGGTTGCATCAACACTGATGTAGGGTTTCAACCCGAATCGCCAACAATTCCTCCCCCACTGATGCTACAGGACCCACTTTGTTGCTCCAACAGATCGTTTCCTGCTCAAGATTCTAACTTCTGCATTCTTGTGTTTCCAGCGCTTCTCAATGGTGTTTACTGAGCCAAGCGTTATTGCCAAGCATTTGCAGAGAATAGATTTCTGCAAAGGTTAAATAGGGATACACGAGCAGGAGTCTTAGGATGCGGGAAACAGGTGTTGATACTTATTAACAAGCTTTCCAGAAGAGAGATGGGAAAATTGAGTTTGGATGCCAGGATTAGTTATCACCTGGGACAAAGCAGTGGACACAGATGAAATAGGAACCTTCAAAATGGAATTGGTTAAGTATTTGAAAAGACAAATCCTTCAGGGCCATAGGAATAGAGGAGGATAGTGGGACAAATTGATCAATTCTCTCAAAGGCATGGCACATGATCAGAAGGGCCAAATGGTGTCCCTGTGCAATGTGAAATGGTGAGGTTTCTGTGCTTTTTAGCAGTAGTGTGCCGTACAGCTAGTTTATGAGAAATCCTCTCTGTAGCGTGGTCTCACCCCGTCTGCAGGACATGTCAAGGAATCCCAGAGGAAGTGTCAAAATAAATTACATCTGGTGCGCAGCCCTCTCCTCGGTGACATCGAGGATAGAATGACAGTCTGACAGCTTTCAAATTGCTTTGTGCTACTTGGGGAAAGCAGTATAGCTTGGAGTCATCACAGGCAAGGAACTGTACCTTACCCATTCAGAAAGTGGGACAGCAAGCAGAGGGAAGTGCATTCATATCCAAGGTGACTGCATCCGACTCAAAAATGGAAATACAAACTTCTTCAAATATAGGATATTCAGTATATTCTTTTTGATTTGATAGAATATGGTTTTATAACATGGAGAATATTAGTATAATTGCTCACAGTGCAACCAGAAATAAGGGGAAGAAAAGCAGAAAATGCTGGAACATTCCATTAGCCAGGCAGTGAGAAAAAAGAAAGAGGATCAATGTTTTATTTGTACCGTCTTTTGCCAAAATGAC
Organism: Mobula hypostoma; assembly: GCF_963921235.1. NCBI lineage: Eukaryota > Metazoa > Chordata > Chondrichthyes > Myliobatiformes > Myliobatidae > Mobula > Mobula hypostoma. The sequence goes on along the minus strand of NC_086100.1, from coordinate 88,434,222 downwards.
AACAAAGGATCACAGGCACAAAACAATGACTGTTTATCTCGTCCTGCAGATGCTGCCTGACCTGTTGAGCTTTTGTAGCGCTTCCTGGTTTGTTTCAGAATTTTGATTGTCATTAAGTATAAGGCGGACCCTGGCTCATATCAAGATCAATTTTCCTTAGAGCAAAGAAGATTGAGAAGGAGGTTGATAGAGATATACAAAATTATGAGGGCACAGGGGAGTCAACAGGAATTTTATCCCTTGCCAGAGTTACCTAGAACTAGGAGGTATATATTTCAGGTAAGGTGTAAAAGGTTTAGAAGGGATTTGAAGGACTTTTTCATACAAAGATTGGTTGGGATCTAGAACTAAGTGTCTGAGTGATGTTGGAAGCAGAGGCTCTCACAATATTTCAAAACTATCTCGATGAGCACTTGAATCATCAGCAAGACATAAAAGGCTACAACCAGGTGCTGGTAATTTGGGTTAATATAGAACAGTGCATGAATCAGTGCTGTATGACACTAAGACTGAATATCTGACCGATACTCTGAAGACCATTAACATAGCAACTGGGGAAAATGGTGGAGAACAGGAGTTATTTTGGAAGTACATCTGAAGATCTCTATTCTATACATCCAGAGTATGGTTAGAGATACAAGAGACTTCAGGTGCTGGATCCCAGAACAATAAATAACCTGGAAGAACTCAGAAGGTCAAGCAACATCTGTGGGAGGAAAGGAACTCTGGATATTTTGGGTTGAAACCCTGCATCGGACAGAACCTGTTTGCTTATTCCGGATTTCTGCCAAAATGGATCCTGGGTTTCTAGTTGTTCCCAGATCCAGAATATTTGGAAAAGACAATAAGCAAATGTCTTAAGTGTTTTATATAGTTTATTCAAATATAAAGTATTGTATTACATACAAATAATATTCAAAACTAGTTACATAAAGCAATGTTGTTGAAGATTGCTAAGGGAATTGTTATTAGACAAAACACTTGAAATATTGTACAACAAACAAAATGCTGGAGGAACTCAATGGGTCAGCCAGCATCTGTGGAAGGAAATGGATGGTTAATGTTCAGGGGCAAGATTCTTCATCTGGACTTCGTTCTGCCCCAAGGGGTGAGACCAGAGGTCCATCGGTGAAATAAATATCTGCATCACATTTCTGAATGGGCATCATTTTCTTGATTTCAGCATTTTGATTCTGAGTTAGAACACTGCAGTTTCAAAATCAATGGCGCACAAAAATCTAAGCTAGAACTTTCAGTACGTTACTGAGGGACTGCTGCATTATCTGAGCAGGCCACCTTTGGATAAAATATCTGCTCATGATCCCTTAGAACCAAATCAAACAGGAGCACGGTGTCACTGGGGCTTCTGACTAGTACATTTTATCAGCCAGCATCACCAAGTTATTAGCCATTGACATTAGTGTTCTTGTTGCTGGAACTGGCTGTTCACATGTTTCTTATCTGTTGTGTTTCCTCCAGCCAATACTTCAATAGTACCTCATTGGCAATAACTCACATTGGGACATACTGAGGTTGTGAAAAGTGAAAGATCAACTTCAAGTTTTCCTTTTGTTTTTACTCTACTGCCCTTGTGATGTTTTGTGATCATTAGCCAGCCATTAATAATTATTCCGAACAAGTACCTGTCTTTTAGTTAAACCATATCAATTGATTTCAAGAAACAATCACTACAATTCGATACCCTTTGACTCGTGGCCTGCTACACAAAAAGGTGTTATTGAAATGGAAAGAGTACAGTAGAGATTTACAAGGATATCGCCTGTATTTGAGGGGCTGAGTTATAAGGAAAGATGGGCAGACTAGGACTTCACTCCTTGGAACGTAGGAGATTGATAGGTATTCTGAGACTCTTATTATATAATCACAAAGGAGCACAAATACAATGAATATACTCAGTTTTTTATTCCCTCATGGTTGGCAAATCAAGAACTAGAGGGCATAGGTTTAAGGTAAGAGTGAAGAGGTTTAATAGGAACTTGAGGGAAAGGGTGGTGTGCATGTGGAATGAGTAGCTGAGGCAGCTATAATTACAACCTTTGCTGTGGGCAGATACATGGATAGGAAAGGTATAGAGGGATATTGGCCAAGTGCTGGCAAATGCAACTAGCTTGTATGGGCATCTTGGTTAGCATGGCCTACTTAGACCGAAGGACCTTTTTCCAGGCTGAATAACTCTACGCATCTTTTGTGACATCTTTGACATTGCATCCACAGCTACCTTCAACACCCTCCCTAAGTGTTATACTGCCCACAGAGCTCTCTGTTTAATCAAAGTTTGCAACAGAGTCTCAGTCTGCGTTGCTGTGGTATTTTGTTCTATTTCATTATAGAGATGCATAAAATTATGAGGGGCATCAATAGAGAGCCTGGGGAAATCAAGAACTAAAGGACATACATTTAAAGGGAGAAGTGTAGGAGGAAACTGGGGGTAAACTTTTTCCACCCAGAGGGAGGTCAATATATGGAATGAAATGACAGAGGAAGTTGTTCAGGCAGATACATTAATAAGTTTTAAAAGCTCTAAGACAGGTACTTGGACAGGAAAGATTCAGGAGAATATGGGCCAAACATGGGCAAATGGGATTAGCTTAATAGGAAGTTGTGGTCATGATGGAGCAGTTGGGCTGAAGGGCTTGTTTCTGTACTTCATCAGTCAATGATATATTGGGAACTTTGACAGCAATCACTCTGATTTTTTTTGTTGGTAATTCAAATACAATATAAAGTCCCAAGACAGAAACACCATCATGTAACCATGTTCCTTTGAAAAACACTGCACTTTCACATATCAATTATTTCCACATCAGCACTCCATGTTTGTATTCAGAAACTGTCATATAAGGACTTGGAGATGGGATGTTATGTTGAAGTTGTAACAAGACATCGGTGAGGTCCAATTAGGAATACTGTTAGTCCTGACGAAGGGTCTCAGCCTGAAACGTCGACTGCACCTCTTCCTATAGATGCTGCTTGGCCTGCTGCGTTCACCAGCAACTTTGATGTATGTTGTTAGGAATACTGTATGTAGTTTTGGTCACCTATCTACAGGAAAGATGTAAGTGAGGTTGAAAGAGTGCAGAGAAAATTTACAAAGATGTTGCTGAGTCCAGAGGACCTGAATTATGGGGATAGATTGAGTAGATTCGGACTTTATTCCTTGTAACATAGAAGACTGAAGGGAGATTTGATAGAAGTGTACAAAATTATGAGGGGGTACAGATAGGGTAAATGCAAACAGGCTTTTTTTCATTGAGGTAGGGTGGGACTACAACCAGAGATCATGGGTTAAGGTTGAAAGGTGAAAAGTTTAAGGGGAACCCTCTTCACTCAGAGGGTCATGAGAGTGTGGAACAAGCTTCCAGCACGAGTGGTGAATGTGAGTTCAATTTCAATGTTTAAGAGGAGTTTGGATAGGTACATGGATGGTAGGGGTAGGAGTTTGATGTGCACTAGATGGGCTGAAGGGCCATTTCTGTGCTGTGCTTTTCTATGACTCTATAATGAGGGTGGGGCAGTGCTTGCTCCAAGTGACCAATAACCGTGCCTCTTGCACTTTTTGATAGAAATCCCTTTGGAACTGCAGAGAGATCCTTTGGAACTGTTTTCTGTGTGTTTAACCTGAACATCAGCACTTGAATCAGTCCAGTACACCCAGGAGAAGATTGTTTACACCTGGCAGGGCGGGCAGAGGGCATGTTTTGATGTATCATGAAAAACGGTACCTCTGAGAGTATATTGCTCCCTCAACGAGGCAAGCTTAGCTTAAATCTGGGAAGTGGAACTCAAAGGAGGTGCTGAGATGGTGAAAAAGGCCCTCAAACACTGAGAAGGGTGCATCACCCCAGGGGTCCACTGGAGTGGCAATGATATTATGGTTTAAGTAAAGTGCTAACATTGCTGAATCAATTGACCATGTGACATGAAGAATGTTGAAGTTTTGCATCACATTTATCCCTTTGAATGTATTTTATTATGCTTAAATTATTTTTTAAAAAAACAACAATCTTCTGCTTCAGAGGGCTGAGGGTTGCCTTTGAGTAGAACTGACAGTATCTCTCAATAGAAAGTAAACAGGGTGGCTAACATCTGCTGCAGTGTGAGAGGAACACTGATAGAAACCGTGCAGTCACTGGGAATGTGGCCAACTTGCAGCTCAGGTTTGTTGCTGAAACTATTCAGAAGGTCGGCTTATGAGTCCAAAAGATTACAAACTCCAGGTGCACACACAAGCTCCATTCTTCCTGCTTCCAAACAGAATGCATCAGGGAGCATCCTAACCAGAAAATCTCACTCAGCATGAAACGCCACCTAAACCTCTCCAAATTTAAAAATCATTCACTTGCTTATTAGTCTATTGAACTCAACTCACTGTCTCGCCAATTTATAATTCCATCAGTGTCTGCATTCCGATTGCTTATCTGACATCCCAGATCCTGTGGGCCCTGGCACAGGGATTGGAAAGGAGAATCTGGGCATGCTTTCCAATTCCTTGTTTGATTTTCTTCCCCCACGCCAATCACCTGAATGACATCAGGGTTCTGGTCTTTTCAACTCCTTGGACCTTTCCCTTAAATGTTGCAAGGACGGAGCAGAAATTCTCGGCAATCTTTGCCACTTTCACGGTCCAAATACTACAGCCACATCTAACAGCAAGAGCAGCATTGGAGAACTTTATTGTTGGGATAGGGGGAGATGAGAACTACCTACATCATAAACTGCACCCAGGTGCTGCTATGCCAGCCTTGTGAACCCACGAACACGGGGTTGCTCCTATTAAAAAAGGAATGCTTTAGGTAGTAGATTTTAAGTGAGTTTTACAGTTTTGGGGCACAACCAATTATAATGAATGGCACACCATGATTTGATGACTACATCATGAAAACCATCCTGCAGCTTAAAGGTAGGAGTCAATAGCCCCCAGGCAAAGATCAGGAAAGTTTTTCAAATACACGATGAGGCCATGTTCAGGTTGGAGGAGCAACAATTCATACTTCATCTGAGTAGTCTCCATCATGATGGCATGAACATTGATTTCTCTAACTCCTAGTTATTTCTCCCTCCTCCCCCTTCCCTCTTTCTCCATTTTCACCCTTTCTCTTCTCCTCACCTGCTCACTACCTCCCCTCTGGTGGCTCTCTTCTTTCCCTTTCTCACATGGTCCTCTCTCAAATTCGGCCCTTTACCTCTTCTGCCTTTCACCTCCCAGCTTCTTACTTCATCACCCCTCCCCCACACCTGGTCTCAGCTGCCAGCTTCTATTCCTACCCAACCCATCCCACCCACCCCCCCCCGACTTTCTTATTCTGGCTTCTTCCCCCTTCCTCTCCAGTCCTGATAAGGGTCTTGGCCTGAAATACTGACTGTTCACTTCCCTCCACAGATGTTGCCTCCTGCTGAGTTTCTCCAGCTCTTTGTGTCTTCAGTTTACTTATTTATAAATACAGGCCTTTCTGTCCAAATGAGTCGTGCTGCCCAGCAACCCACCTATTTAACCTTACCCTAACCACAGGACAATTTTCAATGACTAATTAACCTACTAACCCATATGTCTTTGGACTGTGGGAGAAAATCAGAACACCCAGAGGAAAGCCATGCAGTCACACTGGGAAAACGTCCAAACTCCTGAGAGACGTCAGAGGAATTGAACTCCAAACTGCAGAATGACCCCAGCTGTAATAGTGCTGCACTAATCACTATCCTGAACCCACATTAATGAGGATGTCGTACAAACATGGTGCATGCAAATTGGCCATCATCTTTCATAAATGGAAATAGAGGTGTACAACATGGAACCCATTCATCCATGCTGACGAAGATCACTTCCCAAACTAGTCCCATCTGCCTGCATTGGGCCTATATCCCTCCAAGACTTTTCTATCAATATACCTGTCTAACTGTCACTTAAACATTATAATTGTACTTACCTCTGCTACTTCCTCTGGCAGCCCACTCCATGTACCCACCATCTTCTGTGTAAAATATTTTCCCTCTTCTCACCTTAACCATTGTCCTTCAGTTTCAGATTCCCCTACCCTGGGAAAAAGACTGCAGACGTACGTATACTGCACCTTATCTCGGACCTCATGATTTTATACAACTCTGTCCTGTCACCCCTCAGTCTCTGCTCTCCAGTTCTACCCTATCCATCTATCATGTATCCATCTTCTGCTGCTCTCCATTTTCCCCCATCCATCAATCCATCTTCTACTTCTAACTTAAAGCTTTCCAGTTCTGTAATTTCTCATGAATCTTTTTTACACCGGTTTCAGTGTACTGACATATTTCTAGAGCTGAGTGACCAGAACTGAGGACAATAGCCCAAGAGGGGTCTCACCAACAACCCATACAGCTGCAACATGACATTCCAACTCTCGTACTCAATGTCCTGATGGATGAAGCCAAATTCCCAACAGTACAGCAACACGCACACTTTACAAAAGCCCCAGCTGTGATAGGTGCACACAAAAACACCTTGTTTATTGGTAATCACAAGGCACCAGGTACTCTGCATGGCTACTTCCTCCTATCCTTCCAGTCTGATGAAGAGTTTCTGACTGAAAAGTCAACTTTTTACTCCTCTCCACAGATGCTACCAGCATTTTGTGTGTGTTACTCTGGATTTCCAGCACCTGCAAAATCAGTTGTGTTTGTAGACTAAGCCAAGTCCACTGCTTCAGGATTAAAGCTGGTAAGTTTATTGTATGAGTTAAGTGACTCCTTATAGAGTTTCAATCTAATTTCCATGACCTCCTAATAATCAGGCACCAGCCACAGTGGCTACCTGGCATGTCACTGGAGCAAGTAAAACCCCAGAAACACAAAAGACAGCAGATGCTGGAATCTGGAGTAACCAATCTGCTGGAGGGTGTTCCAAGAGGCTTCTGTGGGAGCGAAAGAACTGCCAATATTTTGTGTGAAAACCCTGAATCAGAACTCAGTGAGAAAAGCCGTGTTGTTCCTCACTCAGTGTACAATACAGGCCAGCGAAGTCTGGGACCCCATCCTCAGTCTATTGGGAGGTGGGGGACGGGCCACTGCTAGCACGGGGTGACATTAGGGTGGGTAAAGGATGATGCAAGGACACAAACGAGTTGCATAAGGTTCGTTTTGGCTACTTTGTACAGTTGTTTGGGAAAGATGTGTTCAAAATGCAAGGAAGAAATTCCCCTGTGAATTATTTTGTTGCTGTTACAAGCAAACTAATTCAAACACAATATGTAACTAAATCTGTGCATTTCATTATCACCACTTCCGATTATGTTTAGCAAAAAAATTGTTTTGTTAAATTTCTCATTACATTAATGAACAAATCCATCTCCTGAATTCAGCGGAGGCAGCGAAAGATCACAGTGCATTTTATTACAAATCCCCTGATGGAAAATGTGAATTTCTAGCAGCTATAAAGTTTCAACTACTGAGAGCCCAGGAGCCAAAGTTGATTTACGTCAGGCACAGCTTGACAGGCAGCTTCCAGTGATATCCTGCTCTGTGCTTCAGTTCAGTGTAAGCAAGCCCTGGCAGAGGCAGAAGATACAAAAAATAAACTTCCTGTAATCTGGCATCCGATTGTCCAGAGCTCATTCATTAGACCAAAGGACCACAGGACATGAGAGCAGTATTATGCCATTTGGGCCATTGAAACTGCTCCAACATTCAATCAAGGTTGATTTATTATCCCTCTCCACCACAGTCTCTTGCCTTCTCCCCATATCCTTTGATGCCCTTACTGATCAAGAACCTTTCAACCTCCACTTTCAATATACCCAATGGCTTGGGACCCACAGCCATCTGTGCCAATGGATTTCACAGAGTCACCACCCTTTGGCTCAAGAAGTTCCTCCTGTGGAAGGAGTCTGTGGGATAGACATTGTAGCTGAGCCTGACGGTGCAGGTTTCTAGATGTTTGTACCTTCTGCCCAATGGAAGAGGAGAGAAGGGAGAAGGTCCAGGGTGGGTGTAGCCTTTGATTACATTGGTAACCTTGCCAAGACAAAGAAGTGTCAACAGAGTCCATGGAGGGGAGGTTGGCTTTCATAATGGACTGAGCAGTATCCACAGCTCTCTGCAATTTCTTGTGGTTTCGGGCAGAACAGCTCCCATGCTGAGGTGCATCTACGACTGGGGTCCAAAGGTCAGTTGGGTCAGTGCACCGTGGGCAGCCTGAACTGGAACTGGCTACCAGAATGCCGGGGGTTAGGAATGTGTGTCGTTTGAAGGGGAAAAAGTCACAACCTATCGAGCATCTCCTTATAACTGAAGGCCTCCAGTCCAGTAACATCCTCATGTATCTTTCCAGCAGTCTTTCCAGTTTCGTGCAATCCTTCTTATAACTGGTGACCCCCAACAGTGACAATTCTCCAAGTTCCTGGGCAGTAACATCTCAGATCAGTTCTGAACCCAATCAAAGAAAGCAACCTGTGGATCTACCTTGTTCGATTCAGTATGTCACCTAAGACTCTTTAGATGTACAATGGAGGATTCTGACTGTTTGCATCACAGCTTGGTATGGAACCTCCAATGAAGAGGATTGCGGGAGGTTATAGACTCAGAAAGCTCCATCAGAAGTACTTACCTCCCAACAAGCAACAGGCACCTGGGGCTGGAGCCGGAGTCTGTATCACAGCTCGGTCAGTACACAGTTAATGACAGAACACCTAACAGCGCTGATTACAGGGGGGTTTGGGGTCTAAGTCTGTGCCTGTTTGAAAGTGGCTGCACAAGGAGTACTGTGGTAATGAAGGTGTATGGCATGCTTGCACTAATTAGTTGTGGCACTGTGTTCAAGAGTTGGAACTGCATCTGGAGCAATCAGTACTGGTCACCGCATTCTAGGAAGGATGTGCAGATTATGTAGAGGGTTCAGAAGAGGGTTACCAGGATTCTGTCTAGAGTGGAGGCCATATAAGGAGAGGTTGGACAAACTAGGGTTCTTTCTTCTGGAGAAGTGAAGGCTGAGGGAAGACCTGATAGAAGTCTATATAATTATGACATACATAGACATGATCTGTCTCCCAGAATAGAAATGTCATTTTCCCAGGACATGCATTCAAGGGCAGAGGGGGAAAATTCAAAGGGGATGTGTGGAGCAACACATATCAAAGTTGCTGGTGAACGCAGCAGGTCAGGCAGCATCTACAGGAAGAGGAATGTTTTTGTTTTAAAGAGAGAGCACGGCAAACGCCTGGAATACACTGCCAGGTGTTATGGTGGGAGGCAGATAGCATCGAGACAATTTTAATAGTCTCTTAGATAGGCGCACGAGCACACAACAAAGGGAATGGAGGGATGTGAACCATGTGCAAGCAAAAGGGCTTAATTAATTCAGCAAAACATGACTCCCGAAGAAGGGTCTCGGCCCAAAACGTCAACTGTCCCGAAGAAGGATCTCAGTCCTAAAAAGAGACAGTTTATTCATTTCCCTAGATGCTGCCTGACAAGGTGAGTTCCTCCAGTATATTGTGTGTGTTGCTTTGGATTTCCAGCATCTGCAGAATTTCTCATGTTTATGATTGTTGGATGCAGAACTGTTCCTAGATTGTTTAATATTCTCTGTTCTCTATTCACTGGATAACATGTAAAAGAGGTGAAATAAAAGACTGTTTAAGTTTCACAGGATTTGCATCCAATCATTTGGAAAATCTGGTTGTCTGGCACCACCAACCTCTCAAATGCAAACACAGGAATTCTGCAGATGCTGGAAATTCAAGCAACATACATCAAAGTTGCTGGTGAAGGCAGCACGCCAGGCAGCATCTTTAGGAAGAGGTACAGTTGACGCAGGCCGAGACCCTTCGTCAGGACTAACTGAAGGAAGAGTTAGTAAGAGATTTGAAAGTGGGAGGGGGAGGGGGAGATCCAAAATGATAGGAGAAGACAGGAGGGGGAGGGATGGAGCCAAGAGCTGGACAGGTGATTGGCAAAGAGGATACGAGAGGATCATGGGACAGGAGGTCCGGGGAGAAAGACAGGGGGGGCTGGGGGGGGGGGGACCCAGAGGATGGGCAAGGGGTATAGTCAGAGGGACAGAGAGAGGAAAAGGAGAGTGAGAGAAAGAATGTATGTATAAAAATAAATAACGGATGGGGTACGAGGGGGAGGTGGGGCATTAGCGGAAGTTTGAGAAGTCAATGTTCATGCCATCAGGTTGGAGGCTACCCAGACGGAATATAAGGTGTTGTTCCTCCAACCTGAGTGTGGCTTCATCTTTACAGTAGAGGAGGCCATGGATAGACATGTCAGAATGGGAATGGGATGTGGAATTAAAATGTGTGGCCACTGGGAGATCCTGCTTTCTCTGGCGGACAGAGCGTAGGTTTTCAGCAAAACAATCTCCCAGTCTGCGTCGGGTTTCGCCAATATATAGAAGGCCACGTCGGGAGCACCGGACACAGTATATCACCCCAGCCGACTCACAGGTGAAGTGTCGCCTCACCTGGAAGGACTGTCTGGGGCCCTGAATGGTGGTAAGGGAGGAAGTGTAAGGGCATGTGTAGCACTTGTTCCGCTTACAAGGATAAGTGCCAGGAGGGAGATCAGTGGGGAGGGATGGGGGGGACGAATGGACAAGGGAGTTGTGTAGGGAGCAATCCCTGCGGAAAGCAGAGGGGGGGAAGGAAAGATGTGCTTAGTGGTGGGATCCCGTTGGAGGTGTCGGAAGTTACGGAGAATAATATGTTGGACCCGGAGGCTGGTGGGGTGGTAGGTGAGGAACAGGGGAACCCTATTCCTAGTCGGGTGACAGGAGGATGGAGTGACAGCAGATGTGTGTGAAATGGGGGAGATGCATTTGAGAGCAGAGTTGATAGTTGAGGAAGGGAAGCCCCTTTCTTTAAAAAAAAACCTCTCAAATGTGCTGGATTGCAACTAAGGAGCATCTCCAACTTCAGGATGCCATCGAGTAATTTGTATCAAATGAAATTATTCTTTTGTGGTGGGAGGATGGAGTGACTCTCCTTTTGTGGTAATACAGGAAATACAATTTTAAATCTTGGCACATCAAATTCCCATTGATAACTGTGCTCTTATGATCAGATAATGTATTTTTGGAGGCACTTAAGTAAATGGAGTGGATGCTGGAAATTTGAAAGAGAAACAGAAAGTGCTGTAAACACTCAGCAGAACAGGCAGCATCTGTGAAGGGAGAAGCAGGGTATCATTTCAGTTCAATGGCCCTTCATTAGACAGGAACTAACACACTTCACAGAGCTTTCCTGCACCCCTTTGAAACAGCGCAGTGGGGTATGCACCTGGCTCCTCAGTTTAATGTCTCATCCTGAAAGATGACACCTCCAACAGTACAGCAATCCTTCACTATTCCAGTGTCAGCCTGGGCATTGGCTTGGCAGAGTTCCCAGTTTTCATTCAAGACTACTGACCACAGCAAGTTAAATGGGCAGAAAAAAATTCTGCAAAGGTTCTCACTTTCCATCGCAACGAAGAGTACACTACAGACTGAACACTGCATATGTAACCAGCCTTGCTTGTTGGTAACAAAAGTCCTCTGAGAAATGATTTTAGACAATCCTAACTCGGGTTTTGACGGTAGCAGCCTGTGACAGAGTGGAATTAATCCTACAACCAACATCAGTGTCCAGATATTGGAAGACTAATTAAAAATGTTATATGGGAGGGAGTTGTCTTGGGCCTATTGCTGAGGCCCCTTCACTTTCATTATCATAAGACTGGGAAAGTGTAGGTGATAATTGACTTTTCGATGATTTTAAGTTCCCTGGCCCCCACCGCTTTATTTTCACCTTGGATGTCCAGTCCTTATATACTTCCATCCCCCATCAGGAAGGTCTCAAAGCTCTACGCTTCTTTTTGGATTCCAGACCTAATCAGTTCCCCTCTACCACCACTCTGCTCTGTCTAGCGGAATTAGTCCTTACTCTTAATAATTTCTCCTTTGGCTCCTCCCACTTCCTCCAAACTAAAGGTGTAGCTATGGGCACCCGTATGGGTCCTAGCTATGCCTGCCTTTTTGTTGTCTTTGTGGAACAATCCATGTTCCGTACCTATTCTGATATCTGTCCCCCACCTTTCCTTCGCTACATCGATGACTGCATTGGCACTGCTTCCTGCACACATGCTGAGCTCGTTGACTTTATTAACTTTGCCTCCAACTTTCACCCTGCCCTCAAGTTTACCTGGTCCATTTCCGACACTGCCCTCCCCTTTCTAGATCTTTCTATCTCTATCTCTGGAGACAGCTTATCCACTGATGTCTACTATAAGCCTATTGACTCTCACAGCTATCTGGACTATTCCTCTTCTCACCCTGTCTCTTGCAAAAATGCCATCCCCTTCTCGCAATTCCTCCGTCTCCGCCGCATCTGCTCTCAGGATGAGGCTTTTCATTCCAGGACGAGGGAGATGTCCTCCTTTTTTAAAGAAAGGGGCTTCTCTTCCTCCACCATCAACTCTGCTCTCAAACACATCTCCCCCATTTCACGCACATCTGCTCTCACTCCATCCTCCCGCCACTCCACTAGGAATAGGGTTCCCCTGGTCCTCACCTACCACCCCACCAGCCTCCGGATCCATATTATTCTCCGTAACTTCCGCCACCTCCAACGGGATCCCACCACTTAGCACATCTTCCCCTCCCCCCGCCTCTGCTTTCCGCAGGGATCGCTCCCTACGCGACTCCCTTGTCCATTCGTACCCCCCATCCCTCCCTACCGATCTCCCTCCAGGCACTTATCCCTGTAAGCAGAACAAGTGCTACACATGCCCTTACACTTCCTCCCTTACCACCATTCAGGGCCCCAGACAGTCCTTCCAGGTGAGGCGACACTTCACCTGTGAGTCGGCTGGGGTGATATACTGCGTCCGGTGCTCCCGATGTGGCCTTTTATATATTGGCGAGACCCGACGCAGACTGGGGGACCGCTTTGCTGAACATCTACGCTCTGTCCGCCAGAGAAAGCAGGATCTCCCAGTGGCCACACATTTTAATTCCACATCCCATTCCCATTCTGACATGTCTATCCACGGCCTCCTCTACTGTAAAGATGAAGCCACGATCAGGCTGGAGGAACAACACCTTATATTCCGTCTGGGTAGCCTCCAACCTGAGGGCATGAACAGTGACTTCTCAAACTTCCGCTAATACCCCACCTCTCCCTCGTACCCCATCCGTTATTTAGTTTTATACACACATTCTTTTTCTCACTCTCCTTTTTCACCCTCTGTCCCTCTGACTATACCCCTTGCCCATCCTCTGGGTTCCCCCCCCCCCCCCGGTCTTTCTCCCCGGACCTCCTGTCATATCCCTTTTGCCAATCACCTGTCCAGCTCTTGGCTCCATCCATCCCCCTCCTGTCTTCTCCTATCATTTTGGATCTCCTCCTCCCCCTCCCACTTTCAAATCTCTTCCTCACTCTTCCTTCAGTTAGTCCTGACAAAGGATCGCGGCCTGAAACGTCAACTGTACCTCTTCCTAGAGAAGCTGCCTGGCCTGCTGCGTTCACCAATAGAAATGCATGTAGGTGATGGGCAGGTGAGGGGGGTGATGTCTAGGTAACTACAGGGGGAGGGATGAGAAAGGTGAATAATGGGTGAGAGACCCTGGGCTGACAGGTGGAAGTACAAATGGAATTTAGTGGTATACCTGAAGTTTGAAAATTCAAATGTTCCCACCTACTGCCCCAGAGGAATACCCTGTGCCATTTGGCAGTTGACCTGACCTGTAAATAGGTGCTTGTTGGTCAGGATTGAACTTAAATAACTGGGCCCATGAGGCAACAAGTTTATAACTCTGTCAGATTGTCACTATTCCAATAGCGGTCTGCAGAATCATGATTCAACATACAGTAATAGGCACTGACTTGTATAGAGAGGTGTTAGGTCTGGTCACCAGATGTTCAGGTGAAGCAGCAGTTTTAAGCAGCAAATTAAAAGAAAGTAAAGAGATAGAGAGGCTTGAGGGTGAAAGAGGTGCCCAATGGGAGGATAAGTCATATCAAGGGTATGCAGGAGACCATAACTGGAGGAGTGCAATAGATTTTAAAGCTGGAATGGGATACTGGAGGGTGGGGGAAAGGGAGGGTTGGAACTTCTCTAACTTCCGCTAAGGCCCCACCTCCCCCTCGTACCCCATCTGTTACTCATTTTTATGCACACATTCTTTCTCTCACTCTCCTTTTTCTCTCTCTGTCCCTCTGAATATACCTCTTGCCCATCCTCTGGGTCACCCCCCCCTTTCTTCCCGGACCTCCTGTCCCATGATCCTCTCGTATCCCCTTTTGCCTATCACCTGTCCAGCTCTCGGCTCTATCCCTCCCCCTCCAGTCTTCTCCTATCATTTTGCATCTCCCCCTCCCCCTCCAGCTTTCAAATCCCTTACTCACTCTTCCTTCAGTTAGTCCTGACGAAGGGTCTCGGCCTGAAACGTCGACTGCACCTCTTCCTATAGATGCTGCTTGGCCTGCTGCGTTCATCAGCAACTTTGATGTATGTTGCTTGAATTTCCAGCATCTGCAGAATTCCTGTTGTCTGACATGGAAATGTTTGTTTAACAGGAGCCCAATATTGTCCAGTCAGCTTCAGGGATAATGGAGATGGTACCCAGTGTGAACATTAAATCAGTGCAGGGTGACACTGGAAATTGAGGACTGGCCACATGGATGTCTAGAATGAGAATTTCAAGAGTCCAGTTGGATGCTAAAGGCATCTTACTATCCTGGATTTGTAGATGTTAAATTTCCCATATATTTTCATGGCGACCAAATATCAACCTTCAAAAATTTCCTCCAAGGAGATGTAGTTCCTTGGCAACCACTAAAAATGACTGACAGCATTTGGATCAGTCACACCTTATTGGTCAATGTTAACCCAAAGCTGCTTAGATTCTCACAGGGAAATTACTCATCTGCAACAATCACTGACACTCTGCAAATTGAATTTGTTCTGCCATCCTCTCCATTACTTCAACCTCCATAGAAAGCAGGAAGGTCACTCAGTTCAGCTGCAAGCACTAATAATAGAGACCGAGTCCACAGGACTGGAGAGAAATTTGGAAGCTCATCATATTTTTGTAATTACAAACCACAATACTTCAGCTCTGAAAATAAACGACTTAAAGAATTAAAGAGAAATGCAAGCAAAAGTAAGGAGTAGTCATTCACTCACCGCCCGCCCCCCTCAGCTTATCACATGAGAATGACAAGGCAATTTTCACGGAGTCACAGGACACAACTGGGGAGCTAAACGACAAGGCAGAGTTAAAAAAAAATGTCCTTTAAGCTGCCACGAGTCAATGGTGAGATCAGAACTTGGAGGGAACAGAGAAAACTGGGGGCAAGGCTGGAACAGGTGAAAATAATTTTAAAAATGTAAGTTAATTAGAATACTTTGTCTTCTCTATTTATTTTATATACAACCTAGCAATTCAAAATTGTAGCAAGTAAGTTATACACATGAATTTTAGCCACAACTTACGCCATACGTAACACACTTCTGGATATTCAATCTCAATGTGTTGTCCATGTAAATGCTGAGGGTTACAGGGTCCATTCTGTGATGGTACTCAATGTACCAGCCGGGACTGATATCATTTGTGTAAGATTTCACTGCAATACAAACACCTGTGTGTGATTCTGTTTATTGACCACAGACCAGCATTTAACACAATCATTCCTACAGTTCTGATCAAAAAGCTCCAGAACCTGGGCCTTTGTATCTACCTCTGCAAATGGATCCTCAACTTTGTAACAGGAAGACCACAGTCTGCATGGATTGGAAATAACATCTCCACCTCACTGACAATCAACACTTGCACACCTCAGGGATACGTGCTCAGCCCACTGCTCTACTCTCTCTACAGTCACGACTGCGTGGCTAAGCACTACTCAAATGCCATCTCTAAATTTGTTGACAATACAACAATTGTTGGCACAATTTCAGATGGTGACGAGAGGCCGTACAGGAGTGAGATATACCAGCTAGTTGAGTGGTGTTGCAGCAATAAGCTTGCACTCAACATCAGTAAGACCAAGGAACTAACTGTGGACTTCAGGGAGAGTAAGAGGAGGGAACACACACCACTACTCTTAGAGGGATCAGATGTGAAAAGAGTGAGCAATTGTAAGTTCTTGGGTGTCAACATCGCTAAGGATCTATCTGGGATCCAACATATCAATGCAGCTACAAAGAAGGCACAACAGCAGCTATGTTTTATTAGGAGTTTGAGGAGATTTGGTATGTCACCAAAGTCACTCGCAAATTTCTGCAGATGCACCATGTTGAGCATTTTAACTGGCTACATCACTATCTGGTATGGGGGGGTGGGGGGGGAAGGGTACTTCTGCACAGGATTGAAATAAGCTGCAGAGAGTTGTAAACTTAGTCAGCTCCATCATGGGCTCTAGCCTCTGTAATACCCAGCACACCTTCAAGGAGCAATGCCTCAAAACTGTGCCATCCATCACTACGGACCCCCATCACCCAGAACATGTCCTGTTCTCTTTGCTACCAACAAGGAGGAGATACAGAAGCCTGAATGCACTCAATCAGCAATTCAGGAATAGTTTCTTCCCCTCTGCCATCTGATTTCAGATTTCAAAATGGACATTGAACCCATGAACACTACCTCACCACCCTTTTTTTCACTTTATATTTAATTTAACTCACTGTAACTTGCATATATACTTATTGCAATTCATGCTTTTTTCTGTTAGTATGTATTGCATTGTACTGCAGCCACAAAGACAACCAATTTCATAACATAACCTGGTGATCTTAAACCTGATTCTGAAGCACAAGACGAGTGAAGTCACAGGGTCTCGGATTTGTACGTGATCCGATTGAGTTCACAGTGATCAGCAAGCACCCATTTTATACTACTCCCATGTTATTCTCTCTGCATTCCTCACTACTCCCCTGTTAGATTTTTACCACTGACTTACACATGAGGGACAATTTACAGTGGCTAATCAACCTACCAACTTGTGCATCTTTGTTACGTGGGAGAAAGCCAGAACATTTGAGTGAAGCCTGCATAGATACAAGAGAACATGCAAACTGCATAGATACAGCACCAGAGATCAGGATCGAACCGCACCTCTGGAACTGTGAAGCAGGAGCTTTATCTGCTGTATGACCATGCCATGCTGACATTACTACATATTTGTAGAACATCTGCGAGATGGCTTTTTAGAACAGCTTGTTGTTGAGCCCACTAGAGGATCTGCTGTACTGGATTGGGTATTGTGTAATGAACCAGAGGTGATTAGAAAGATTGAGGTGAAGGAACCCTTAGGAGGCAGTGATCATAATCCCTTAGGAGGCAGTGAAATTTGAGAAAGAGAAGCCAAAATCCAATGTGTCAGCATTTCAGTGGAGTAAAGGAAATTACACTGACATGACAGAGGAACTGGCCAAAGTTAACCGGAAAAGGACACTAGTGGGAAGGATGGCAGAGTAGGAGTGGCTGGAGTTTATGCAAGAAGTGAGGAAGGTGCAAAACAGATATATTCTAAAAAAGAAGAAATTTTTAAATGGAAAAAGGATGCAATTGTGGCTGATAAGAGAAGTCAAAGCCAAAGTTACAGCAAACGAGAGAGCATACAAGGAAGCAAATATTAGTGGGAAGACAGAGGATTGGGAAGTTTTTAAAAGCTTACAAAAGGAAACTAAGAAGTTCATTAGGAGGGAATAGATGAACCATGAAAGGAAGCTAGCAAATAATATCAAAGGGGATACTAAAAGCTTTTTCAAGTATATAAAGAGTAAAAGACAGGTGAGAGTAGATATAGGACCAATAGAAAATGATGCTGGAGAAATTGTAATGGGGGATAAGGAGATGGCAGAGGAACTGAATGAGTATTTTGCATCAGTCTTCACTGAGGAAGACATCAGCAGTATACCGGACACTCAAGGGTGTCAGGGAAGAGAAGTGTGCACAGTCACAATTACGACAGAGAAAGTATCCAGGAAGCTGAATAGTATAAGGGTAGATAAATCTCCCAAACCAGATGGAATGAACCCTCGTGTTCTGAAGGAAGCAGCTGTGGAGATTGCAGAGGTATTAGCAATGATCTTTCAAAAGTCAATAGATTTTGACATGGTTCCGGAGGACTGGAAGACTGCAAATTTTACTCCACTATTTAAGAAGGGGGCAAGGAAGCAAAAAGGAAATTATAGACCTGTTAGCTTGACATCGGTGGTTGGGAAGTTGTTGGAGTCGATTGTCAAGGATGAGGCTACAGAGTACCAGGAGGCATATGACGAGATAGGCAGAACTCAGCATGGATTCCTTAAAGGAAAATCCTTCCTGACAAACCTATTACAATTTTTTTGAGGAAATTACCAGTAGGCTAGACAAGGGAGATGCAGTAGATGTTGTATATTTGGATTTGCAGAAGGCCTTTGACAAAGTGCCACACATGAGGCTACTTAACAAGATAAGAGCCCATGGAATTACGAGAAAGTTACATACGTGGATAGAGCGTTGGCTGATTGGCAGGAAACAGAGAGTGGGAATAAAGGGATCCTATTCTGGTTGGCTGCCAGTTACCAGTGGTGTTCCACAGGAGTCCGTGTTGGGGCCGCTTCTTTTTACATTGTACATCAACGATTTGGATCATGGAATAGATGGTTTTGTGGCTAAGTTTGCTGATGATACGAAGATAGGTGGAGGGGCCGGTAGTGCTGAGGAAACGGAGAGTCTGCAGAGAAACTTGGATAGATTGGAAGAATGGGCAAAGTGGCAAATGAAATAGAATGTTGGAAAGTGTATGGTTATGCACTTTGGTAGAAGAAATAAACGGGCAGACTATTATTTAAATGGGGAAAGAATTCAAAGTTCTGAGATGCAACAGGACGTGGGAGTCCTCGTACAGGATACCCTTAAAGTTAACCTCCAGGTTGAGTTGGTAGTGAAGAAGGCGAATGCAATGTTGGCATTCATTCCTAGAGGAACAGAGTATAGGAGCAGGGATGTGATGTTGAGGCTCTATAAGGCGCTGGTGAGACCTCACTTGGAGTACTGTGGGCAGTTTTGGTCTCTTTATTTAAGAAAGGATGTGCTGACGTTGGAGAGGGTACAGAGAAGATTCACTAGAATGATTCCGGGAATGAGAGGTTTAACATATGAGGAACATTTTTCCACTCTTGGACTGTATTCCTTGGAGTTTAGAAGAATGAGGGGAGACTTCATAGAAACATTTCGAATGTTGAAAGGCGTGGACAGAGTGGATGTGGCAAAGTTGTTTCCCATGATGGGGGAGTCTAGTACGAGAGGACATGACCTAAGGATTGAAGGGCGCCCATTCAGAACAGTAATGCGAAGAAATTTTTTTAGTCAGAGGATGGTGAATCTATGGAATTTGTTGCCACGGGCAGCAGTGGAGGCCAAGTCATTGGGTGTATTTAGGGCAGAGATTGATAGGTATCTGAGTAGCCAGGGCATCAAAGGTTATGGTGAGAAGGTGGGGGAGTGGGACTAAATGGGAGAATGGATCAGCTCATGATAAAATGACGGAGCAGAGTCGATGGGCCGAATGACCGACTTCTGCTCCTTTGTCTTATTGTTTTATGCTCTTATATCATCACACTCTGTGCTGCACTGACTGCAGGCATCAAATAATGTTTAAATTATTGTCAGTGATAAATAAAACGAAGCTGTCAAAGCAAGGTTTTAATGAGCTGTGAGGGGAATGGCAAGAGGAGGATAGATATTGGTTACGTGAATGGACAGATCAAACATAATGTGGAACAACATCAGCTCCTCCACCTTGGAAGAAAACACAAACACTGATATTTTCTAATCTTCAAACATTCAGAAAGATCTGGGAACCCTTGAACATGAAGGAGTTAAAATATAGCAGGTAACTAAAAGGGCAAATAATAAGTTGTCCTTAATTCCAAGAATATCTTAATCCAAAAGTGAATATATCTCACTGCAATTATGAAGGACTGCTAAAACCACATTTGAAATGTTGTGAACTGACCAGATCTTCTTACCCAACGATTGGTGTACTTGCTACAGAGAACTATAAAGAAGGTTCACAGACCAACTCCTGGGATGGAGGGTTGTCCTGAAATTTTAGAATAAAAGTTGATCTTACTGGAACTTACAAAGTTCTTCTGAGGCTTTATGAGCAGATGCAGAGATCGTGCTCCCCGACTGAGGTATCAAGGACTCCAAAGAAGGGACCATGCATTCAGAACAGAGATGATAAGTTTCTGGATGATAAAGTCTCAGCCTTAGTGGAATGTGAAGGCTCTGTTGATTAGTACAATTTGAGCAGAGACTGATAGATTTTGGATTTTCAAAGAATGAATGGATATAGAGTGATACACAAAAGTGACACTGAGAAAGAAAGATCTTATGGAACAGAGGAACACACACAAAATGCTGGAGGAACTCCACAGCGCAGGCAGCATCAATGGAAAAGAGTACAATTGACGTTTTGAGCTGAGACCCTTCATCAGGACTGGAAAAACCTGCTGAGTTGCTCCAGCATTTTGTGTGTGTTGCTTGGATTTCCAACACCTGCAGATTTTCTCGTATTTGTGATGGGACAAAGGAACAAGATTGAGGGGTTCAACAATCTGTTTCTGCTTCTTTCTCTTGTGTTATTTTAATGACAGCCATATTTTTCACTCCAGTCACCAAGTACTGATCAGAAGCAATTTATATATCACTGATTTTTTTCACATTCTTTGGTTTTGTGGTTACCACAAGGGAGATCAACCATTTCTATGAATATCAGGACCTCAGCGTTACTATTCAGTATGAGAATCTGTTGTAACTGCACCCAACAAGCCAACAGTCTTCTTAAGATAAAGATAAGTCCATCTACCACCCTCCAGCTCTTGCCCCACCATTCCCTCCACCTTTTTACACTGGCTATCTCCCCTCTATCTTCCAGTCCAGATGAAGGGTCACCACCCAAATCTTGACTGCCCATTTCTCTTCATAGATGCTGCCTGACCCTCTGAGTACCTATGATATTTTGCGTGTTGGACACAACATTAGAAAATAGATGAAGATGTGTTATCTTATCTTAAACTCCTCATTATTTCACCTTGTTCCTCCCTTACTTTCTCCTCCACAGGCAAATATATTTCTCTTTCTCAGTTCTGATAAACAAATATTTAACTATTTTTCTCTCCACAGATGCTGTCTAACCCTGCAGGCTTCTTTTTTTATTTCAGATTTCAAGCATCTGAACTATTTTTGATTTTGGTGTACCTCAAACGTGCCTGGAAACCAAAAGGAAGATTTTGATATGTCCAGCCCTGAGCGGTTTGGGATGTTTCTAAGCATCAAGCAAGCCCCTACATGAGTGTGCCGGGATGGTTTCATGTATAAAAAATAAAGTGCTTGAAAAAGCTCCCATCTGATGAAAGAGAAATCAAAGCAAATCTTCAAAGACAAAGTAAAGGAAGAAAGAAAGGAATTCTGCTTTCTGACAAGGGTCTTTTATTGTTCTTCCAACTGGTTAATCGGGCCTGACAAGGATTCATGCATCAATCTTCGGGGAGCTATGAAGATATGGGGTACAGCCAATGGCACCCTGTGCTCACAGAAATGGATCAAGAACTTCAAGTTGATGATGGATGAGAAAAACTAAATCACTTTTTGAAAGGATGATGAAAGATAACTCAACTTCAGACACAACTTCACAGTATAAATCAGATTCAGCCAACCCAGGAAAACATACAGAATAAAGAATGACTCCACTAACACTGAGGTAAGCTTAAGGCGTGCTAAAGTACAAAATTAAAATCAGGCCTCAACTAGACCAGGCTATTGTAGGCTTGACACATATCACACGAATGTCAATCTGAACCCAGCCACAACCCTCAGCTAATCCTAAACCAGTCTAACCAGGACCAATCCAAAATTGGTCTGACCACAGCCAATTCTTACTTGCCCTGCTGTGATGGCAAATCTGAATCTGTGCTACCATCTTACAACAGCCAAAATGGTTTTAATACTTTGCACCCCCTGATAATGCAATAAATATTACAATCCAAACACAGGAGTCTACAGATACTGGAATTGAAAATACACACACACACACACACACAACCTGCTGAAGGAACTCTGTGGATCAAGTAGCATCTGTGGGGAGAGAACCGCTGAGTTCTTCCAGAATTTACAATCCAAAGCACATTGTTGTTGATATGTTAAAAGATGAAATGGCAGATGATGATCGAGAGCAGAGAACTCAAGCAAGGATGCTAGAAAGATCATCCCAACCTAGATAGGAAGAGCCAAGTCTTGCCAACAATGACTGACCTAATCCGACCCAAACATAAATACCTCATTAGGTTAAACAGCTCCAGTTTCGGAGGCGAGTATGGCACAGGAGGGGGCCTGGTAGTTCTGATGCTGGGTCTCTGCCCAAAATGTTGACTGTCCCTTTGCTCACCAGATGCTTCCTGATCTACTGAGCAGTTTGTTTGTTTGTTGCTGCAGAATGTAGAATCTGCAATCTCTTATGTCTTTGTTCCATCCAACATGATGCTGGGTGTTAAGCAGTCCAAGAGTGTTTTATTAGTGACACGTCAAAAGATTTCTAGTCATATTGCAAACAGTGAAATTCCAGTGATCTGTTTGTCACCTCTTGAGAAATCCCAATGGTTTGAAGCTTGACTCAATGTTTGGAATTTCAATGGTTCACTGTCTGGCTTGGTAAAAGAGAGGATTGAATCAATAAGCTTCATGTCCTAAGCCTCAGTACCTCCTTTGTGCAACTGAATCCTTGATTTCCTAACTTGCAGACCCCAGTCAGTTTGGATTGGCAACAACATCTCCTCCACAGTCTCCATCAGCACAGGTTGCACCACAAGGCTGCGTGCTTAGCCCCCTGCTGAAAGAGTCAGGAACTTGACATTCCTTGGTGTTACCGCTTCAGAAGATCCACCCTGGGTCCAGCATGTAAGTACCATCAGGAAGAAAGCATGGTAGCACCTCTACTTTCTTTGAAGTTTGCGAAGATACAGCATGTCATCTAACACCTTGACAAACATCTATAGATGTATGGTGGAAGAATATATTGACTGGTTGTATCATGGCCTTCTATGGAAAAGCCTACAAAAAAATAATGGCTACAGCCCTGTCCACCATGGGTAAAACACTCCCCACCATGGAGCACAGCTACACAGAAAAGTAGCATCATCAAGGATCTCTACCATCCAGGCCATGCATTCTTCTCGCTGCTGCTATCAGAAAGGTGGTACAGGAGTCTTAGGACCCACACAATCAGGTTTAGGAATTGTTATTACCCCTCAGCCATCAGGCTCTTGAACCAGAGAGGATAACTTCTCTCAACTTTACTCATCCCATTGCTCGCCACAAATGATGGGCTTACTTTCAAGGACTCTTCATCCCATGTTCTCAATATTCATTGCTTGCTTATCTATCTATCAATCTCTGACTTCTCTCTTTTGGTACTTGCACAGTTTGTGGAAAGCGAACCCACTGTCAGCTCCATTACTTCTTAGCAACTAAAGCATCAAGCAAGATTGAAATTGATGAGGACCAGAGCAGAAGACAAGCAGGTGTTTAGCACTGTCTTCCCATGTTTGACCGGTCTTGCTCTCAATGCTGTAGGAGGGAATATATATTTTCAATTGCCTTGGCATGGCTTGTGACCATGGGACTCTGTGGTTTAATGTTTAATACCAGCGCTGAGTGCATTCTGCGAGTGTGGGCTCGTTTTTGGAGGTCTCTGTGGTTAATGTTCAATATGCTTCTGGCTACTTTTTTTTTTGCTATTTCCAGAATTTGAATGAGGTACTTTGGAGCAGAATTAGCTCTGCGGCTGAGGCCTGCGATCATTGACACAGTGCTAAAGTGAACTGAATCAGTGGCCGTCACTCCTGGATCGTTCAGTGGATTTGGCAGTTTGATGTTTAATAATCTGTGCGTTAGTTGCTCGCCTTTTGCTGTTTGCATGATTTGTTCTTTTTTTGGAGGGACTTCGTGTGTTTGATGTTCTCCTTAAATTGGTTCCATGGTGATTCTTTGTTTTGTGGCTGCCTTGTGGGAGGACAAATCACTGGGTTGTTTACATACTTTGATAATAAATGCACTTTAAACCTGTATTGTGATGAATGTACTTTAAATGTGACCACTCATTTGGACCCTAGATTCTGTGCTCTCCTTCAACTTAACCAGCTCTTCTGGCTGTGCTCTGTTGATATGTGGTGATATATATTTTTATTTTATTCAGATACAACACTGAATAGGCCCTTCCAGCCCTTCGTGCCACGCCACCCAGCAAACGTCCAATTTAATCCTGCCCTAATTACAGGATAATTTACAATAACCAATTACCCTACCAGTCAGTAAGTCTCTGGATGGTGGGAGGAAACCGGAGCACTTGGAGGAAACCTACAGAGTTACGTAGAGAATGTACAAACTCCTCATAGGCAGTGATGGGAATTGAACCGATGTCACCTTTACTGCAAAGCATTGTGCTAACCACTATGCTACCATTCCGCCCCAATTTGATGGACATTAATAAAATGACATTTAATGGTCTGGAAGATCATCAATGTCCCAAGTGTGCTGGATTAAAGGGATTTTCCTGCACTTCAATAATTCAACATTGGTACTTTCATTCTGTTCTTCCAGCTGATGAATGCACCAGGGATACCGGGACCAAGTTAAAGGCTTAATGTCATGGTTGTTAGAAGGGTACTGTGTACACATGAGCTCAGCATCCATTGTCCTGCCCTCAAGAAAAGAAAGCAGTACATACAATTAACCTTGAAACCAGAACCCTCCCCAGGAGCCTGTCAATTACCCCAATGGAATACAAAAGGAAATGAGAAGTACAGGTGTGGCACCTTTTCCCAACCTTATGGAGTCCCAAACAACATTAGACCTAATGAAAAAGCTTTGAAATTTTGCCATTGTTATAATACAGGCAAGACCACAGGAGGATGAAAGATCCTGTGAGATTGCCTAGACACGGGGCGGAGATACTCTAATCTTCTTTGTAGTTACAGATCCTGCCTGGCTTGTGAACACGCAACTTACGTACATAGGAGTGAGCATTTGGGAAACTGGTGGGATGGGTTTGCCAGCTGCTCCGGGGTCACAAGCCTATTCTGCCATGTGGGTGCACAATTCATGGCTGCATTTCCAAGTTGTAACCTGTCTAGTTTATGAACAGTTCCAAGGGACGAGGGGAGGACCTGAGGACGTGCTGACTCTCACCTCATCACTTAAACTGGAAACTAAATTATCAGTCAGGAGTTTACGCACAGAGTGGGGGAAGAACCAAGTGAAAGTGCCATCAGCTGAGCCACAAAACACATTTTTTCTCTCTCTCTCTTCTCTCTCTCTCTCTCCCCCTCCCTCCCTCGCTGTATTTCTGTTTCCCCAGGCAGCACTGAAGGATCTTCTGGAATCACAGTTATATCTGAAGATGCTTGCATTAATCTTTTTAAGGCAGAAAAGATTAATATTTGATTAGGTATTCAAAATAGTGGTAAGTTTTATTAAGAATATGTAAGGAGGAAATGTCTTCAGTGAGAAAGGATCAGTAACCAGAGGACACAGACTGAAGGATTCTCAAGCGATATGACAAATCTGCTTCCCCGTTGGGCACTGGGATCTGGAATGGGATAGAATGTTATGAGAAATAGTATAAATAATAATTAAAGGAGTGGCTTAAATGGCTGAAAAAACAAATACAGTAGCCAATTCACTGCAAAGTCTGTTTAAAGACTGTATCTTTGCCCGTTCACTGTAAAGTACTGCATCAGTCCTCCTAAGGAAGAAGGTCTGTCAATATGGGCAAGGACAAAGCTGAGTCTTCTTTTAAGGAAGTGTTGAAATAATTTAGAAAGGTATGCGGATTGGGAAGGTTTACAGGGACATAGATCAAATGCAAGCAAATGGGACAAGCTCAGATGGGAATTATAATTGACATGGTCCAAGGAGTCTGTTTCCTATCTACTTAGGGTACGTCCACACTACGCTGGATAATTTTGAATACGAAGCTTTTTCTCTTCGTTTTGACCTTCTGTCCACACTGAAACAGTGTTTTCATCTCCCAAAAACGGAGATTTTCAGAAACGGTCTCCAGAGTGAATAAATCTGAAAACGTCTAATATCCGTTGCAATGTGTACGGGGTAACCGGAGCTTTTTAAAACCGCTGTCATGACGTGCCGGAACAGATGGCAGCAGCACGGCATTTCATTGTCTTCTTCTTCTCCTTCTCCTTCTCCTCCTTCTTCGTCTTCATTGTCTTCTTCTTATTATTATTACTACTTTATTGTCGCCAAACAATTGATACTAGAGCGTACAATCATCACTGTGAGATTTGATTCTGCTCTTCAGAACAGACGGCAACAAGACTGAAGCCAGAAGTTAGAAATGTGCTCACCAAATATTGTGACCCACAGCTTACTGAATAAATAAGTATACTCACTTCGCCCTGTTTTCTGTCCTTGCTTGTATGAAGGTGGTTTACCTATTTATGCAAGTACTTCTCTGACAATAGATGGAGTCAGTTATCAAAGATGTGATAACAGCACATTTGGAAAGCGGTGAAATCATCCGACAAAGTCAGCATGGATTTGTGAAAGGAAAATCATGTCTGACGAATCTCATAGAATTTTTTGAGGGTGTAACTAGTAGAGTGGATAAGGGAGAACCAGTGGATGTGGTATATTTGGATTTTCAAAAGGCTTTTGACAAGGTCCCACACAGGAGATTAGTGTGCAAACTTAAAGCACACGGTATTGGGGGTAAGGTATTGATGTGGATAGAAAATTGGTTGGCAGACAGGAAGCAAAGAGTGGGAATAAACAGGACCTTTTCAGAATGGCAGGCAGTGACTAGTGGGGTACCGCAAGGCTCAGTGCTGGGACCCCAGTTGTTTACAATATATATTAATGACTTGGATGAGGGAATTAAATGCAGCATCTCCAAGTTTGCGGATGACATGAAGCTGGGCGGCAGTGTTAGCTGTGAGGAGGATGCTAAGAGGATGCAGGGTGACTTGGATAGGTTGGGTGAGTGGGCAAATTCATGGCAGATGCAATTTAATGTGGATAAATGTGAAGTTATCCACTTTGGTGGCAAAAATAGGAAAACAGATTATTATCTGAATGGTGGTCGATTAGGAAAAGGGGAGGTGCAACGAGACCTGGGTGTCATTATACACCAGTCATTGAAAGTGGGCATGCAGGTGCAGCAGGCGGTGAAAAAGGCGAATGGTATGCTGGCATTTATAGCGAGAGGATTCGAGTACAGGAGCAGGGAGGTACTACTGCAGTTGAACAAGGCCTTGGTGAGACCACACCTGGAGTATTGTGTGCAGTTTTGGTCCCCTAATCTGAGGAAAGACATTCTTGCCATAGAGGGAGTACAAAGAAGATTCACCAGATTGATTCCTGGGATGGCAGGACTTTCATATGAAGAAAGACTGGATGAACTAGGCTTGTACTCGTTGGAATTTAGAAGATTGAGGGGGGATCTGATTGAAACGTATAAAATCCTAAAGGGATTGGACAGGCTAGATGCAGGAAGATTGTTCCCGATGTTGGGGAAGTCCAGAATGAGGGGTCACAGTTTGAGGATAAGGGGGAAGCCTTTTAGGACTGAGATTAGGAAAAACTTCTTCACACAGAGAGTGGTGAATCTGTGGAATTCTCTGCCACAGGAAACAGTTGAGGCCAGTTCATTGGCTATATTTAAGAGGGAGTTAGCTATGGCCCTTGTGGCTACGGGGATCAGGGGGTATGGAGGGAAGGCTGTTGCAGGGTTCTGAGTTGGATGATCAGCCATGATCATAATAAATGGTGGTGCAGGCTCAAAGGGCCGAATGGCCTACTCCTGCACCTATTTTCTAAGTTTCTATGTAACATTGTATGGAAATACAAGATAACACTGATGCAGACATGTTTTATACATTTAACAAGGGGCTTTATTAGTGCAACAGAGTTAGTCAGTTTTCAATGTTCGTGTTCAGCCGGGTCATACTGTCCGTGAACTCCCTGTCGGTTGCCTCCATACGCTCCAGTATTTGTTTTTTTAGTTTTAAGTCCTCCTGAGCGAGAGCCAAGAGCAATTCCTTTCAAGTTTTTCTACTCTGTAACTGGACAAGTGCGCACTAAGTATATCATATCCTCTTCACTTGTTTTCTGTGTGTCCAGCGCATGCCCAGTAGGAGGAGATTCACCCAAATATCAGTCTAATGTAGACAAGAGGTATTTTAAAAAACGCTTAGTGTAGATGCCCGTCATTTTTACTTGAAACTGGCGTTTTCAAAATTATCCAGCATAGTGTGGACATAGCCTTAGCTGCAGGAACCAGGTATCCATTTTCTACCTGCACTGTAATTTGCATTGCGTGTCTATTATGTTTAGTATGGTAGTTAGTCACATGGGTGGAGGCATGGTAAAAGCATAGCGTTTTAGTTACGTATTCATGCTTTGTCTTTTGGTCGGTTAGAGTTTTGTGTTGGGGAGTAAGCGGGGAATGATATCTTTTTTGTTGACCGATTAACTTCACTTAATAAGGCACAACTTTGCTTAACATTTGCTTAGTTACATTTAATTATGTTGAAGGAAGTTTATTAAGGTACTGGTTTTAGTTCCAATTAGTTTTAATCACTTCAAGACTGTTTGTTTTGCCAGCTGCTTGATAAAGGATAGAATATATTTCTTCAATTTTGAAATCTTGTTAGAATGGAGCAAAAGGCATATCACACATTATTAACCCCCCACTCCCCCCTCAGTGCTTAGTATCCTAGGGTGGTGCTGATCAGCTGCTGCATTACCTGTGGATTGCCAAACAAGCCATTAAAGCAGAAAAAACAATGTCCAGGACATGGCTTCCACAGAATTTCAAAATGCCTATCATCTAGATAATGATAGAGATCTAGAAAATTACAAGGCTAGCAGGAAGGAGTTTAAGAATGAAATTAGGAAAGCCGGAAGGGGCCATGAGAGGGCCTTGGCGTGCAGGATTAAGGAAAACCCCAAGGCATTCTTTAAGTATGTGAAGAGCAAGAGGATAAGACATGAGAGAATAGGACCAATCAAGTGTGACAGTGGAAAAGTGTGTATGGAACCGAAGGAGACAGCAGAGGTACTTAATGAATACTTTGCTTCAGTATTCACTACTGAAAATGACCTTGGTGATTGTAGGGATGATGTACAGCGGACTGAAAAGCTTGAACATATAGGCATTAAGAAAGAGGATATGCTGGAGCTTTAGGAAAGCAGCAAGTTGGATAAATCACCGGGACCAGATGAGATATACCCCAGACTACCATGGGAGGCGAGGGAAGAGATTGCTGAGCCTCTGGCGATGATCTTTGCATCATCAATGGGGACGTGAGAGGTTCTGGAGGATTGGAGGGTTGCTGATGTTG
Organism: Mobula hypostoma; assembly: GCF_963921235.1. Classification (NCBI taxonomy): domain Eukaryota; kingdom Metazoa; phylum Chordata; class Chondrichthyes; order Myliobatiformes; family Myliobatidae; genus Mobula; species Mobula hypostoma. The sequence goes on along the minus strand of NC_086100.1, from coordinate 88,404,846 downwards.
TTCCCTTACTCAAGAAAAGAAGTAGAGATAGCCCAGGAAATTATAGGCCAGTGAGTCTTACTTCAGTGGTTGGTAAGTTGATGGAGAAGATCCTGAGAGGCAGGATTTATGAACATTTGGAGAGGATTAATATGATTAGGAATAGTCAGCATGGCTTTGTCAAAGGCAGGTCGAGCCCTACAAGCCTGATTGAATTTTCTGAGGATGTGACTAAACACGTTGATGAAGGTAGAACAGATGTAGTGTATATGAATTTCAGCAAGACATTTGATAAGGTACCCCATGCAAGGCTTATTGAGAAAGTAAGGAGGCATGGGATCCAAGGGGATCTTGCTTTCTGGATCCAGAACTGGCTTGCACACAGAAGGCGAAGAGTGGTTGTAGACGGGTCATATTCTGCATGGAGATCGGAGATCAGTGACCAGTGGTGTGCCTCAGGGATCTGTTCTGGGACCCCTTCTCTTCGTGATTTTTGTAAATTACTCAGATGAGGAAGTGGAAGGATAGGTTAGTAAATTTGCTGATGACACAAAGGTTGGGGGTGTTGCAGATAGTATGGAGGGCTGTCAGAAGTTATAGTGGGACATCGATAGGATGCAAAACTGGGCTGAGAAGTGGCAGATGGAGTTCAACCCAGATAACTGTGAGGTGGTTCAGTTTGGTAGGCCAAGTATAATGGCAAAATATAGCATTAATGGTAAGACTCCTGGCAGAGTGGAGGATCACAGGGATTTTGGGGTCCGAGTCCATAGGGCACTCATTGCTGCTAAGCATGTTGACTGTATGGTTAAGGCAGCATACAGTGTATTGGCCTTCATCAACCATGGGATTGAGTTCAAGAGCTGAAAGGTAATGTTACAGCTATACAGAACCCTGGTCAGAGCCCACTTGGAGTACTGTGCTCAGTTCTGGTCACCTCATTACAGGAAGGATGTGGAAACTATAGAAAGGGTGCAGAGGAGATTTACAAGGATGTTGCCTGTATCGGAGAGCGTGCCTTATGAGAACAGGTTGAATGAACTTGGCCTTTTCTCTTTGGAGTGACGGACGATGAGAGGTGACCTGATAGAGGTGTATAAGATGATGAGAGGCATTGATCGTGTGGATAGTCAGAGGCTTTTCCCCAGGGCTGAAATGGCTAACACAACAGGACACAGTTTTATGGTGCTTGGAAGTAGGTACAGAGGAGATGTCAAATGTAAGCTCTTTTTTTTAATCAGAGAGTGGTGAGTGCGTGGAATGGGGTGCCGTCGACAGTGGTGCAGGCAGATACGATAGGATCTTTTAAGAGACTCCTGGATGGGTACATGGAGCTTAGAAAAATAGAGGGCTTTGGGTAACCCGAGGTAATTTCTAAAGTCAGTACACGTTCGGCACAGCATTGTGGGCCGAAGGGCCTGTATTGTGCTGTAGGTTTTCTATGTTTCTATCTACTGCAGCAAATATAAGCAGCACTGCAGTTCAGGAGGGTGTTCCAATTTGCTCGGTTCCTTCATCGGTCACCTTGATGCAAGCCACTTCCCCATTGCAGTTACTCAGCCTGTTGAGCACAATGATATCAGACTGTGATCGGACCTTGTACCAGGGTCTTGTACGTCATTAGGAATTTTAGGAGATTTAGTATGTCACCAAAGGCTCTTACAAATTTCTGTAGATATATAGTAGAGAGTGTTGTGACAGGTATTAAGACACAGGATCTCAAGAAGTTGTTGACCACCACATAAACCATCAGCCCCATTATAGGCACATTCCTCCCCGCCACTGAGGGCATCTTTAAGAGGTGGTACCTCAACAAGATGGCCTCCATCACTAAGCATCCTCACCATCTAGGACATGTCCTCTTCTAGATACTTCCATCAGGGAGGAGCTATAGGAGGCTTGGGACTCACAGTTAATAATTCAGGAACAACTTCTTCCCCTCCACCATCCAATTTCTGAAAGGTTCAGGGACATGACCATGTTATTCTTTTTTTAATTTTGCGCTACTTAGTACTGTCATTTATAATAATTGTACATCTTTGCACTGCACTGATTCCATGAAACAACAAATTTCACGTAATCCAAGTAATAATAAATCTGATTCTGATCCCAAGTAGGTGAAAGCTGGATCAAACAAAAAATAGATGTCCCCCCAACTCCCCATTTAATAATGTCAGCACAACCTCCAAACCCAGTCTCAGTCTTGGCTGCTGTACAATTCATGTTGAGACAGCTACATCAGGTCAGGAGAGACACAGTCCTGTTCGTCTGAAATGAGGACCTTGTAGAGAAATCTATAGCCAAAATGAATCTTCTATTCATTTATCCTGCTTGAACAATTCTTTTAAATTAGACTTGGATGAAAGCCGGGGTCTATATCGTGACCTGTTACATCTGGGCCATGGTACTTTACAGTGAATGTTCTATAGAAAGTGTCTTGATGGGCTGCATCTCAGACTAGTATGACAACTACTCTGCTCTGGAATACTGGAGCCTGCAGAGAGTAGTAAACACAGCCCGGTACATCACAAGCTCAATAACTCCTCTCAGCCAGTCCATCTCCAACGTGTGTTGTATGAAGAAGGTTAACAATATCAACAAGGCTGCCCACCACTCTGACCCTTCCCTTTTCTCTCTTTTCTATCCTCTAGCAAAAGATAAGAGCTTGAAGTCCAGACGAGAAGACTCAAGAACTGCTTCTTCCCCACTGCTAATAGACTTCTAGACCAATCACCTCTTTCAAGGTTCAAAGCACATTTCAAATCAAGGTAAAGTATATATTATACAACCTTGAGAATCATCTCCTTACAGGCAGCCTCAAAACAAAGAAACCCAAATGAACCCATTTAAAAAAAAGAACAACAAACACCCAATGTGCAGAGAGAGGAAAAACAACAACTCATGCAAACAATAAAAAGTAAGTAAAGTAGCATTTAGAACGAAAGTGAGTCCACAGACTCAAAGCCCCGAGCAGGCCCACAACCTCAGCCTCAGGAGCAGAGAAAACGTCACACAGCACCGAGAAGAACCGGACTGAACCTCGCCTTTGGTCCTGACACCCTGCCTCTTCAATCCCTCTGGCTTGGCTTTTAAATCGTCCTTGGACTCTTAATTGTAACTTTTCCGTTATTGTCACTTCAGCCATTCTACCTTACTCTGCATTACTATCCTTGGCACCTTTCTTGTGATTTGAGCTTGCTGTACAATGTTTACTCTGCTAGCTTCATGCAAGTGAGGAATTTCATTGCACCCTGGAGTATGTGACGATAAACTAATTTGAAATCTGTTTGTGGGACCTGCTGTTCACAAATTGAATCCTATCTTCACCAGAATGACAATTAACACACTTTGTAAGAGATTCGTTGTCTGTAAAGGCTGAATCATGTGAAAGACAAAGGTTCCTTCTGCAGGAGTTGTGGGGGCGGGGGGAATGGACCCAAGATCAAATGGTATTTGATCTCTCTCTCTCTATTTTTGCTACCTGGTCTTTCAATGGTCCCCTGCATGCAGTAACAATTTCATCAACCAACAGTTTCATTGAGTTAAGGATATCAGAATCAGATTTAATATCAGGCTACTCTACCTCCTTACTGATAGTACCTGATATTAGCAATGAGAACACGGCATGACCTGGGTAATGGGGTCTTTAACAATAGATGTGGCTTTTATGAGGCATTGCTCCCTGAAGATATCCTGGATAGTGGGGAGGCCAGTGCCCATGATGGAGCTGACTAAGTTTACAACTTTCTGCAGCTTATTTTGATCCTGTACAGTAGCCACCCCCCGCCCCCCCACCCCATACCAGACAGTGATGCAGCCAGTTAAAGAGCTCTGCACGTTTGTTTACTTTGGGAAGGCTAAGCTGTTAGTCAAAATCATTCACTTGAGCACAGGATCTGAGTTTCAAAGAAAATAGTCAGCAAAGCCACAACCATGGCTGCATGTGGCGGGAAGAGAGAAGGAGAAGGCATTCTGCATTAGCAGATCAAATACCTGTGAGGTATGGGAAGTGTCAATACAGCAAGTGAATGCTCAAAGCATTTAGTGTGAAAGTGGTCAGAGAGTGAAATTCCACCTCAGTCTGGGTCACAGACAGAAGTGGATTGGTTTACAGCCAGGAATCTCTGACACATTAAGCTGCCAGCTACTAAATATTGATGTTTTGCAAGCTGTGAAATAAAGCTTGCTGACTGATAACACTTATCTCATGTGATATGCGATTTATCTCATCCCTCTACCTTACAAAAGACTATCTGGGATTTCAGGGCATGCTCAGGGGTAAAAAATGATGGCTCACTTTACCAATGCACTGCTTCCCTCCTCATACTGAGTCAACACCAAGCAGCAAACCCCCAAAGTAAGACCATCCTTACTAATTAAAACGAGACTGGAGAGGAAAGGGTGGACAGAGGATACTACAAGTGGATCAGCAACTAAAACAAGTTAGAACAGAGAAGGGAAAGGGGTGTGGAGTTCATCACCAGAGCGCTCCCATCCAAAGAGAACATTCTCCAGAGTCAACACCACACTATGAATTGGACAGAATATTTATTATGTGATGGATACTTTCTGTCCAGGGCTAAGAAGCTTTGTTTGTTGCCAAGTTCTGACATAGTGCTGACAAGCTAAAAACTTGCTGACACTTGAGTAAGTAAAACTTCCAACCAGTGTTTTTTGTTTAGCTTCTTGTCGTAAACAGGAGCCAGTCTTCAGTACTTCATATAAAATCCAAGCAATAATCACTCCGGCGTTAAAAGGCCAGCTTTGCAAACAAACAGCACTATTTATAGAGCACAGGGTGCTGGCTCACAGCATCTGGGCTGACTGCCCCAGCAAGAAGTGTAATACAATGCGGTTATGTTAATTGGTCTGTTTCAAATCAGACAATACTAGGTTACGTTATTTGGTTCAAGGAAGCTTGCAGACCAGAATGATACTATCTTTTATCACATAAATAGCTGCTCCAGTAATAGTTGGCAGAAGTGCGTACTCAAAGTGTGGGAATCTGCGAACTCTGAATCCAAAATCTTTTTGACTGCTTCTGTAAAAAGGTATCTGAAAAAATATCCATTGTGTATGGTTACCCAAGTGGCAGAGAAACAGTATAAATGCTAGAGAGCAGCCAGGCTTGTTAGGAATGGTCACAGAACAGCACGAAGAATATGAGGAAGATGAGGGGTGACGAGAATCTATTCGTCTGCCTTTGATTTCTGCGACAGATGATTTGATGACATCACTGAAGCTCTTTGCTGCCCTATCTCACTCCTGTATGCCTCCTTGTCACCATCTGAAATTTTCCCAACACCAGTGTGTCATCGAGAGTAGAGCAGTGGGCTAAGCACACATCCTTGAGGTGCACCAGTGTTGATAGTCAGCCAGGAGTAGACATTATTTCATAGAAACATAGAAAATAGGTGCAGGAGTAGGCCATTCGGCCCTTCGAGCCTGCACCGCCATTTATTATGATCATGGCTAATCATCCAACTCAGAACCCCACTCCAGCTTTCCCTCCACACCCCCTGACTCCTGTAGCCACAAGGGCCATATCTAACTCCCCCTTAAATATAGCCAATGAACTGGCCTCAACTGTTTCCTGTGGCAGAGAATTCCACAGATTCACCACTCTCTGTGTGAAGAAGTTTTTCCTAATCTCGGTCCTAAAAGGCTTCCCCTCTATCCTCAAACTGTGGCCCCTCGTTCTGGACTTCCCCAACATCGGGAACAATCTTCCTGCATCTAGCCTGTCCAATCCCTTTAGGATCTTATACGTTTCAATCAGATCCCCCCTCAATCTTCTAAATTCCAACGAGTACAAGCCCAGTTCATCCAGTCTTTCTTCATATGAAAGTCCTACCATCCCAGGAATCAATCTGGTGAACCTTCTTTGTACTCTCTCTATGGCAAGGATGTCTTTCCTCAGATTAGGGGACCAAAACTGCACACAATACTCCAGGTGTGGTCTCACCAAGGCCTTGTACAACTGCAGTAGTACCTCCCTGCTCCTGTACTCGAATCCTCTCGCTATAAATGCCAGCATACCATTTGCCTTTTTCACCACCTGCTGTACCTGCATGCCCACTTTCAATGACTGGTGTATAATGACACCCAGGTCTCATTGCACCTCCCCTTTTCCTAATCGGCCACCATTCAGATAATAATCTGTTTTCCTATTTTTGCCACCAAAGTGGATAACTTCACATTTATCCACATTAAATTGCATCTGCCATGAATTTGCCCACTCACCCAACCTATCCAAGTCACCCTGCATCCTCTTAGCATCCTCCTCACAGCTAACACTGCCACCCAGCTTCGTGTCATCTGCAAACTTGGAGATGCTGCATTTAATTCCCTCATCCAAGTCATTAATATATATTGTAAACAACTGGGGTCCCAGCACTGAGCATTGCGGTACCCCACTAGTCACCGCCTGCCATTCTGAAAAGGTCCCGTTTATTCCCACTCTTTGCTTCCTGTCTGCTAACCAATTCTCCACCCACACCAATACCTTATCCCCAATACCGTGTGCTTTAAGTTTGCACACTAATCTCCTGTGTGGGACCTTGTCAAAAGCCTTTTGAAAATCCAAATATACCACATCCACTGGTTCTCCCCTATCCACTCTACTAGTTACATCCTCAAAAAATTCTATGAGATTCGTCAGACATGATTTTCCTTTCACAAATCCATGCTGATTTTGTCCGATGATTTCATTGCTTTCCAAATGTGCTGTTATCACATCTTTGATAACTGACTCCAGCAGTTTCCCCACCACCGGCGTTAGGCTAACCGGTCTATAATTCCCCGGTTTCTCTCTCCCTCCTTTTTTAAAAAGTGGGGTTACATTAGCCACCCTCCAATCCTCAGGAACTAGTCCAGAATCTAACGAGTTTTGAAAAATTATCACTAATGCATCCACTATTTCTTGGGCTACTTCCTTAAGCACTCTGGGATGCAGACCATCTGGCCCTGCAATCTGCACTGACTGACTGTGGTCTCCTGATGAAGAAGTCAAAAATCCAGTTGCAGAGTGAGGTACAGAGGCCCAGGTTTTGGAGCTATTGATTAGAACTGAAGGTATGATTGTATTGAACACTGAGCTGTATTAATTAAATTGCAGTCTGAGAAGGGTATTGCTATTATCCAGGTGATCCCAGGCTGAGTGGAGAGCCAGTGAGATTGCATCTGCTGTAGACCTATCATGGCAATCGGCAAATTGCTTAGGCAGGAACTGATTCTAGCCAAGGCCAAGACAGATCTCTCAAAGCACTTTGTCATTGTAGATGTGAGTGGAACTGGGTCATTGAGGCAGCTCGCCCTGCTCTGCAGGGCCACAACTGTTGCCCTTTTAAGCAGGTGGGAATCTCCAGTTGCAGCAGAGAGAGATTGAAAATGTCTTTGAACACTCCCCGCTAGTTGGTTGGCACAGGCTTTCAGTGCCCTCCCAGGCACACAATCAGGGCCCGATGCCTTGCGAGGATTCATTGTCTTGAAAGGTGTTCAGACGTCAGCCTCCAACACAAAAGATTACAGCGTCACCTGATGCTGCAGGTATTCTCATAGATGTAGTTTTATTCTCTCTTTTAAAGTGCGCATAAGAGGCATTGAGCTCATCTGGGAGTGAAGCATCACATTGATTCATGATGTTGGGTTTCACTTTGTAGGAAGCAATGGCCTGCAAACTCTACCAGAGCTGACTTTCATCCTATTCTATCTCTAAATTAATTCAGAACTAGCTAACTGTAGGGGAGGCCCAGTGTTTGGAGCTGGTGCCCTAGATATTCACTAAACAAGTTTGGATGAGGACATCAAAAGTTTCCTAATGATACAATCAGTGTGAGAAGGATACAGTGAGGCTTCAAGGGGGATATAAACAGATTACATGAATGAGCAAGAAAATGCAGACGGAATGTGATGTAGAATAATTTGAATCATCCACTTTGGGAAAAGCATTAGGAATAATTTATTTTAACAGTAAAAGACTGAAGAGTATTCGTGTTCAGAGGTATCTGGGACTTCCTGCATATGAATAAATAAAAGTTAGCATACAAGTACACCAAGCAATTAGGGTGGTAAACATTACGACAAGATTTAGTACAAGTGCAGAGGTGTTGTGCTCCAATTACATAGGGATCTGGTAAGACCATGTCTAGAATATTGTGCGCAGGTTTGTTCCAGAGAAGGATGTATTGTAATGGAAGGAGAGCAAGGAAGATTGATCAGATTGATTCCAAGGGTGGCACATCTGTCTCCTAGAGGAGGTTAAGTGGACTGTGCCTAAAGCTCTGTTGGGGTTGGAAGCATAAAATATTCTTATGTGGCTGGACAGTGCAGTTTCAAGAATAGCATTTTCCCCGAATGGAGCATCTTGAACCAAGGGTTCACAGTGTCAATCAGCCTTTCAGAATGGAGAACAGAAGACATTTCTTCTGCCAGAGGTCAGTGAATCTTTGTTATTTTCTACCCAAAAGTACTGTGGTGGCTCTGTTGCTGAATGTATTTAAAGCAGAGATTAATAGATTTTTAGATATCATGGAAATCGAAGGAAATGGTGTTGAGGTTAAAAAAAATCTTACTGAAGGGCAGTGCATGAATGAGGGGCCAAATAGTCTACTGATTTTGTTTATGTTCTTGTGTGCAATTGTATCAAGGATATCACTTCATATTTTGACGGAAACACATCACTAGCTCTGAGTACATAAAATCAGATGGAGTGTTTGTCTAACCTGGAACAAAAAGTCACTGATTTAGCTGTATACAATCCAATTCAACTATCAATGGATTAGCAAAAAAAAACTAGAAATCTGAACATTGGGGACAAAAGGGAGTTGACCATTTAAACACAAACTCAGTGATCAGCTTTCAACATACGACTCATTCCTCAGTCTCATTAAGCAACCTATGAAATTCTCCAACCATTTGATAAGATCATTCTGTAACTCACTAACTGATACCTATCATTTTGCAGTTCATCTGTCCAATCCCCGGATCTGACTCCAGCCTGTAATTCACTCCTGCTATGAACTATTCCTTATCCGTGGGTCCTGGAAGTGGGTGGCGGAGGGATCTGCCCGGGCAGACTGCCTGGCGAGGTTTTGGGGGTACGTCCGTGCCCAGGTAACCATTGAGAGGGAACACACATTGTCCACGGTGACCATAGAGGCGTTTCGGGACCGCTGAGATCCACGGAGGATTAGTACCGTCATTGACAAAGATAGCAAACAACAGGAATTCTGCAGATGCTGGAAATTCAAGCAACACACAACAAAGTTGCTGGTGAACACAGCAGGCCAGGCAGCATCTCTAGGAAGAGGTACAGTCAACTGTACCTCTTCAATGACAAAGATAGAAACATTTTATCTTAATGTCGTTTGTCTAGTAGTTGCGTAGCTATTGCGTTGGTCACTGGTTTGCATATATTGTAGCACTGAATTTGTAATAAAGATATTTTGTTAAAAAAGGTACAAATTATTCCAGGATTTATCTTGTAGGGGTGATGTGAAACTGAGGCAACACACGCTCACTCAGAAGCGAAGAATCCCACAGTACATCTTGGAGGAAAGGCAGGAGAGGAATTTCTATTGCTTGGGACAATATTAATCTCTTGCTCAGCTCTTGAAAGAGCTGATCAGATGATTATCACTTGCTATTGGCTGCCTCATTTTCTTATTACAACAGAAGCTACAGTTTATGAAGTACTTCATTGACTGTAAAACACCTTGGAATAACCTGAGATAATGAAACCTGCTGCATAAATACAATCTTCTTCACATTTAAACATCCTGAATTGCTTGATTAGATTCCAGTCTGTTACTCAGTCACAGATGTTCATTATTCTGCACACAAACTTTCCAAGTAGATGATCAGATGCAGCATGTAATTCATTTCTGGTTAGCCATTACTTATACATCTCTTGACTGGAACTCACTCACATGTCCACTCCGGTAAAAGTTATCCAGTCTCAGTGGCACATTTCCACCCTTGAGTCAGAAGCTTGTCGACTCATGACCCACTTCACAATTTAGGCTCAGAATCAGACTTACTATCACTGAGTTGTAAGACATGAACATTGTTGTTTTGCTTCAGCAGTGTAGTGCCAAGAGATAAAAATTTCTACACATTACGACATAAATATATAGTGCAAAAAAAGGAATAATATGACAGTGTTCATAGAACTTTCAGAGATTTCGCTGCTGAGGGGAGGAAGCCGTTTCTAAATCATTGAGTGTGGGTCTTGAGGCTGCCACACATCCATAATACCAAAAGAGTGCAGAACGGTCAGGTACACCTTCTTTGACAGGGTTTCTTCAACTCAGAACTCCACTGCTGAAGAAGAGATGACTGATGGTTAGTGCCTTGGCACTGAAGCAGCATCACCAAAAAATGGCTAACTTGTCAATTATTTTGCGTCCCGTTATTCACTGTTTTACTCAATGTCATCGCTTTTTAAAAGTAATCAATCCACCTTAGTCCATTGCTATATGTGATTTCAAGATTTCTTTATTAATTATTCAACCCTTCAATTAGAATTTAACCTGTAACTAATTTTAGAATATTTATATTTATTTCTCTCTATAAAGTACTGAGATTTATTAGATTACTGTTTCTCTGTTTTTATCTTCACTGCAGCAAGCTTTTAGTACAAATTCACCTTAATAATAATTCAGTTGATGTTCATCAGTGGATAGGGATTCCAACTTGAAATTTACTTTTTAAGATCACCAATGCTGTAAAAGATTAAAGCTGGAAAAAATATAGCACATTAACAAAACTGCTGTCATTCTTGCTAGCTGAAGAACTGACTGAAAGCAAGCTCTGTACTTCAATGATGACAGAAAGTGAAGGGTAACCACCTACAAACTCAGCATCTCGACGTCACGAGCCCTAATACTCCTCCAAAAACTCTTTGCAATCATCAGGTGCATTTGTTGTCATTCAGCTCAGCTCCGTCTAAAACCAATACCTCTTTCAGAGTCATTGAAACAGGCACATGAACAGGTAGGGAAGGGTGAAATGTGGATCACGTGCAGGCAAATGGGATTAGTTTGGATTGACATCATGGTGGTTACAGACATTGTAGGCCAAAGAGTCTGTCCCCCTTCTCTCCAATCTCCCTCTTCCCCACCTTGCTCCATCACCACACATAAACTCCATAACTCACTGTCAAAGCTGTCATGCTGTCCCTTGAGCATTGCCTGCACTATCCGACTGGCATTCCGCACCAGCCCCTCGAATTCACTGCGACTCCTCTTGGCCAGGTTTTCCTCCATCTCGCTGGTGCAGCAGGTATAACCCTGTGGGCAGATCCGCAGGTGCTCTCCTGATGAAAAAGAACAGAGGTGGCTACATTAACACAAACAACAGGAATTCTGCAGATGCTGGAAATTCAAGCAACATACATCAAAGTTGCTGGTGAACACAGCAGGCCAAGCAGCATCTATAGGAAGAGGCGCAGTCAACGTTTCAGGCCGAGACCCTTCGCCAGTCCTGACGAAGGGTCTCGGCCTGAAACGTCGACTGCGCCTCTTCCTGTAGATGCTGCTTGGCCTGCTGTGTTCACCAGCAACTTTGATGTATGTGGCTACATTAACACCCAGGTTGGTGACAGGAAAAGCAGAACATTCCTCCAAGTTTCCCAGAATGCCCCACTGGAAACTAAAACATATTTCCTTCTGAAGAAAATGTTTCAGGGAAGGTTCAATGAGTGTGATCCAAATTATGAGGAGTTTTAATAAGGCTAGGAATGATTCAGTATTCCAGCAGGCAGGTACGGTACACCAATGGATAAGCAAAAGATTTAAGACAACCAGTAAAAATATCTGATCTAATGTTGCCACTTTTTGTAAGTACTGATGGAGCTCCATGTTGCAGTAAATAACCAAGGAATGCATACACTTTAAGCCAATCTGAAATCTCATTGAAAAGAAATTTTGAAAGAGAAACACAATTCTTCCAATGCAATGAACCATCTGCTGGAGAAACTCAGGGGGTCAAGCAGCATCTATGGGGAAAGAAATTGTTGATGTTTTGAGTCAAAATCTTGCATCGGAACTTGTACTGGAATTTCAATCCAAATTGCTGGCAAGTTCCTTTCTCTCAATAGATGCCATTTGACCTGGTGAGTCCTGCCAGCAGGTTGTTAGTTGCTCCAGATTCCAGTATCTGCAGTTTCCAACGTTCTTTCAGTGTTCTATATAAGGATTGGCACCATGATTGTGTACGGTTAGTACACAGATCAGGGCGGTCCAGTGTTCAGAATTCAATTCCGGCACTTTATGTAACAAGTTTGTACATTCTCCCTGTGGGTTTCCTCCAGGTACTCCAGCTTCCTCCCACACTCCAAAGACATTCTGGTTACTAGGTTAATTAGCCATTGTAAATTTCCCTGTGATTAAACTAGGGTTAAACAGGCAGATTGCAAGGCAGTGTCGGTCGTTGTGCTAGAAGAGGCTGTTCCAAGCTGTATCGCTAAATAAATAAATGGCATGAAATGAAAATAAATAAATAGTATTTATCCATCAACCAACCTCATCCTGGCAGATTATTTGATCATTATCACAGAGCTATTAGTTAGAATTTTTAATGTATTACGCTTTCAAAATTCAAATTTTAAAGTAAATTTATTATCAAAATGCGAAAATGTCACCTTATACAACCCCGAGATTCATTTTCTTGTGGGCATACTCAACAAATCTATAAAATAAGGTTGTTCGTCCATCGTTGACGTCGATGAGGACCTCGACACCATTATGATGGTGTCGAGACTAGCGCGTGATTTGGATTTAAGTGAGGGAGAGTTGAGCAGCGTCAGCCTCACTCTCTCTTCCCAATTCCCATCTGGATCCAGTGGCAAGACAGAGTCGAGATGGCTGGAGATGGGACTAGGTGCAATGGATGACCAGGACGTCTTCTGTGTCTTGTCCTGCTCTACGCGTTTCACGACGCTTGCAGAGACCGCCTTCGTGACCGTTGGACCTTCCATAGGTCTCGTCCGCTCAATCCGCCGGAGTCTGTCTTCACATGCTGGGATAGACAACTCCCTATCACACCGAGGGTTTGAGACCCGTCGGCTACCCTCACCTAGTTTAGCCGGCTTGTCGAAGCCGTTGCCCGGGGTGTGGCCGCTGTCGCATGCAAACAGCTACGGGGAGCCACAGATGAGAGCTGAGTGCCAGGTGGGGACCAAAGGTGGACTAACCGCCCTGAAAAGGACGTGACATGTTCCCCCACCAGAGGTGCTACCCCTCCCTGACACCCCATACACATATAAAATAATAACTATAACAGAATTAATGAAAGACCACCCAACTAGGGTGTTCAACAGAGTGCAGAAGACAACGAAGAGTGCAAAAGCAAATATAAATAAATAGCAATAAATAACGAGAACCTGAGATGAAGAGTCCTTGAAAGTGAGCCCATAGGTTGTGGAAACATTGTAATGATGGGGCAAGTGAAGTTGAGTGTAGGTAGCCCCTTTTATTCAAGAGTCTGATGGTTGAGGGGTAATAACATTTTTTGAACCTGGTGGTGTGAGTCCTGAGGCACCTGTACCTTCTACCTGATGGCAGCAGCGAAAAGAGAGCATACTAGACTGTGAAGCAGTCAGTCAATATACTCTCCACTACCATCTACAGAAATCTGACAAGGGTTTAGATGTCACACCTGGGAATTTAAAATTTGCTAACCCCCTCCACATCTGAACCTCTAATGAGGACTGGGTTATGGACCTCTGGTTTCCCTATCCTGAAGTCTATAATCAATTTCTTGGTCTTGCTGACATTGAGTGAGAGATTGTTGTTATGGCACCACTCAGCCAGATTTTCAATCTCCCTCCTATATGCTGATTCATCACTGTCTTTGATTTGGCCCATGACAGTGGTGTCATCAGCAAACTTGAATATTGCATTGGAGCTATGCTTAGCCACACAGTCATAAGTGTAAAGTGAGTAGAGCAGGGGTTAAGCACACTGCCTGTGGTGCACCTTGAAGGGCATCCTGTGATAATCTCTATATAACTGCAAGTTGCACTCTAGGGAGCAAGGTCTGTCGACAAGTGTTTAAATTTGACTTCTTTTGGAGAGAGACTTTAATCATACACTTGTGCACCTGTGTTTCCCTTGAGCAAACTAGACTAGATGCACACTTGTAGCTCATCTTTCTGCCAATACATTCTCCTTAGTGGAAAGAGTCAAATAAATGTAACAATAAATATTTAGAAGGGGAAGAACAGCCATCAGCCCGTATGCTCTCACTGGCTGTCCACCCTCTAAAGACAGGTCTGAGAACAGGTTCAAAAATTGCAGAGTTAAAAGAAATATTTCCTGTATCAGGAGACCCGAAGTAGAATTGGGGTGTTATATTGCAGTTGTATGAGAGGTTGACGAGGCTGTGTCTGGAGTATTGTATATAGTTTTGATTACTCTGCTATAGGCAAGGTGTCATTAAACTGAAAAGAGTTTAAAGAAGATTTATGAGAATGCTACCAGGACTTGAATGCCTGAGTTTTTTTTTTGAGGAGAGGTTGGACAGGCTAAGACTTTATTACTTCGTGTGGGAAACTGAAGGGTGACCTTTTCATGAGTGGTGTGGACCAGGGGAATGCAGTCTTTTTCCCCAGAAAAATGGAATGAAAGGCTAGAAAACATAGGGACTGTAGATGGTGAGCAGGGAAAAGAACTAAAGGGACCCATGGGGGTAACTTATTCACACAAAGGATGGTGTGTATATGGAACAAGCTACCAGAGGAAGTGGTTGAGGCAGATATTCTAACATCATTTTTTATTTTATTGAGATACAGCACAGAGTAGGCCCTTTTAGACATGCACCCAATGATCCTTTGGTTTAATCTGAGCCTAATCACAGAACAATTTACAATGACCGATTAACCTACCAAACGGTACGTCGTTGGAGTGCGGGAAGAAACTGGAGGAAAGCCACTCGATCAAGGGGAGAACGCACAAACTCCTTACAGGTAGGAATTGAACCTGGGTCATCTGTACTGTAAAGCACTGTGCTAACCACTACGCTACCATGCCGCCCCAAAACATTTGGACATAAACGTGAATAGGAAAGGTTTAGAGGGATATGGGCCAAATGCATAGAAATGGGACTAGCTTATTGGTTGACATGGATGAGTTGGCCCAAAGAGCTTGATTCCATGCTATAGTACTCTGACTCTATGGTCACATTAACCCACAGCAAATCACCCCAAGCATATAATTAACCTGCCTCACCTCCATTAATTCCAATTCCCTGAGCAATACAGGTCTATTCAAAGGTTCGGAATCCATTTCCTTCAGTTGTTTCTGATTCTAAATTGTTCTCTACCTCTTAATGACCCTTCCTGTCTATAAGCTGATTTATGACATATTAATTCAAAGATGCTTGAGTCCATCTCTTTCCTGTCTTGCACTCAGCATTGATCGCAAGGACAGTCTGTAGTGAAGTTACTCCATAGAGACTTGAAGGATGTGTTGGGAGACCATGCCCATTAAATTCTCAGTCAGCAACCAAGCAGAGGGAAGGTTAGGCAGCTGCACCAAGTCTTCATTGCTCATGAGGGATCAGGGCACCGACAACAACACAAAGGCTAAATTGACAATGGTCAACTCCTCAATGGTTGTGACTCCTTCTATTGAAGTTTCAGCTTATATGCTTCAACCTATCAGAACAAGCAAAACCAGACAAGCACTCTAGACCTGGATTCACACACTTTAACCACACTCTTACCTTGGACTAGGCCGACTATTGATACTTCACTACGCACCAGCATGAATCACAAGGGATGATTGGAATCAGTGACGGTCCATGAACTGAAGAAAATTAACTTCCCCATGACAATCATCCATCTGGACGACCAGATACAGAACACCTTGATGATTTCCAAAACTGGGAATCAGTGGGAGAGGCTGGTGTAGGTTGGCGGTGGTAGTCAAGGTGGGCATTGGTGGCACAGAGCTACTTTAGTGCTGGGAATGGTGTGAGGATACAAGGACGTATGTGACCACTTGACATGATTTGCCTTCCCACTCCATAGTTTAAATTCCAATACACATTGAGTAATGCTTTGCTCCGTGGAACCAATGCTCACCTAGAGTTTTATTTTCTTGCTCTGAACATGCTTCCTTTTCAAGAAACTATGTTATATTGCCAGGAGAGACAATTTTCTCTTGTATCTTTCCCAATAGCCATTATGAACTGTCTCAGCAACCTATTTCATAATCAGTAGCATTAGAAGCAGAACCCATTATCAAAGACATCTTCAGGAAGGGGTGCCTGAAGAAAGTGGCCGTAAGCATCACTAAGGACCTTCAACCATCCAGGACAGGCCCTCTTCTCATCCTCCCAGCAGGGAGCTTGAAGACCCACACTCAGTGTTTTGGAAACAGCTTCTTCCCCTCACCATCAGATTTCTCAGTGGTCCATGAAACCACGAACACCTTTTTCTTTGGCATTATTAATTTTTGTAATTTATAGTAATTTTATGTCTTTGCGCTGTACCGCTGCCATAAAACAAAAAACAATTAAGCCATCCAAGTCCATGATAATAAATCTGTAAATCTGATTCATACTGTGTATAGGCAATTCCACCACACGCTGAAGAGCAGGGAAACTATTTACCTTTAACCGTTTCCTCAGCCAGGCTCTTGAAACAACTGTGGAAATCTATTAGTTAACCTAATGTGGCAAAGCAGCCTACTTTCTAATCTCAGACTCAGAATCAGGTTAGATATCACCAGCATGTGTCGTGAAGTTTGTTGTCTTTGCGACAGCAGTACAATGCAATACATAATAATAGGGGAAAAAACTGAATTACAGTAAAATATGTGTGTGCGCATGTGTATAAATAGAAGTTAAATAAAATTAAGTAGTGCAAATAAAAAAGTAGTGAGGTAGTATTTATGGGTTCAACGTCCATTCAGAAATCAGATGGCAGAGGGGAAGAAGCTGTCCCTGAATCGTTGAGTGTGTGCCTTCAGGCTCCAGTACCTCCCACCTGATGGTAGTAATGAGAACAGGACATGTCTTGGGTGATGGGGGTCCTTAATGATGGATGCCACCTTTTTGAGGCATCGCTCCTTGAAGATGCCCTGGATACCACGGAGGATAGTGCCCATGATGGAGCTGAGTGAGTTTACATCTCTCTGCAGCTTATTTTGATCCTGTGCTGTAGCACCTCCACCCTGTACAAGACAGTGACGCTGCCAGTTAGAGTGCTCTCCACGGCACATCTGTAGAAGTTCCTAAGTGTCTTTGGTGACCCTTTTACATTCAGGGTTTTCTGAATAACTATAAGGCAGGCATTGCTTTACAAATGACACAACCTTTTTGACGCCATATGTGACGGGGTGGGGGGGGGGTGGAGCAGCCCATTGGGGAAAAATAAGAATTTGTGATGACAGTCCTTACCACCATTCCACCTTTCACCTCTCCTTCATTCTGAGAAGGATCAGTTGAACTTGCAAGTTAATAGCATTATTTACACATACTGAAATCTCACAAAAAACACTTGTTTACGTATTACGTAGGCAGATCATGCCATATGCAAATACGTAAAGGTTGTAAAAGAAAACAGCATGCAGAATATAATGTAGCAGCAACAGAGAAAGCAGTGCAGATGAACAAATAAAGTACAATGGCCATAACAAAGTAGACTGGGAGATCAGGAGTTCATCTATTGGTGTACAGTAGGTCAGTTCAAGAGTCTAATAACTGCTGGATAGAAACTCTTATGTTGAGGGAGGAGTCATTATATAAGAGGAAGAAATGGAGGTAATCGGCAATAAAAGCAAAAACAACATGAGCACGAAAAAATCTGCAGATGCTGGACATCCAAAGCAACACAACACACAGAATGCTGGAGGAACTCAGCAGGTCAGGTAGCATCTCAGGTAGAAATGAATAAACAGCGGACTTTTTGGGCCGAGACCTTTCTTCAGGACAGAGAAGGAAGGGGGAAGATGCCAGAATAAACAGGTGGGGGAAAGGGAAAGAGGATAGCTGTAAGGTGATAGGTGAAACCAGGTGGGTGGAAAAGGTAAAGGGCTAGAGAAGAAAGAACCTGATAGGAGGGGAGAGTGGACCATAGGAAAAAGGGAAGCAAGAGGGAACACAGGAGACATTTTAACATAAGGATATTTTATATGTTAAGATCTGTAACATACTGCCAGGGTGGTAGCTGGGGGCAGATTCAACTGTAGCATTCAAAAGTGAGCTGGATACATTTTAGAAGGAAAAGAAATGACAGGACTGTTGCTGAGCAAAGCAATTTGAATTTATAAAGTTGGTATAGATGTGTGAATAGCCTCCTTCTGTGCTATAACCTTACTATGATTCTGTAAATTAACAAGTGAGAACACTGGAAAGAAATGTGAGTGGTTACGCTCGACCTCTATCTCACCACTGACAACACCCTTCAGATTTCATTATAGGCAATGGAGGTGGACGGGGTCTTACAATCCAGAAATCTTGCAGGCCTACTATCTGAATGCAAGCAGACTGTAGAAGTGGACAGAGCTGAGGATCTCCAGTGTGGCTGGGGCTAGAGACCAGACTGTGGGTGGGTGGGGTGTAGATCGGGATCGATAACGCTTAGGGTCAAGAATGTGAGTTGGTGGCTGAAGTCAAGTCCCAGAGTGCTGTGTACTTTGTACACCCTTTAAACTAACCTACTTCACTGGTAAATTTGTTGTACCACTGCGTAACATGTAAACATTGTGAAATAAATGTGTCTAGGACTAACATTCAATAGTCCAGAAAATCAGATCAGAGTTTTATTGTGGTAGCCAGTAACTGTTGAAGCAAGCATGAGCCCATTCACCATTTAAGCTCTCCCCTAGTTGGAGCACTGGCGCATCTTGAGTCAGTAGATTTCAACATTAACTAGAGGGAAGGATGCATGTTCCAAGCTATTAATTCAGTGTAGTGAGGAGCTGTTACAGTTTCAAAGAAATGCTGGAAGTATTTACTGTCAATAAAGAGTTGCTTTCTCCATTGTGAGAGTTTGCTGGGTACAGATTGCTGTGTTTATAATCAACATCACACTTCACAAAGACAGAGTCAAACAGACCCTTCAGCCCACTCTCCCTGCTGATCATTCACCACCTATGTCCAATCATCTCATTTTATCCTCCCCACAACTCCCGCACCCCAGTGTCTACCATTCACCTACACACCAGGGACAATTTACAGTGACCAATTAACCTAATAACCTGCACGTCTTTGGGATGTGTGAGAAAACTGGAATACCCGGGGCAAATTAATGTGGTGCCCAGGGTAACGTGCAAACTCCACGCAGACAGCCCTAGTGGTCAGGATGGAACCCGGGGCTGTGGGGTAGCAGCCCTACCAGCTGCACTACTGCAAGACCCATTGTAGAGTTCAGAAGTGAACAGTATTTCCCAAAGATTATAAAAACTGCCTTTCAGATACTTTGGGATGAAAGGTACTCTGTAAGTGCAAGGCTTTTCTTTCCCCTTTGAAAATGGAGAATAAAGTATTTTCTACAGCTTGTGCAGTGTCAGGACTTAACAAAATGTGAAATGTTGAACTATCTAAGATGGGGGGGCATACTGGAATGCTCATTTCTAGGTAACAATAACAGGGCTTCTCCACTGCCCTGACTTCCTCAGACAGATCATACATTCCTTGCACAAGGCACTTGTGTGAGTTTGCCATGATTCAGATGCTGGACATGAGTTCCCAGTGGCAGCTGTAACAAACTGGCCACTCAGCCTTTGCCCTGCACATCAGCTGCAGCTGGTGATGGGAGAGGGGCTGTGCTGAGAGACACACACACCGTAGTGGGCTCCAGTGTTAGCCAGTGGCCTGCATTTCCCATTCACAGAGGTTAAGAATGAAAGGCTAAGGTTAGTGTGCTATCTTAAAAAAAAGAAGAGTGCAGGGAAGGTGGGGGGGGGGTGTGGTGACGTTTTCAGAGTATACATTTTTTTAAAATGCTGGCAAAGGTTATTATTACCACAAACGACCTTTTCTTTCCACTTTGCAGCTGGTTTATTTCTGTTAAATTATAGCTTTGAATGTTGAGTTTCGCTGACAGCACTTGCTGAAGTTTTGCAGTGACTCAGTGAAGTTGGCATATGTAAAAGGGAGTGTAACGAACCTTGATAAAGGTTCTCATTAACCTGGTACTGAGTGATTGACTCATTGGCAGTCATAACCATTACACGAGCATAATTAATGGCAGCATGCAATTCTTCTAATGAGGTCATCAGTGCCTTCAGTACAACTCCAATAACCCAGCACATCTGAGATTCTGGTGGAGCTAGACTGGCAGATAATTGGACTATTGAATGTTATTTCTTTTAACACATCAGCATGCTCTAAATTTACTTTTCTTAATTGGTACATGGTATAATGATACATTTTCCAGTGCATTGTATGGGAGTATTGGAATCGGATGATTTTGAACAGGATTCGCACCACCATTGACCCTAAGCTAAGATCCGATCAGAACGGTTTTCGGCAGAAGCGCACAACATTAATGCAAATACTTGCTCTCCGTAGGATCATCGAGGAAGTCAAGAAGAACAACCTACCAGCCGTGCTTACTTACATCGATTTTCACAAAGCTTTTGACTCCATTCACCGAGGTAAAATGTTGAAGATCCTGGAAGCTTACGGAGTGCCAGACCATCTACTGAGAGCAATAGAGTCCAGCTATACCAAAACCATGGCAAAAGTTGTGTCACCAGATGGAGAAACAGCAGTGTTCGAGCTCCTAGCTGGTGTGCTGCAAGGAGACACTCTGGCACCCTACATCTTTATAATCGCCCTTGATTACGCTCTGCGTCAAGCTACCAAAGATCATGATGAGCTTGGTTTTACCATAAAACCAGGGTGAACCAAAAGGGTCAGACCAGTTACGCTCACAGATCTCAATTTTGCAGATGACATAGTCCTGCTCTCTGACCAGATGGAGGAAGCACAGCAGCTACTGACAAAAGTGGAAATAGAGTGCAATAAAGTTGGACTTCACCTAAACGCTAAAAAGACAGATTACATGGCGTTTAACTGTGACGAAGGTACTCTCAAGAACGTACAGAATGATACCATTAAGAAAGTCTTTGACTACAAGTACCTCGGGTCAAGAATGATGAGTTCAGAGAAGGACATAAAGATATGGAAGGCGCTGGCGTGGAGGGCTATGAACGACATGAAGGAAATCTGGAAGTCAAACCTGACCAGATGGCTTATAAAGAGGATTTTCATAGCAGTCATAGAGTCCATTCTCATATGATTGCTATGAAAATCCTCTTTATAAGCCATCTGGATGCGAGATGTGGACACTCACCAAGACGATGCGAAAGTCTCTAGATAGTTGCTATACACCAGCAGTCCCCCAACCACCGGGCTGCGGACCAGTACCGGGCTGCAAAGCATGCGCTACCGGGCCGCGAGGAAATGCTATGAGTCAGCTGCGCCTTTCCTCATTCCCTGTCAAGCCCACCATTGAGTTTGAGCGCACGCGAGGTCATTACCCGCGCGTCATCCATGTCGGCGCAGAAAGAAGATCAACTCCTCGAGCTTGCAAATGACGGCGGGCTGAAAAGTATGGTTGACATAACATCTCTGCCGGCATTCTGGATTAAAGTCAAGAGTAAATATCCTGAGATAGCCACAAAAGCACTGAAAACACCACTTCCATTTCCAACATATCTCTGCAATGAATGCAACGAAAACTAAATTGCGGAACAGACTGGACATAAGGAACCCCGTTCGAGTATCGCTGTCTCCCACCACCCCTCGATAGGACCATCTTGTTGCAGGGAAACAAGCCCAGGGCTACCACTGATTCAGCGATATTGGTGTGTTGCAATGATTTTATATGTTCATACGGGGAAAATATGTGCTGTGTGCTTAATATCCAAACGTTACTTAAAATGTTCTGATGCTATTGACTTACTTATATAACCATATCACAATTACAGCACGGAAACCAGCCACCGCACCCCTTCTAGTCCATGCCGAACGCTACTCTCACCTAGTCCCATGACCTGCACTCAGCCCATAACCCTCCATTCCTTTCCTGTCTATATACCTATCCAATTTTTCTTTAAATGATAATATCGAACCTGCTTCTGCCACTTCTACTGGAAGTTCGTTCAACACTTACTTCAAGCTCCCCTGTTCTCCCCTGATAATTGACTTATCACTATATTCATGCGAGGAAAATATGCGCTTGTATTTAATATTAAATTCGTTAGATAAACCCTTTTTGAAACGAAATTGAGTGTATTTGCCACTTATCACCTATATTCCGGTCATGATTAATGCTCCCCCCACCAACAGAATCGCCAAAAACGATTTGTAGAAAAAAATCGGGATGTACACGCATGTGCACTGATGCCTGCGCAAGGCTTCATGGTCATTGTAATCTTTCACGAGGTAAACACAACGTATTTGACTGCTACTCTTGTCTATTGACAACCTTACCCTCCCCCCACCTCCCGGGTTGGCCGGTCCACAAGAATATTATCAATAATAAACCAGTCTGCAGTGCAAAAAAGGTTGGGGACCCCTGCTATACACCAATGCTCTGGATGGCTCTCGATGTGAGTTGGCAACAGCACGATGAACGTTGAGCTCTACAACAACCTACCGATGCTCTCCACTAAAATCGAGGCGAGAAGACTGCAACTAGTGGGGCACTGTCTACGCCATCCTGAGCTACCTGCCAGCCTAGTCATCATATGGGAGCACGAGCATGGGAGGATGAACCCTGGGCGCCCTCCCAAGACTATGGTCAACACGCTCCTAGAAGATAGCGGCGCGGCTAATGTAGATGAACTGAACACACTGATGAGGGAGAGGGAGAAGTGGAGAGTCCGTCATCATGCCTGATGCCGGCCCCCTCGGCCTGAGTCGACGTAGTAGTGGTAGTATTGGATCAGGGCCGTGGTGAATGGGAAAAGTGGGTGGGTTCACTTGAGTTGGAGGTCCAGGGCTCTGTCTGGTAAGTGAAAGGAATCACAGGGACAAGTAAATGGTGAGGAAGTACAGCAGATGCTGCCTGGTGAGTTGGATTCCCAAACCATCAGTATTTCTGCATCATTATATAATGGACTATTGGAGTTTTACAATTGAACATAGATGGCCCGATAGTGCTCCCATGTCTTATTATCTTAACGGTACAGACCCTTCAACCCATAATATTGCTCTTAGCTAATTATGATTTGCTGTTCAGTCATTTTAGTCGAGTCCAACTCCTCGTGACCTCATGCTTCATAGGGTTTTCGTGGCAAGATACGGCAGTAGATTGCCAGGCCTTTCTTCTGCGCAGATACTGCCGCTGCCCAGGTTGGGAACCGCCCGGCTGGGTTTGAACTCAGGACCATCTGCCTTGAAGTCCATCCAGTGCTGATGCCATGACACCACCAGCCAGCCCAACCAACTAATTAAGATAATGGCACCTAATTAAAACAATCCCTTCTGGTCACATGGTCCATATCTCTCCATTCTCTGCGCATTCATATGCCACTCTAAGAGTCTCTTAAAGACCTTTACTGCCTCAACTACAACCCGTGAAAACATATTCTAGGCATCCATCATACTGTGTAAAAAAATTGCCCCACAAGTCTCCTTTGAACTTTCTACCTCTTACCTTAAAATGCGTGCCGTCGGGTATCAGGTAATTAGGAACAGTCAACATGGATTTGTGCGTGGAAGGTCATGTTTGACAAATCTTATTGAATTTTTGAAGAGGTTACTAGAAAAGTTGACGAGGGTAAAGTGGTGGATGTTGCCTATATGGACTTCAGTAAGGTCTTTGACAAGGTTCCACACGGGAGGCTAGTTAGGAAGATTCAATTGTTAGGTTTTAATATTGAAGTAGTAAAATGGATTCAGCAGTGGCTGGATGGGAGACACCAGAGAGTAGTGGCAGATAACTGTGTGTCAGATTGGAGGACGGTGTCTAGTAGTGTACCTCAGGGATCTGTACTAGGTCCACTGTTGTTTGTCATATATATTAATGATCTGGATGACGGGGTGGTAAATTGGATTAGTAAGTAATGTAGATGATACTAAAATAGGTGGCATTGTGGATAATGAAGCAGGTTTTCAAAGCTTGCAGAGAGATTTACACCACTTAGAAGAATGGGCTGAAAGATGGCAGATTGAGTTTAATGCTAATAAATGTGAGGTGCTACATTTTGGCAGGACTAATCAAAATAGGACATACATGGTAAATGGTAGGGCATTGAGAATGCTGTAGAACAGAGGGATCTAGGAATAATGGTGCATTGGGATGTAATGTTGAAATTGTATAAGGCATTGGTAAAGCCAAATTTGGAGTATTATGTACAATTCTGGTCACCGAATTATAGGAAAGATGTCAATAAAATTGAGAGAGTACAGAGGAGATTTACTAGAATGTTGCCTGGGTTTCATCTCCTAAGTTACAGAGAAAGGTTGAACAAGTTCGGTCTTTATTCTGTGGAGCATAGAAGGTTGAGAGGGGACTTGATAGAGGTATTTAAAATTATGAGGGGGATAGATAAGAGTTGATGTGGATAGGCTTTTTCCATTGAGAGTGGGGGAGATTTAAACAAGAGGACATGATTTGAGAGTTAAACGGCAAAAGTTTAGGGGTAACATGAGGGGGAACTTCTTCACTCAGAGAGTGGTAGCTGTGTGGAATGAGCTTCCAGCAGAAGTGGTTGAGGCAGGTTCGATGTTGTTATTTAAAGTTAAATTGGATAGCTATATGGACAGGCAAGGAATGGAGGGTTATGGGCTGAGTGCAGGTCGGTGGGACTAGGTGAGAGTAAGAGTTCGGCATGGACTAGAAGGGCCGAGATGGCCTGTTTCCATGCTGTAGTTGTTATATGGTTAAATGATTATATGGACATTGCATAAAGCATACTGGCTGTCTATGCCTCTCATAATCTTATAAATGTCTGTCTCCCTCAGCCTCAGCCACTCTAGAAAATAAAGCAACCCTAGTTTCTTCAAACTCTCCTTTTAGCATATGCCATCTAATCCAGGCAGCACCTTAATAAACCTTTTCTGCATCCTCCCCAAAGTCTTTGCATTCATACTGTGGAGGCCAAGCCATTGGGTATATTTAATGCAGAGATTCATAGATTCTTGATTATTTAAGGCATGAGGGGATATGGGGAGAAGACAGGAGATTGGGGCTGAGAGGGAAAATGGATCAGCCATGATGAAATGGTGGAGCAGGCTCAAATGGGCCAAATGGCCTAATTCCTTTTCTGTATCTTATGGTCTTATAAAAGCGAATGGACAATGAAAGAACATCCAGCAACTCTCATAATCTCAGATCATCAATCCCCAACACACCACAGCCAATAAAAGCTTTTTGATGACCTGTCAGGCAGTTTGTGCTTGATCAATATGATAAGACGGACTCTTGACCAGACAATCTACAACATCATGGCCTTGCACTTATTGCCTGCCTGCACCGCATTCTGCAACTGTAACACTTTATTCTGCATTCTGAAATTGTTATTCCTTTATACCACCTCAATGTACTGATGTGGCGAAATGATCTGTACAGATGGCATGCAAAACCAAGTTTTGCTACGTACCCAACAATAATAAACCAATTTACAAGCAGCCAACCCTTTCATAAAAAAAGATGCCACAAGCAGCAGCATGACATCGATCAGATAATCTGTTTGCTCAGCCATGTGTTTTGACAGACAAGTTCTCAAGAATTTTGGAAAGAACAAAGAGGTCAACCCTGCCCCCCTTCATATTGTCCCCTACACACCTGTCCTCAGGTAAATGTAAAAAAAATCCCATACCACTGTTTCAAGAAGGAAAAGGAAGACCTCCCTAGTATCCCTTACCTTCCAATCATCAATGAAACTGTTTACTCAGTCTGTATGTGGGAGTCACTGTTGACAAATTGTCCCATGTACATTACGCATTACAACTTTACTTCAGTGAACTTCTTTGGAATATCTTAAGGTCGCAGAAAATACAAAGAGAAATTAAAACTTCACTTTCACTGGTGTTCCTGAAGTGAAGTTTGGAGGTGTACAGTCACTGAGCTGAAGAACGAATGGAATGCCTGTGGTAGAGGGAACCTGGGAGGTGGAAGCAGAGAGAGGGTCAAAGAGAAGTGTGGCAAAAATGGTGTTTAAGGGTGCATAGGATGAGGCAGGCATTGTTCAAATCCAGTAAGAAGCAAGGCCAGATAAAATTCAAATGAGATCAGATTAATCTAACCCCATAGTGAGGTAAAATCAAGTTCAAAGCTTAAACAGGCTCAACATCGATATTCTTCCGTGGTGTTTCTAAGCATCAACAATTACATAAAATTCCCACAGTTTTACTTATGTCATATTTTTCAGACATGCTTTTCAGTCTGGAATTATAAATCAGATCATTTCCCAAAAGAGAAACCTTCTTCACATTGACCAAGTGCTGAATTCCAAGGCCGAGGTGGAAGTGACTGCCCTTTACAGCAAAGAAGCTTTTTATCAAGTTGTTCAGGTAAAAGTGAGATCAATGAGCATCAACAGAGAGAAAAAAAATGAGTGATTGAGGTCAAACCTCAAACAGAGGTTGTAGTTGTCTGAGGTCAAGCATCATGGCCCCATGGCACTACTGCAAGCATTTACCTCTGAGCAGTGTACTCAATCCAAACATATTTAATGCCTCATTAAAAACCTTTCATCCATCATAAAATCAAACATGAGAAACGTTCAGTTCTATTTGGAACTCCTAGGAAGATGAAGCAGTCTCTGCCTGCAATGCTATTTTCTATCCTCTGTTCCCAAACCTACAGTCTATTCATCAAGGAAAAGGGCAACAGGTGCAAAGGAACACCATTCCCTGCAAGTTGTCAAACTGCACACTACTTCTACTTGGAAAATATCTCCACTCTTTCATCATCCTTGGGTCTAAATCCTAGGAGTCTTTACCTAACAATTTTGTCAGCGTGCCTTCACTAGCAGGAAACAATCGTTCAAGAAGATAGCTCAGTATCACCTTCTAGTAGGCAATACGACAATAAAAATACTTCTAACATTACCATAATTAAAGAAAGTTATTCATTGACTATAAAACCATTTAGATATATCCTGGTGTTAAAACAAGTCAAAAAATAAATGCAAGCCTTCCTTTCTTATGTATCTTCCTCTTCCTCCTGACATCCAACTGCATTTCATTTGCTGATATTCTGGCCTCTACCCTCAGTCTGCACAGTAAATGAACACTGTTCTTGTCACTTTCAGTAAAAAGAAACTCTAACATTTCTTTTAAACCTACTCTATGTCGGCTTAAATTTATGTCATTGTCTTCTTAACATGAAATAATGATGCTATCTATATAGCACTTAATGTCATGTACATCT
Organism: Mobula hypostoma; assembly: GCF_963921235.1. NCBI lineage: Eukaryota > Metazoa > Chordata > Chondrichthyes > Myliobatiformes > Myliobatidae > Mobula > Mobula hypostoma. The sequence continues at coordinate 88,377,524 of NC_086100.1, read as the reverse complement.
CAATGAAGTCTCCCCTTCAGCTTCATTCCAGTCTGCACACAGTGATCTTCCTTCAACTTGATTCATTTTTAGCCTAGCTCAGAAGTGAAGATCAAAGGTGTTTGTAAAGTGAAGGAGTGAGAACAAGGGAAGGTGAGAAGACACAGAAGGCTTGTTGAATGAGAATTCCTCATTGCAGAGAAATTTGAAGGAAGAGATGTTCAATGTCTTAAATGACTAAGGGCAATTAAATCTCTGGGGATGGGTACAATCTATCCCAGGAAACTGAGAGAAACAAGAAAAGAGGTAGCGGGGGCCCTGATGGAGATTTCTGATGGCAAACAGAGGAACCTTGGTTAAAGTCTATAGTTGCCTCCAGGTGGCAGGTAGGTATATAGAATGGTTAAGGCAGCCTATGCTTGCCTTCATAGGTTGGAACACAGAATATAGAAATTGGAACGCAATTGCAACTTTTCAGAATACTAGTTAGGTTGCTCTCAATTAATGAGCATCCAAGAAGAACAGAATGTGTTCCTTCCCAGTGGGCAAACTTATCAGAGGTGGCCACCTTATTGTACTACATACCTTTTATCTCTTTAGTTCGTGGGAACTGTGATCAACAATTATGCTCAGCGACATTATCACCACATCATGTGCTGCTTGTAATTCATTTCACAGCAGCTTTCAAGGCAAATCTTGGCTCAGTGGCTCAGTGCAAGAGTCAGAAGAGCATCAAAACACAGGAGCAGGACACCAGCCCCCGACCTGATCCTCTGAATATATTGCCGATTCACTTGAACTTCTGGTCAATTGTCACCCCCAGTTTATTGATAGTGGGGGCCTCAGCAATGATTACAGTGTTGAACATGAAGGGCAGGTTCTTAAATTTTCTCTTGTAGATCTAGTCATTGCCTGATAGTTCTAATTACCAGCCCATGCCAAAATGTTGTTTTGGTCTTGCGATCTGTAGGCTTAGACTGGTTCATTTGCTGGTACTAGTAGCAGTGTATTAATGTCACAAGTACCAAGATACAGTGAAAAGCTTGCCTTGCATGCTGTTCATACAGATTAAGTCACTACACAGTCCATTGAGTTAGAATAAGGTAAAATAATTACAATGCAGAATAAAGTGTAAAACCTACCAAAAAAAATAGTAGTGCAGGAAATGATAGAGTGCAAGATCATAACAGGGTAGATGGTGAGTCCATCTTATCGCACAAGAGATCTGTCAAGAATCAGAAAACAGTGGGACAGAGGCTGTGCTCGCATGGAATTATACAATCATCAATGATCTTGGGCATTTCTGTCCCTGTGATGGAAGGAGGGTCGATGATGAAGCAGCTGATGGTTCAGCTCAGAACCCTGTCCTGAGGAACGTCTAGAGTGATATTCTATGGCTAGAATGACTGGCCCCCAACAACCATACTAATTCTCCTTTGTGGAAGGTATGACTCTAACTATTATCTGGTGCCCATTTATCAGGGTTCTTTAATGCCACACTGGGTCAAATGCCATCTTGATGTCAAGGACAGTCACTTAGCTCAGCTCAGGAACTCTGCTAGTCCATATTCATACTGAGACTGTTGGCCTGGAACTAAGTGATCTTGAGAATCAGTGAGAGTGTTATTGGGGAATGAGTAACCCTTGATAGAATATGATTCAGATAAGATTTGTCCTGTTTTTATGAACAGGACATACCGGAGCAATTTTCCAAGTTGTTGGGTAAATTCCTGAAGCCCTCCGTTGGTCAGGGTCAACCACAGATGTAGTGGCCCAGCTGTCCAGGTGATACGCAAGCAAGCAAGCAATCCAGAACAGTACGATATGGAGAGCAAGCTGTTGCCCATGTAGCAGGCTCCCACTCTCCATACAGCTGATGAATCCAAGGGAATGGCAGAGACTGATACAATTTGGTACCAGTGGCATCACAGGAGTTGCCTGTGTGTGTGTAGAGGGATAAAGGGCTTGCTTTGCTGTTGTTTTATTCCTGTTGTTCTGATGGTAGAATAATGTTTGTGTGTATGATGAGAAATGAGGACCTTGTTGCTTGTGCGTTCTGCGAACATGGTGGCACTGGAACGTGCAGTGACACTTGCAGGCATCCAGCACATTGTTGGATTGTGTTGGCTATTAACACAAATGATGAATTTCACTGTATGCTTCACTGTACAAGGGATAAATAAAGGAATCCGAATGTGAATATCACCTGACAGCCGGGAGAACCACTTGGTCCACCTGCTGTCTTTGCTGCACGTAACTCCAGATAATCAGCTAAGGATGACAAGCACTGGCCTTGATAGTGACAACTACAACCCATGAGCAAGTGAAAAAAATGGATGTTGGAGACCGAGACAGGACACCTCGCTGGATTCATAGAGCATAAATTCCAAAGGGCTAGGATTATGAGTTTGGATAAATCATGGTGGAGATTAAGGGAGTTGGTGAGGTTGACAGAATCCAGTCAAAGGATGAAAGAGAACAAAGGAACTTTCCTGTTATAGATCTTATCCAGAATGCCAGAAAAATCCAGGCTTTCAGAGAGCCCAACCATGTGCACTATTGGGATAGTATGGCCCAAGTTCCTCTACAATACTTCAAAAGTAGTCAGTAGTAGAACTACTGGCTGTACCCAGGTTGCAAATGCTCAAATGATAGACACCCATACATATGAACAAGCTCACATATTATTAAATCCAAAATTTTGATATACGTGCATCTGTTGGTTCCTAAGAATAGCTATCTCCTCTCACACCATTTCTAATAAATGTTCTTTCTTATCTATCGTATGTGCTTCTGATGCCATTGGTTACACACTGTGAAGGTACGGTTACCATTTTAAGTGGGGGGTGGTGGGATTTTGTACTTTGACTGATAAACAAAATCAGTTTATAGACTTCTGTAATACTGAACCTATTTGTTTCCCTGGGGCACGCTGTAAGATCATCCCATAGTGCCATAAAGTCAGGGTTAAAGGGAGACACCTGCCCAATCAAATTTTCAGATGGTACTGATGCTGCAAAACAAGTTTTACGATATATGCCAATGGTATTAAACCTGATTCTGAAATTATTATTACAGCTTTTCCCTCTGAAAAATACATTCCTCAATTCGTATAACACTGAAACACCAGACAGTTCATGAAACACTTAAATAAAATTTCTAAGATGGCAGGATTCCTCTAGGATTAATATTTCTTAGCCCTATTGAGTTGAGTACAATTCTTCAAATGGCAAGTTTAGTGATGAGTCACTGGGAAAGGAATGGTTTGAGTTACAGATCGCCACAAATCATCTGGATGTGATCATTAACCATGCTTATGTTCATTATGGGGAATTGGACTGTGCTCTAAACATTTCCCTCTCACATAGCTGCTTAACCACACACTACCATGAAGACTGGGAGGAAAAATAATAACGACCTGGAGCTGGATACACAGCAGAAATTTATAGCCCTTCCTTTAAAATTATACAAATTAAATTACTGGAAATGATCCGAAGCCTAGAAATTAAGTATACAGTGAAGGGGTTAAGGAGCAGATGATAAAGTTGAATTGGAAAGATGGGCACAGGCAAGGAAAACACTATTAAACACATAAGTGATGAAAGAACAGAGGGAACATAAAAGAAAAGTATAATTTTAGAGACGCATATGTGAATCTTTGAAGATGTCCAGACAAGATGACACAATGATATAGTCACTGAGCAACACAGCATAGAAACAAGGCCCTTCAGCCCATCTGGCCCATGCTAACTATGATGCCTAGCTACCCTCATCACACTTGCCTGCAGATGGCCCATGTTGTTCTAAACCTTTCTGATCCACATACCTGCCAAAATACCTTTAAATGTTGTCATGGTACCTGCCTCTAGCACTCCCTCTTGCATATACATAGCACCCTGCGCGTAAAGTTGTTACCCAGCAGGTTCCTCTACAAATCTTTCCCCTCTCACCTTAAACCCATGCCCTCTAGTTTGTGATTCCTTTTCAAAGGAAGAAAAATTTGTATGTACTCATCCATATGATTTTATATAAAATCACCTTCAATCTCCTACACTCCAAGAGATAAAGACCTGTCCTACCCAACTTCTCCCTGTAACAGAGGCCACTGAAGTGCTGGCAACGTGATTCTGGGAGAGAGCAGAGAAATAGATGCCGCTGAGCACAGCGCTCGCAGGCAAAGAGAGCTAAGTCATCTTGTTCCATTCTAAGATCTACAGTACCTCCCTTCAATTTACAAATGCTAATGAGCATTGATGTTCTGAGTTAGGGTCTATATTAGCTTTTGCCTAAACTTTCAGGAGATTAGAAGAAATGCAATCGTCCATCGGCCTACGATGGTTGGGCATTAAGCAAAGTTTGCGTAATAACCAGTGTGCGCAAAAATCTTGGGCTGTGCAATGTTTTGCACAGTGACAACAACATGTGCGCACTGAATAAGTTCTTCAATAAGAACAGTATAAATAAGCCAGTTCTAAAATTTTGCAGACAGATCATCACAAATGGCACGTTGTCAACACCGTCCACACTGGAAAAGGAAATGTGATTGTGTATGATTGTGAAATATACTGAACATGCCAACGAAGTAGAGAGTGACAACCTTTTGTATGCAGTTTTAATTCCTCTGTGCACTAGTAGCAAAAGATGCGTGTGCATGCCTATATGCACACCTTAGAGGGAACATAATCTTAGAGGAAGCTTCTGCGTTAGGAGGTGACCCTTCTTTTGGGTGCTCTGGTTTCCTCCCACATCCCAAATATGTGTGGGTTTGGAAATAAATCTGCCACTGTAAATTGCGCACAGTGTGATGGTGCACAGTTGGATTCTGGGAAAATTAATGGGAACATGGGGGGATAAAATGGAATTAGTGTCCATTTAGTACAAGATACAAGACCTAAAACATTACAGTAGAATGAGGCCACTCCGTCATCACCTCATGGCTGATTATCCCTCCCAACCCCATTCTCCTGCCTTCTCCCCAGAACCTTCAATGCCCTGACTAACCAAGAACTTATCAACCTCTGTTTTAAATGTACACAGTGACTTGGCCTTCATGAACCATCTGCTGCAATGAACTCCACAGATTCTCCATCCTCTGGCTAAAGAAATTCCTTCTCACCTCTGTTCTAAATGGACATCCCTATATTCTGAGGCTGTGCTCTCTGGTCCTAGAGTTACCCACTATAGGAAACATCCTGTCCACATCCACTGTCTAGGTCTTTCAATATCCAATAGGTTTCAATGACATTTCCACCTCCCCCTCCCCCCACCATTCTTCTAAACTCCAGTGAATAAAGGTCTAGGGCCATCAAATACTCCTCAAATGTTAGCCCTTTCGTTCCCAGAATCATTCTCATAAGCATCCTCTGGACTCTCTCCAATGCCAGCACATCATTTCCTAGACAAGGGCCCAAAACTGCTCACAATAATTGAAGTGTGGTCTGACCAATGCTTTAAAAAGCCTCCGCATCACATCCTTGCTCATATTCCAGTCCTCTCGAAATGAATGCCAACATTGCATTTGCCTTCCTCACCACTGACTCAAAACTGCATCTCCCAAATCCCTTTGCACCTCTGATTTTTTTTCCACTTTGTTCCCACTGAGAAAATAGTCTACATCTTTATTCCATCTACCAAAGTGCATAACCATACACCTCCCCACACTATATTTCATTTGCCACTTCTTCGCCCATTTTCCCAATCTGTCCAGGCCCTTCTGCAGACTCCGTTTCTTTAACACTACCTGTCCCTCCACCTATCGTTGTATTGTCTGCGGACCTGGCTACAAAGCCATCAATTCTGTCATCAGAAAAGGTTGACACACAATGTGAAAAGAAGCAGTCCAATACTGACCCCTGCGGAACACCACGTTACAAGCAACCAACCACAGTAGGCCCCCTTTATTCGGACTCTTTGTCCCCCGCTAATCTTCTATACATGCTGGTATCTATCCTGTAATACCATGGGCTCTTATCTTGTTACGTGTCCTCAAGTGGCACATCTTGTCAAAGACCTTCTGAAAATCCAAGTGAACAACATCCACTGATTCTCCTTTGTTTATCCTACCAGTTATGTATTCAAAGAATTCCAACAGATTTGTCAGGTAAGATTTTTCCTTAAGGAAACTATGCTGACTTTGGCCTACTTTATCATGTGCCTCCAAGTACCCTGATACCTCATCCTTAACAATGGACTCCAACATCTCAACCACTGAAGTCAAATTAACTGGCCTATAATTTCCTTTCTTCTGCCTCCTTCCCTTCTTAAAGGGTAGAGAGACATTTGAAATTTTCCAGTTGTCTGGAACCATTCCAGAATGTAATGATTCTTGAAAAATCATTATTAATGCCTCCGCAAACTCTTCAGCTACCTCTTTCAGATTCTGGGGTGCGGACAATCTGGTCCAGATGACATATCTACCTTCAGACCTTTCAGCTTCCCAAGCATCTTCTCCTTAATAATAGCAATTACACTCACTTCTGCCCCTTGACACTCTTGAACTTCTGGCATGCAGTCTGTGTCTACCACAGTAAAGACTGACGTAAAATAGTTAATGGGTTCATCAGCCATTTCTTTGTCCTCCATTACTATCTCTCCAGCATCATTTTCCAGCAGAGTCCAATATCCACTCTCAACTCTCTTTTACACTTTACACTGCATATCTGAAAAATCTTTTGGTATCTTCTTTGATATTTTTGGCTAACTTACCGTCATATGTCATCTTTTCTCTCCTTATGTTTTAAGTTGCCCTCTGTTGGTTTTAAAATGCTTCCCAGTCCTCTAACTTTCCATGAACTATTGCTATATTTATACGTCCTCTCCTTTGCTTTTATGCTGTCTTTGACCTCCCTTGTCACCCATAGTTGCCACATCCTCCTATTAGTATACTTTTTCATCTATCTTTCGCCTTTTCAAATTACCCCCAGAAACTCCAGCCGTTGCTATTCTGCTGTCACCCTGCTGGTATCCCTTCCAAACAACTTTGACCATCTTCTCCCTCATGCCTCTGCGATTTCCTTTACTCCACTGTAATGCTGATACATCTGACCTTATCTTCTCCCTCTCAAACTATGATATTAACGCTCATATTATGACCACTGCCTTTATTTAAGTTCCCTAATCAAATCTAGTTCATTGCACAACACCCAAATCAGAATAGCCTTTCCCCTAGTGGGCTCAACCACAAGCTGTTCTGAAAAGTCATCTCGTATGGATTCTATGAATTCCCTCTCTTGGGATCCAGCACCAACATGATTTTCCCAATCTACCTGCATATTGAAATTCCTCTTGACTATTGTAACATTGCTCTTATTACATGCCTTTTCTGTTTCCCATTGAAATTCATATCCCACATCCTGGCTACTGTTTGGAGGCCTGTATATAATGCCCATTAACGTTTTTTGACCCTTGCAGTTTCTTAACTCTACCCGCAAGGATTCAACATCTTCTGATCCTATGTCACCTCTTTCTAAGGATTTGATTTAAATTTTTACCGAGACAACCGCCTCACCCCCTCTGCCTATCCTTTTGATACAATATTTAACCTTGGGTGTTAAGCTCCCAACAATGATCTCCTTTCAGCTCCTTCTCAGTGATGCACACAATTTCACACCCGCCAATCTCTAACTGCACTACAAGATCATCTGCCTTCTTCTATATACTGCATACATTCAAATATAACACCTTCAGTCCTGCATTCGTCATCCCTTTCGACTTTGTCCCGTGTTACACTTCACTCCATCCCACTGACCGCAATTTTGCCCCATCATTTGCCTGTCCTTCCTCACAATCTCACTATACACTGCATCTACATATGACTTTAATAGATGAGTACTTAATGGGCATTGCATACTCAATGGCCTGTTTTTAAGATGCTTGTATGCAGTCAGATGCCAGTCCCCAGAGTCAGAACAAAATCATTCCTGCCCCAGAACTGCAAGACTGACTGGTGCTGGAAGTGAGTGGGAAAAGAACAGCTCAACCTCATTTTGCAGAATTAATTCCCCCCCCCACCCCGCCCACTTCTGCTCTCTTGCTGAGCACGTCACTGACTGGCTCAAGAAACACCTCAGTCTCATCATATCGCTGGTCGTAGGAAAGAACTACCACACGTTACAGCGGCTGCACACATCTCCTTCAGGGCTCAGTGGACATTTCTTGCGCAGAGACAGTCAATGGAACAAGGCAGTAGGAGCCTTGCTCGCTGATCTTTGCTGTAGCTGGCCTGGAAGGGTTTGCCGGGATAGTGCAGAGAAATGCTTGTCGTAAACGTTTTCATTGTGATCACAACACGCTGTTGGACGTTGGCAATACAAAGTACTGGACGTCCGGTTCATTAGCTCATGGGCAAGACCAACGGCAGAACAGCGGTGTGGCCTCAGGTTGTTGCACGGACCACGCCCTGATGCCATGGTGTTAGCCGGTGCAGCCGCCCCGGAGAGGAGGTGCCAGGGGTGATGTGGGAGAGAACAAAGGCACAGTGGACACACAGGATCCATACTGCCTCGGGGGCTGGCCCCTGCAGGCCGGCTCTCCCATCGTGCTTCTCTCCGCTGTTTGCTCACTGGAAGTCGAGCTGGATCGCCTTCACCTGCGGCTGCACTAGTGCAAGATGAGGAACTGCTACGTGCTTGGTCTTGCAGAAAAGTGGCTCCAGGACAAAATCTCATGCACCATCACTCTTCAGGCCATGCAACTCAGGACTTGCGCTAGACCGCATCATAACTATATTCTGTGTGTAACTCTGGATCGTTACTATATGTGCTGTGTGTGGCTGTATGTACTGTGTTTTGCACCTTAGCCCCAGAAGAACAATGTTTTGTTCAGCTGTACATGTGTCTGGTTGAATGACAATTAAACTTGAACTAGTGCAGAGAGCCACGTTCTCTAATGTAATCTGCAAGCAATTGATGGGCAGGTATTCTAGAAGTGAAACATTGAATCTGAAGTCACTGAGATTCGAACTGATTGCATTTGCTTCCAATATAGCACACCACACAACTTATCCTTCACTCTATCAGTTCAGACAACATTGAGGGACTGGGCAGTTCATACTGTAGTTATTTATTAATAACCCTACAGGGACTAAAGCAGTCTTATGGGCATTGGGCCAATGCCCTGGTTGTTTTGATCCACCTCTTGCTTGGATAAAAATAACTCAAGTGGTAAAAATAGTGCATTTCCTTCACCAAATTGAATCACAGACTGAACTACCCTTTTGTGTAAACACACAGCACGGAAACAGACCCATTTAGTCAGTGCTCAGCCACTTAAACTGCCCACTCGCAATGACCTGCACCGGGACCCTAACCCTCCAAACCCCTACTATCTATCTACCTATCCAAACTTCTCTTAAACGGTGAATGGAACACTTGTGCTGGCACCTCGTTCCACACTCACATGACCCTCTGAGCAAAGAAGTTTCTGTTCATGTTCCCCTTAAACTTATCACCTTTCACACTTAACCTGTGACCTCTAGTTGTAGTCTCACCCATCCTCAGTGGAAAAAGCCTGCTTGCATTTACCCTATCTACACCCCTCATAAGATCTCTTCTCAATCTTCTATTATCTAAGGAATAAAGTCCTAACCAATTCAATCTTTCCTTATAAAGCAGATCCTCCAGACCCAGCAAAACCGCTGTAAATTTTCTTTGTATATACTTTCAACCTTATTAACATCTTTGCTGTTTACTGTATTTAGCACATCCCAAGTCACTTTACTAGCAGTGAAGAACCTGTTGCTTAGAGCTGCTGCTGTAATTTAGGAATCGCAGAGCCCTATTTCAGCAGAATGATAATATCCAGCTGATCCATTTCATACTGACTGTGGCTACATTCATCATTACATGGCAAGTAAATCCCACAAGACAACCAGGAAGGCTGCTGGGAAGTCATTGGGGTTTCCCAACTGGTTAGGAAAAGATGGCGTTCAGCTTTAACAATATTATATCAGGTATTCCCTTGATAACTGGCGCAGTGACATCAGCGCTGGACTCCAGAGCGCAGGTTCCTGAGTTTGAACCCAGTCGGGCCGCTCCCGGGCACACCTTCCATTCGAGCCGGGTTGAGTGTTGAGCTCGCAACTCGGCCTGACAAAAAAAACTGCGCTGTGAGAAGGACGCGGGGGACCACTCACAGAATCTTTCCTCCAAGACAACCACTTGAAAAAGTGGTCGCCGAGGCTCTGGCAGAGTATGGCGCTCACACAAAAAAAAAAAATCCCTTGAACTGAAAAATTGATTTAATAGAGGTGACCACAATATGAGGTTAGGTTCAAATGAGATGTGCAGGGTGGTGGGTGACTGAAATGCATTGCCTGGGGTGGTGGTGAAGGCAAGAATAGCAGAGGTGCTATAGGGGCTCTTAGCGGAATATGAATGTGTAGAAAATGGAGGACTAAGGACATTGTGTAGACAGAAGGGATTAGTTTAGTCAGATATTCAATTACTAGTATAGTTTATAATTTTAATTTTAATTCAAAGTAATCTGAATTGTATACAAGGCTCTGAATAATCGAGCTTCTCTGCATATTTTTTACATCCCTACTCGTAACCTTAGATCCAAGAATACTGGTTTGCTTAGTGCTCCAAGAGCCAAACATAGAACTGGTGATGCAGCTTTTTGCTCTTGTGCACCGAAAATCTGGAATACTCTGCCGACTGAGATACACCAGCCTAGTACTGCAGAACATTCTACAACACTTCTAAAAACCATCTTTTAAAATTTGGCCTTCTTATTGTATTGTTTAATGCCTGTTGGTGTTGATTATATTCACATAATCTGGCCTCATTTTCTAGCGGTCCTATATCCACTCTCATATCTCTTTTATTGTTTACATACTTGTGGATAGCTTATTCTATCCACCTTAATATTGTTTGCTAGCTTGCTTTCATATTTCATCGCTTCCCTAATGATTCTTTTAGTTGCTTTCTGTAGGTTTTTAAAAGCTTCCTAATCCTCTATCTTCCCGCTAATGTTTGTTTTGTTGTATGCACTCTCTTTTGCTTTTATGTTAGCTTTGACTTCCCTTCTCATCCACGGTTATACTATTTTGCCATTTGAGTATTTCTTTGTTTTTGGAATACATCTATCCTGCACCTTCCTCATTTTTGCCAGAAACTCACGCCATTGCTGCTCTACTGTCACCTCTACCAGCATCTCTTTCCAATACACTTTAGCCAAATCCTCTCTCATACCACTGTACTCCACTGAACTACGATGTCAGACTTTACTTTCTCCCTATCAAATTTCAAGCGGAACTCAATCATATTGTGATCACTGCCTCCTCGGGGTTCTTTTACCTTAAGCTCCCTAATCACCTCCGGTTCATTACATAACATCCAATCCAATATAGCTGATCCTCTAGCAGGCTCAATGACAAACTGCTCTAAAAAGCCATCTCGTAGGCATTCAACAAACTCACTCTCAAGATCCACTACCCACCTGATTTTCCCAATTGATCTGCATGTTGAAATCTTCTATGACAATCATAGCATTGCCCTTTTGATATGCCTTTTCTATTTCCCGTTGTAATCTGTGGTCCACATTCCAGCTACTATTGGGAGGCCTTTGTATAACTGCCACCAGGGTCCTTTTACCCTTGCAGTTTCTTAACTTAACCCACAAGGATTCAACATCTTTTGAACCTATTCACATCTTTCTACCAATTTGATGCCATTCCTTATCACTACAGCCATGGAGAGATACAATATAGAAAGAGGCTTTTCAGCCCATCAAGTTTTGCTGACCTATTTTTGACACTATAATCCTACTTTTAGCCATTTTATCCTCTCCACATTCTCATCAACTCACCACACTCCCAAGAGTCTATCACACTTACATGCCAGGGGTAATGTACAATCTACTAACCCTGTCTTTGGGATCTGGGAGGAAACCAGAGCACCTGGAGGGAACTCACACGGTCACAGGGAGAATCTGCAATTTCCAGAGATAAGGATTGAACCTAGTTTTCTGGCCCTGTGAGGCAGCAACACTACAAGTTGCTGCTCAAAACTTCAAAAGAATATTCCATAATATCACAAGTCTGACATCTCCCCATTCTTCATGCAGGACAGTATCTAAGGTCAGCATCAAACCTAGACCATTGGAACTGTGAGGCAGTCAATTTACTAGCAGAGCTACTGTGCTTCCCAAAGTGTTTTCACGTGTTCAATGCTAATTCAGGATTCAGAAATGCATTTTACTTTGAATGAAACAAAAATATAAAATGGGAGGAGAAAAAAACCAGCTGAGCAGGATCCAATTTCAGCTCAGGAGATGAGGAATGACTTATCGCTTGCTTTGTTAAAAACACCTGAGGGCATTTTTTTCTCCTTCACCTGTGCCCCGTGAGGTAGCCACACAGCATCAGTTGCAGTCTTGAACTTTGCAAAAAGGTCAGGTAACTCAATCCCATAAGAAAAACAAAATAGGTAATAACAGTAAATTCCAGCTCCAGCCTTTGAACACGAGTCCTGGTTTTAAGACCTGCTTAAAGCTCACCTGCTCAATGAATTAAAAATGTTGACCTTTAACCTTAGACCTGAAATACTGCTTTTCTTCATTTTCAAGTCTTGGAAACTAATTAACTAAATGGAGAGAAAGTGAAAGAGAGGGTGAAATAAATCATTTTCAGGAGTCCTGTTTCAAATGACAAAAAGAACTGCCCTTCTGAATTGTTCTCTGTTTGGGCTGTAAACCACACTAAAGATCCCATTAATTTTCTGCTTCCTGTTTCTCTGTTGAGGATTTAGCCTGAAGGCCCCAACTCATTTGGTAATCTGACATCCTCTGCTGCCCTGGGACTGTGTTTGAATTGGCAAATGAATGATGGTTTATGGACAGCCACTCAGGTGATGATCCAGGTGCATTTAAAATCCTGCTTTCTTTTGGACAAAGGTGTCTGTTTTATCAATTCGAGGAGACAGGTAAACATCAGTCAGTCCCAAACATCAAACCTGGGCACCTTACCCCAATGTTTCGGCAAACATGTATACATCCCCACTAATCTACTGCTAAAATAACTGGGGGCTTGAGTTATCTGCCTTCAAATGCTCTTCCACGCATCTCTCAGAATTCAAATTAAAATGCTCTGTGCCTTCAATTATCCAATCATCCCTCACTTTGGAGTGACGTTACCATGACAATACCTTTCATGGCGCCACACCTCCCCTCCATCCCCCACAAGAAACAAAAGGAAATGTTAAACCAACCTCCTCAGGAGCTTGATATTCCTATTTATTACTCACGTCTGGTGGAGATCAGTCATGTCAGACTTGGCCATTAGGGGCCAATTTAAGGGATTTATCCAGACACTGCTGAATGAGGAATCTCCTGCTACTTCTCAGTGTCCAATATCTGCCTCAGGTTTCAGCAACTTGCACCTTCAGGCAAAGTACTTCGCACAGCCACGAATGAACACTTGTGAAATTGTTCTGGAGTCACAGGGATTACTGGCATGGCTGGTAAGCCCCTCCCATACTAAATCTCTATGGATGCTCAGCTGACTTCTTCACAGAGGCCAGCTAAAAATTAACCACATTGGCAGGGTCATACAAGCCAAACCTGGTTAGCAGCAGCTAGGATCCGCGAGGATCACCCTCCTTAAACTACAACTCCTTACACCAGTCTACATTGTCTGACTGATCAAAGTCTTTGTACCCCTATCAGATCACAAAGATGTGGAGAATTATCCACGTTGGAGCCTCACAACTGGGCAATGGAAGATTCCCTAGCAATCTTTGGTTGATTTCAGCCAACATTATGAAAGTCCATACCAAAGGGAGAACTTTTAAAAGTCCTTATAGACAGCTGGGGGAAAGGACTCTGAACTGCCCTGCATCAGATCAGGATGTGCAGAAATTTCACCCCGATATGACTAAGATCTAACTCACTGTCTTTGGAGCCCACCAGTAACTCTACTTCCATGTCACTGACTCATCTTCTTCATGGCATCTGAGCAGACCACTCCTACTACACCCAGGAATAAACTTCCAAACACGTTCCAGCACCAGCAGTAAGATTGCCTGTTTCCATTGATGAAATGTCACACAATTCCAGATACTTCTTAGTTCATCCACTGCTGAAACCCTCATACGTCCATTTTGTTGCCTGCATGCTTGCTTGTCTCTTGCCGTCCACTCTTATCGAACCTGACACCTTCACACTCAACAAAACTCTGCTGTCCTAACACCAACTCATATCACCCACTGCTTGTGTACATTAGCTTCTGGTTCAGCAACATATCAGTTATATGCAAAAATCACAAGCATTCTAGTAAACCACCAAAATATTGGACTTCCTCCAATTTCATAGACACTTAGATAGCTATATGGGACTAGCTTAGTTAGCAACTTGGTTGCCATTGAAGAGTTGGACTAAAGGGCATGTTTCCCTTGCTGCTGTATGGTGCTAATTCTGATGTCTGGTCTAGTTTTGATTGTAATTTCTCCACTAATAGCAAACATGTCTGCAGCTGCCAAAGGTTTTAGCTTTAAAATTCTCTTAAATACTTCTGCCTCTCTTCTCTTTCTTGCTCTAAGGTTGCCTTACCTCTCACCCATCTCTACCCCAATATCCTCACTCACATCACCAACAGCCCTCCCCACTGCTGAAACCATCTAAATGAGGTGCTGCCTTCTTCTCTCTGCTACCGTCAGATAAGTGGTCTCTCACCACAAAATTCAGGAACAGCTGCTCTCCCACAACTGTCAGGTTCTTGAACTTGGAGGGCCACCTCTTACACAACCGTACACTTGTCTCCGATAGTGCAAAACGGGACATTAGTCAAGAAGCTTTTTCCCCCCCCCCTTCACTGTTAATATAACTTGTATATAATTTGTATTCTGTTGTCTCAACCTACATATCTGTGATGCTGCTGCAAGTTTTGCCTTGTACCTATACCTCATCATACTTGAGAATATGACCATAAACTTAACATGACAATATGAATTGCAAAGGAATTCAAGTGGGAAGTGTGAACAAACAACAAGGTTAAGGAAACAAAATTGAAACTAATGTTAAAGCTTGTTATAAGTCAATGTGCTAGTTTACCCAACTACTGGCTCCAGGCAAAACAAGAACATGAAATCAGCAGAGGTTGTAGCAAAGCACGCAGACTATTTCTAGGGGGAAAAGTCACATGTGACCAGTGTCAACGGGTTCAGAGAACCAACCAGACACTGACACCATTGAAATCACACCAGAGCTGTAAGTTAATTATAGGCTCATGACATTAGTGGGTCAGAGGTGCTTCGTCTCACAAGACTGCACTGTCCATTCTCCATCAATGGAGCCCATTCTCTCTGAATGCCAAGGCAGGAAACTCGCTTCATCTGCTTTCGTAACAAAGAGTGAAAGCATGCAATCGTCATGTTGCAAAGTCTCGAAGCCTCTGTGGGAGCTGGATCCACTGCTGGGGTATCAGTTGGGAAATACACCGTGATGTGCAGTGGGTAAACTTAAAAACCAGGGTGAACATAACGGGTAGGCATGAGGGGGTGGTCCAAGGGGAGAGCTCTGACCACCCACAGAATTACCCAGGGCAAACAAGAGTAGGACATTTATTTACAGTAAAAGGTTGCTCCCTGGAGAGTATGATGAATGGAAGGATGTTGGATCCCAAGTCCATAAATCAAGGAAGATGACAACGCTGATGGAGTGGGTGATGAAGAAGGAAAATGAATGAGATTCCTGCCTTCTTCAGATATGGAATGGAATATCAGAAGTGGGATGTCAGGTAACATCTTTATCTAATATTATTTAGGCCACACTTGATGTATTATGTGTGGTTATGATTACCACATTATAAGGATGAGATTTTGTAAGTGGACTGGAGGGATACTTTCTGTGTCGAACGACTCTGACCTCAACAGCAACCCTCACAGGAACCAGACCAGATAACAGAGAGTGGCAAATCAGAAACTGAGAGCTACATTCACAGGCGTTATCCTGCACACTCAGGCACTGTACAGCACAGAGCCAGGGCTGTGACTTATATGACTGATTCTGCTTTTGCTTATCTTTACTAACCTGGATGCAGAACTTCTACATGCTGGATGAGCTGGTTCAGTGAAGAGTTCTGAAGCACTCTGAATTAGAGTGCTTCCGTCCTTCACCAGGACAGGGAAAGTCTGTGAATTCCGGTAAATGGTGTGTACCAACACCCAACATGCATAAACACACATACATACACAAACATGCACATACACTCATATACATGCATATAAATTGCACGTGCGCGCACACACACGTTCATTCACACACTGGAGGAGTAAACCATCGACTTGGCTTCAGCAGAGAGCTACTTAAAAATGACTTACCTCCCCTTTGTGACAATCATCAAGTGAACTGTTTTAAGTTTCACACTGGAAGTGTGTATTGGTGTGATTGTGATAGCCTGGTTGTGGTCTCTTGTGTGCATGAATGTCTCGGTGTCTGTGTGTGTCCCTCTGTGTATGTGTGAGCAAGCCCTCAAAATCAGAGCCTACTGGTGGAAATGCCATCCCAGCAACATGAGCACCTAATGCAGTTTTATACTTCCAATGCACTATTGGGGGTACATCATCCTCAAAGCAAAATAACTTCTTTTCAGGTGAATACAGTATAGAAGCTGTGCTGACATCTTGGCCAACTTCCAACTTCAGTGCTCAGTATCGCATTGTTCTTGAAAATTAATGTTAAAACAACACTACTGGAAATTTATAAAATAAAAAGTGCTGGAAACACTCAGCAGGGCAGGCAGCATCTGAGGAGGGAAGAACAGAGGATCAGGTCTTTGATCTTTTAGAAGCACTGTAAAAACAGGAAAATAAATGTATTTTAAGTTTCAGAGATATGGAGGGGGCCAGAGAACAGAGAGAATGCCGGTGATAGGATGCAGATCAATGTCAAGGGGTCACACTTGTTTCCCCTCTTTTACAGTTCCGACAAGTTCACCGAGCTTTGACCGAAAACGTTCACTGCTTTCCACTCATTATGCTTTGTGGATCCAACCTTGGACAATCAGCCTGCAATTTCCTCCCAACTTCGTTCATCACTTTCATGTGCACCAAGGCCTTGAAATATTCTTTGCTCATCTCAGGACCCACCTAGCCGGAAAAGACCACTGGAGACCTCATTGTATCAATCACGGCTACTGGGATGTGTAGGACCAGGAGACAGCAAGCTCAAACCTGTTTAGTAATGTTCTTAGTTATCATGACCATGGGGTCATCACATGTCATCAGGCCCTTCAGCCAAATGAATCCTTGTAAACATCAAGCATCCATTTTTACACTAGTCCGACACTGACCCATTTTTAAAAAAATATATACATGGATGAAAGGATGGTAGAACCTAATAACTGGCAAAAGATGGCCAGTCACAGGCCAAAATCAAAATAATGAAAAAAAAGCAAGTCCAAAAATTCATGAAGGTGGCAGTGGAGGTAAAGAACCAGCATATGGATACTGGTTTTCATTAGTTGGGACACTGAATACAAAAATAGGGAAGTTATGCTCCAATATTTTTAAACATTGGTCAGACTTCAGTAAGAGTACCGTTGACCAGAAGTGCATGCACACTACAGTAAGGGCTTGCTTGCACAATAGAGAATGCAGAGGAGATTCAGTAGGACATTGCCTGGGATGGAGCATTTTAGCTGAGAAGAGTCTGAAGTGGCCAGGTATGCTTTCCTTGGAGTTGTCAAGGTTAAGTAAAGAACATGATTAAGGTATATAAAATTATGAGTAGAGAGAGGGCTAATTGAAGAAATCTTTTCCCCTTGTCACAACTGAATAGGACCAGAGGTCACAGATTTAGATGTGGATCTGAGGTGCAACCTCAGGAGTTGAGTGGTAGGTGCCTGCAATGCACCTCCCCTTCGTGACAATCAGGACAACCAGCAAGGGTGTTGGACGCAGACACTGACAACTGAGTAGATGAGCACACGGATAACTCTCTCATTAAAGGCTATGGCCCAAGTGCTGGAAGAAGGGACTAAAATGGATGGGGCCAACTGGTCAGCATGGATACAGTCAGTTTCAACTCTGTATGACTCTGACACAAGAGTGGAGCAAGCGTGTGGAGCGATGTGGTAAACGAAGGAGAAGTGAGGGAAAGGAAGGAGTCCACGTCAGCTCTGACATTTCTATCTGACTTTTCAACTGACAGTGAGAACAAGGTTTGCCTTTGGTTTACCCTAGAATGCTCCCCCTCCCCTTAACCGCAGTGATTCACTGTTAGTTCTTTGCCAATAAAAGGGAACTGCAGTTGAGAGTGCATTAGGAGAGATTTAAATGTCAGCTCTCACACTCACACACTAATGACTAACATGTGAAGAAGACACTCAACAAATAAGCTGCTGAAGTGCAGTGGAGAAGTGGGAGCTGCCATTTTACTCTTTGAACCAAATGAGCGATGTCATCTGGTTGACAATCACAGAAGAGACACACCTTTGTACCTCAATACAAAGCAGCAATGTTTTACAGTGGGCTCATTAAAATTGCATAATTCAATCAATACGCAACTCCGTTCATCCTTGACAACCCCAGTTGGGTACTGTTGCCAGGGCACAGGAATGCAAGAGCTGTAGTGATCACTCCAGATTAGTTTGGTGAGAAGCCAAGAATATCGGCCTGTTTAGAGCCAGTGCTTGAGAGAGCTCTAAATTTGGTACAATCAGAAGGATTCAAGTGGGCTCACCCCAGTTAGTAAATTGCACTTCTATAGCCTAAGTACTGGTCTGGCCAAGAGGGAAGATGGTGGCTTAGAAATAGTCTTGGAAGTGGCAAAAGGTTTTAAAGCCTTTTAAAGAATCAGCTTGGATTCCAATAGTGGGTGCCCGGCTGCTTGGCGGAAGAATGAAGGTTTTTACATTAGATTCTGCCCACAGCTGTTACGTCAGGAGCAGCCTACATTTACACGCCATGTGTTTCAGGTCACCAGTAACACGAAGTCAGTTTGTTTGCCTTGAATTCCATGCAAAGACAGATACTGACCCAAGGGCAAACAACAATGGGGCAAGCACTAACCTCAACAGAAGCTTCCAATATCTGCAAGAGCACTGCCACTGCCTGCCCAACATCAGTCACCACAAAGGCCACCTGTGACACCAGTTGAGGTCCCTGTCTGCAGGAGTCTGCCCCTTTAACACTGGGGACCTGGGCTAGAAAATGTTGCACAGATTAGTACCGTGTAGCTGACCCTTAAGTCAGCTTATGGACTTCCCAGCTGCCTGTCATTTCTGCAACCAGAAGACAATGTCATGAATGTAGAGGGCGAGAGGTTGTCGCCTCTATTGGAGTATCTGAAGGGACTGCTCCAGCTTTGGGTGCACTTCAGCTTCATGCTCCTGATTTTTAGACACCTATTGTGGAAGGGAACAGCTCACTCGTGGGTGGGGCGGTGAATTTCCTGGTTGGTTTGCTCCTGGGGCTGGTCTATTTGACCATTCATGGGTCCGGGCAGTGAGCAATCACGGGTTCAGCCGTGTTGACTGTCTGCCACTCTTCCAGGGTTACGCCTGTACCCATCTGGCTCTGAAGAAGGGTTGCACTGTACCCATGTATACAACTTGGGATTTCTAGCACCACTGGGGTCCTCGTGCACGAGTGCATTCTGCATAGCAATGACCTTGTTTCATGTCAACAGTGTGCATCAATCAAGTGCTGTAATATTGTAACCCTGTGATACTGTAATCACTGAAGAACCACCTTTGGAAAAAGAAAAAAACAACACTTGTGATTCCAATGAAGCGTTTTTTGCAGAAGTCCTCCCCTTTACACTGGTGACCTGGAGTGGGAAGTATTGCACGGACCAGCACCATGCAACAGATGCAGTCAGGGGACTCGATGTATCACGTATATACAGACTGTGAGAGGTTGCAGCCTTAGAGTATCTGAAGGGGCTGCTCCTCAGGTTGTGGCTGCACTTCAGCCCCATACTTCTGATGTTTGGTTGGGTTTTGCTTCAGAAATCTCCTGGTTGGTTTATTCCTAGTCATGGCCAAGGTTGGCCATTCATGGGTCCAAGCCGTGGGCAGTCAAAAGTTCTGCCGGAGCTGATTGCCTGGCTCTTTTCCGGAGTTACAACTGTACCAGTCTTTCCCTGAAAGAATACACGGTATCCTCTATGGGACAGGGGTGAGGTTTCCAGGACTGGTGGGCACTATAGGGTCTCAAGAGCATTCTGATTGAGATTATTGTGTTTTAATTTGAAATTATTGACTGCAAATTGTGCACACTGTGGAAGACTGCAACATTTAATAACGCAAAGCTGTAATCACTGAATAAATGTCCTTTGGAAAGAAATTAAAGGCCATTTGTGAATGTACAATTCACAGGAGTAAGGAGGCTATTGGGTTCACCCAATGCACCCTACTTGGAAGTCATAGCAGGGGAATGGCTCAAGGCAGCTGGTGTTGTTGGTCTACCTCCAATGGGGCTGCAGAATGAAATTGGATCAATGTGCATTTGATGGTTGGCACAGACACAGTGGGGGCCCATTTACCTGCTATCTCTCTCTCTCTCTCTATGACCTGAAAATAGACGGTGACTGATAAAGAGTTATGTCCTCAAATCCCACCACAATTGTGGGATTTAAATTCAAGTACTTAATTGAATCTCTAATAAAAATGCTGGAATGAGCAATAACTGTTTTTAAAAATCTGGTTCACTACTGTTCTAAATGCAAGCAAATCTGTCATTCTTTTCCACCCTGGCTTTATGTGACTCCTTACTCATCAATATGGCTGACCGTTAATTACCCTCTGAAATGGTCTGGGGGCAATTAGAGGTGGACAATAAATACCACCTTTCCCTGAGATATCCATGATTTACTAACGTAAATAGAAAGCCCACCCAGGTGATTTAAAGTATTCTCGGCAAAGACTCCAGAGACTCTTTGTTAGTTTGTGTTTTACAGTACTGGCACAGGAGGAGCTGGGCCATTTGAAGATTGTGCCTTCAACCAGTACACTGCAGGTACTGGAAATCTTCAGTCAAAAAGTGCTGGATCTGTGGAGGGAAAGAGTGTTAACATTTCAGCTCTGTGCCCTCCCATTACAGCTTCTGAAGGAAGATCAGAGACATGAAATGTCCCTCTCCATGGATGTTGCTCGACTTGCTGAGCATTTCCCCAGTAGCTTTCAGTTCCATTGCTGTTCGCAAACTCCTGTAGGTCACCTGAGGCTGAATGATCGGGTGAGAACTCCAACCCTCTTCCAGAGCCCAGAGCACTAAATCTAGACTCACCTTTCACTGCAGAACCACTTTAAAAGAAACACACACAAAACGCTGAGTCCCTCCAACACTTTGTGCATGTTGCTTAGATTTCCAACATCTGTAGATTTTCCCATGTTCTCCCTTTAAAAGCAGCGTGGTTTTTTGATGAGGCCAAAAATTTACTCATTCCAAAGTGTTAACGATACCAAGTTACAATTTCAAAAAAAAAAGCAGCAGGCAAGCCTGGCTAATAATTATCCTTCAACCAACATCACAAACAGATTATCTGCTCATTATCTTACTGCTATTTGTAAGCCCTGCTTTACGGAAATTGGCTGTTAAGTCTAGCTTGTCTGCAACAGCAGCAAGAATTCTATACTTCATTGGTTGGAAGTCCTTTGAAGTGTCCTAAGGGCATGAAAGATGCAAGTCTTTCTGCTTTTTTTAAAATTAGGTGCTTACAGCCTTGAAAAAGCAAACTCCACTGATCCAATTCTACACAGCCACAGAAACAGGGGACACTGATGAGGGGAAGCAGAGCACAAAATATTACAACAACGCGGCTTACAAGTTTAAAACAAAAACATAAGACAATTTGCAAAGCCACGCACACAAAATGCTGTTGGAACTCAGCAGGTCAAGCAGCATCTATGGAAAAGAATAAACAGTCGACTGACTTTTCGGGCCAAGATGTCGACTGTTTATACTTTCCCATAAATGCTGCCAGACCTGCTGAGTTCCTCCGGCATTTTGCATGTGTTACAAGATTAAAGGTGCTTCAATCAAAAATTACCACTGAGACCGCAAAGTCGAAACACACAAATGCTGGAAATGCAAGATGCAAATCCGCTCTGGTCTGCAGCCCTGCTTACTTACATTGGATTAAATGATTTAGAAGGGATTTATATCTTGCAGGTCACACGCAAATAACAGATCAAATGCTTGGGCCCGAATCAGAGCTGGGGATATCAGCTCGTGGGATCACTGCAGTACGGTGAAGATCACAAAATGAACTTACAAGATCTCACTAGTTAACCAATGTCCAACTTATGTTCAGGTTACAAACAGTTCACAGGAACTGAACCTGTAATAACCTGAGGATGACAATACTTCAGTAATATTTGAGTAATATTGTAAGTATATTGTTTGATTAAATATTCCTTGTTTGGTTACATAATTCATTATGGGGTATATGTAAGAAGTAGCATGAATGGCACAAGTCCCAAGACCGCACCTCACTAAAGTAAAAATGAAGTAGACCCGTTCTCCGAGGTTCCTGTGTTTTTCTTTTGATTAGTTTTGTTTTGAAGTTACAGTGATGACAAACCGGTTTTAAAATGAACACGAAACATCTGCCTACCTGTTGAAGTGCAGCGAGTTTTCAGAGTTATAAAAAAAAGTGCAGCACATTTTTTTCCTTCTGAAGGGAAGGAAAAGATATTTGAGTTAAAAGGTGCAGCACGTTTCTTTTTCGTTGGAAAGGGAAGACAAAACAGGTTGAGTTAAAAAGGCAGAACACAAATTAAATTTACGGGTTCATAAAAAGTAAGTACCTGGGGATAATAATAAATGACTTGTGACTGTGAAACAATCTCAGGTTCTGGGGCCTCCTCTGTGGTGCTTGGAGAAGTTGCCTCTGGGATTGCAGGAGATGGTTCTGACAGCTCTGGACAATTTGGTTCTCTAACAGTTGACTCTGTTCTCCTCAACGAATTGATTTCTCATCTCCAGATGGCATCAGACGCAGTCTCCACTGTGTCAGAGAGGTGTTCCAAGTACCCACATTTGATCACCTCTGTAGTCCCTCGTCAGGACTACTTGTCCAGGAATGAAACGTCAAACCTCCTTGTTTGAGGAGCCCTCAACTTGTATCAGCTGTTTGTCCTGCAGACTCCTTCCGAGAATGGATTTGAGCAGATCCAAGAGAAGGGATACACTCAGACCAACGGTTTGAGATGTGTCTATTCTAATGCAAGAAGCATCATGAACAAAGCAGATGAGCTTAGAGTGCGGATCAGTACATGGAGCTATGATGTTGTGGCTATTACAGAGACTTGGATGGCTCAGGGTCAGGAATGCTTAGAGTGCTAGGCATGAGATGTTTCAGAAAGGATAGGGAGGGAGGCAAAAGAGGTGGGGCGTGGCACTGTTGATCAGAGATAGTGTTATGGCTGCAGAAAAGGAGGAAGTCATAGAGGGATTGTCTACTGAATCTCTGTGGGTAGAAGTTAGAAACAGGAAGGGGTCAATAACTCTACTGGGTGTTTTTTTAATAGACCATCCAATAGTAACAGGGACATCGAGGAGCAGATAGAGAGACAGATTCTGCAAAGGTGTAATAATAACAGGGCTGTCATGGTGGGAGATTTTAATTTCCCATATATTGATTGGCAACTCCCTAGAGCAAGGGGTTTAGATGGGGTGGAGTTTGTTAGGTGTGTTCAGGAAGGTTTCCTGACACAATATATAAATAAGCCTACAAGAGGAGAGGCTGTACTTGATTTGGTATCAGGAAATGAACCTGGTCAGGTGTCAGGTCTCTCAGTGGGAGAGTATTTTGGAGATAGTGATCACAATTCTATCTCCTTTACCATAGCATTGGGGAGGAATAGGAACAGACAAATTAGAAAAACGTTTAATTGGAGTAAGGGGAAATATGAGGTTATCAGGCAGGAACTTGGAAGCATAAATTGGGAACAGATGTTCTCAGGGAAATGTACGCAGAAATGTGGCAAATGTTCAGGGGATATTTACGTGGGATTCTGCATAGGTATGTTCCAATGAGACAGGGAAAGGATGGTAGGGTACAGGAACCGTGGTGTACAAAGGCTGTTGAAAATCTAGTCAAGAAGAAAAGCTTACAAAAGGTTCAAAAAAGTAGGTAGTGATAGAGATCTAGAAGATTATAAGGCTAGCAGGAAGGAGCTTAAGAATTAAATTAGGAAAGCCAGAAGGGGCCATGAGAAGGCCTTAGCAAGCAGGATTAAAGAAAACCCCAAGGCATTCTACAAGTATGTGAAGAGCAAGAGGATAAGATGTGAGAGAATAGGACTAATCAATTGTGACAGTGGAAAAGTGTGTATGGACCCGAAGGAGATAGCTGAGGTACTTAATGAATACTGTGCTTCAGTATTCACTGCGGAAAAGGATCTTGCCAATTGTAGGGATGACTTCGAGCGGACTGAAAAGCTTGAGCATATAGGCATTAAGAAAGAGGATGTGCTGGAGCTTTTGGAAAGCATCAAGTTGGATAAATCTCCGGGACTGGAAGAGATATACCCCAGGCTTCTGTGGGAGGCGAGGGAAGAGATTGCTGAACTTCTGGCAATGATCTTTGCATCATCAATGGGGATGGGGGAGGTTCCGGAGGATTGGAGGGTTGCAGTTGTTCCCTTATTCAAGAGAGGGAGTAGGGATAGCGCAGGAAATTATAGACCAGTGAGTCTTACTTCAATGGTTGGCAAGTTGAGGGAGAAGATCCTGAGAGGCAGGATTTATGAACATTTGGAGAGGCATAATATGATTAGGAATAGTCAGCATGGCTTTGTCAAAGGCAGGTTTGTGCCTTATGAGCCTGATTGAATTTGAGTATGTGACTAAACACATTGATGAAGGGCGAGCAGTAGATGTAGTGTATATGGATTTCAGCAAGGCATTTAATAAGGCACCACAATGAAGGCTTATTGAGAAAGTAAGGAGGCATGGGATCCAAGGGGACCTTGCTTGTGGATCCAGAATTGGCTTGCCCACAGAAGGCAAAGAATGGTTGTACACGAGCCATATTCTGCATGGAGGTCGGTCACCAGTGGTGTGCCTCAGGTATTTGTTCTGGGACCCTTACTCTTCATGATTTTTATAAATAACCTGGATGAGGAAGTGAAGGGACGTGTTAGTAAATTTGCTGATGGCACAAAGGTTGGCTGTGTTGTGGATAGTGTGGAGGGCTGTCAGAGGTTACAAGGGGACATTGATAGGATGCAAAACTGGGCTGAGAAGTGGCAGATGGAGTTCAACCCAGTTAAGTGTGAGGTGGTTCATTTTGATAGGTCAAATATGATGGCAGAATATAGTATTAATGGTAAGACTCTTGGCAGTGTGGAGGATCACAGGGATCTTGTTGTCCAAGTCCATAGGACACTCAAAGCTGCTGCACAGGTTGACTGTGGTTAAGGAGTCATACGATGCACTGGGCTTCTTTAACCCTGGGACTGAGTTTAGGAGCCGAGAGGTAATTTTACAGCTATATAGGACCCTGGTCAGACCCCACTTGGAGTACCTGCTCAGTTCTGGTCACCTCACTACAGGAAGGATGTGGAAACTATAGAAAGGGTGCAGAGGAGAATTACAAGGATGTTGCCTGGATTGGGGAGCATACCTTACGAGAATAGATTGAGTGAACTTGGCCTTTTCTCCTTGGAGCGACAGAGGATGAGAGGTGACCTGATAGATGTGTACAAGATAATGAGAGGCATTGATCGTGTGGATAGCCAGAGGCTTTTTCCCAGGGCTGAAATGGTTATCACGAGAGGGCACAGTTTTGAGATGTCTGGAAGTAGGTATAGAGGAGATGTCTGGGGTAAAGGCCAATTTATACTTGTGCGTCAAATCAACACCATAGGTATGGCGTAGCCGCATACCCTACCCCGTAGCCTGACGCGCACCTCCCGAAAAATGTAACCTACACGTCGCAGCGACACAGACCGCAACAACTGTGACTGGTCCGCTTGGTAGCATCACATTTCCTCCTACGCTGCAATAGCTTCCCACTGGGCGACTGAAGGGCAGGGAAGGAACTCTGGCTACAATGCTTTCCATAAAGCTTTACAGACCTCCGAAATTATGGAGGACCCTGTGCTTGACGCCAGTTTGTAGCTAGCTGCTACAGCCTGTTGACTTCCGCCTGAAGCTAAAACTCGAATGGTGATTGCCAGTCTCTGAGTATCCTGTGCGTACACTGATGCGAAATAAATGATTGAAGACGATGAACCAAATCGTCAAATCTACCTGCCGACATCCAAAAATATTTGAAATGCATTTCCTCATCCATGTCTCTCAGTGGCCAGACAAGCACAGAAAATTCACCCTCCTTCAGTTTCAGATGCCATTGTTTGAAGTTTGAGTTTCAACACGAAGAAACTCAACGCAGTGGCACAGAAACCCCACCGCCAACTAGCGTTTTGGTGGTGAATTGCAAAGTGACGCAGACACACCAACGCACAAGTATAAATGCTCACAACGGCGTAGCCCACTTGCGCAGGCTATGGCGTAAGCTAGTACGCACAAGTATAAATCAACCTTTAATTTCTTATGTAGAGAGTGGTGAGTGCGTGGAATGGGCTGCCGGCGATGGTGGTGGAGGCAGATACAATAGGGTCTTTTAAGAGGCTTCTGGGTAGGTACATGGAGCTTAGAAAAATAGAGTGCTATGTGTAACCCTAGGTAATTTCTAAAGCAAGTACATGTTCAGCACAGCATTGTGGGCCAAAGGGCCTGTGTGGTGCTGTAGTACTTCTATGATCTATGTTTCTATCTTACATCTTCACCATAACACCCAGCTACAAATGGCTTGGCAAAGAGCTTTGTCCACAGAGTCTAATGAATGCACTGCGAGCACTGTCAGCAGAACACACTACAATAACACTGAATCAGAAGCTCGCTAATTTCCTACTTGCAGCTCATTTCCACAATCAGCAACTCACCAGCTATGTTGTTCCTCAGCTAACCCTTGCACTCACACTTGGATCTGCTCAAATCCAATCTCAGGAGTCTGCAGGACAAAGAGCTGAGAGAAATTGAGGGCTCCTCGAACAAGCAGTCCTAGTGAGGGACTACAGAGGTGATCAAATGTGGGTACTTGGAAAGATTAAGGACATGACTGGAACACCTCTCTGACACAGTGGAGACTGCGTCTGATGTCATCTGGAGATGAGAAATCGATCAGTTGAGGAGAGCAGAGTCAACTGTTAGAGAACTAAATTGCTGTCAGAATCATTTCCTGCCGTCGCAGAGGCATCTCCTCCAACCACTACAGAGGAGGCCCCAGAAACTGAGATTGTTTCACAGTCACAAGTCTCACCTGCCAACCAGAGTGATCCCCCTTGTCAGGGAAGTTATCAACCCACAAGAGTAAGAAATCTTCCACAGTGATCGTATCTTTAGGCCTGAATGGGACAATCTGAATTTTACTGTGCTGTAGATGTCTACATGGTAGTTGTATTATACAATATACTGGGTATATAGTTGAGATGCCTTCTATATTGAATTGGAGTTTTCAGCTTAGCAGGGAGAAGTGTTGTGTACTTAATATTTTAGTAGTATTGTAAATCTATTGTTTGATTAAGCATTCTTTGTTTTCATAATTCATTACGGGTTATATGTAAGTATATGAATGGCATATGTCATCACGCCACCATGTCATATGTGAGCATCTCACTAAAGTGAAATGAAGCAGACACTTTATCCTAGGTTCCTGTGTTTTTTCTTTTGATTAATTTTAAGTTTTGGAGTTACAAAACCTAACAAGCTGTACATAAACCAGTGAGAATTTAGATAACTGAGAGGCTTCCTAACGAACTCCAGGTTCCTCCTAGTCTTTCACATCTCACACCAACTGCAGCTTCATTTCTGCAAGGTTTTTGGAGCAGAAAAACTGATCAATACATGAAAGAATCCAGTCTCATCAATGAAAAACCACCCACCAACCTCTGAACACATCCCTCAGTCCTGTCTCCCTTTTCAAAATTCAATTCCCCCCTTCAAACTTTATTGGGTCTGTTTCAATGACATTTACTACTCATTATTTTGGGGAATTTCAACACCTCACAATGCTAGAATGACTAGAAACTGATCTGCTTATTGTATCTTTACGGTCCTTACATTCACGAGAAGACACTGCCTTCTCAGATCAGGCACATTATGTAACAGAATTGGTATTAGAGGCAAAAAGCACATCATTTGTCAAAATTGGCCCATAACATACAGATCAGCTTAGCAAATTTTTATCATATTGCTCAAGCCCAATGTGAAATAAGACTCTCTTGTGAAATTCAGCAGAAGCAAAGAAAGCCAGGAATGTGGATTTCCCTATCTGAAAGAGGTGGTGAATTCCATGTATGCATTTAAGAGAAAACTAGATAGAAGTACCTTGGAGAGAAAGGGGTTAATGGTGTTAAATGAAGGATAGAGCAGAACACAATTCAACTGGAAAGTTGGGCAGAGTGGTGGCAGAAGGAATTTAATGCACACAAGCGTGAGGCAATGCAAGTGGAGAGGTCAAATTCTGGAAAGACAAGTAGAGTAAATAGCAGGGACTTTGGGAGCACAGAGACGTCAGGGTGAAAGTCCATAGTAGAGTATAAATACCAGTTGGGGTTTATGGCCTGTTAACACTCTGTTCATTGTACATGTCATTACGAGTGATATGGGGTAATACAGTATGGAACAGGCCCTTCAATCCAACTCATCCGTATCAAACGTGGTGCCCACCAAAATAGTTCCTGTTTGTTCTCTAAACCAGTCCTATCCATGTACTTATCCAGAGGTATTCTAAGTGTTGTGGAGCCTTTGCCTTATTAATCCCTCTGTTAAATAAACAACTTCTTTATCCTATTAAAGCAACTTAACATCCTTTTGGGAATTGAGCAATACAGCATCCTGAACCAACCTGTTCAATATCCTCCATGATCTGTGAGGGCACGTGCCTTATCCACAGCGAAAGTTAAGCCAGTCTACTCAGTTATTTTTACAACTTAGATTAATCATATTTAAATTGCCCTCTGCTTTATAAATCTGCTTCAGGGGCTGCAGTAAATGAGAGAACAGAGGAGGGTGGTCGACCAGCCTGAGAGATCTTCAACTAGCTGAACTATGCCAAATACATCCAGTATAATTTAAGGCCTCTATCCCCTGTGCTGTGAGTTAAAGAACAAAGATGTTTGAGGTTAACAGCAGTGTGCTACCCAGAACCCCATGATATGTTTAAAATTCAGTACAGCACTCAATAATCAGGGAAGTAGTACCGAAACTGATAACCCTTCTTTACTTCCCCCCCCCACCCCCACCCCCACCCCCAAATCAATCTCTCCTTTGGTTGTATCTGACTCTGGCAATATACTCAACTAAATAACCTGACTGAAAAATGTAAGAATCTTACAAAAAAAACACTGTGGGTGAGCTGCTTCAGTCTCCACAGGTTATCTTAGAATACACAGTTCTCATTAGAACACCAACATTGACTGCAACTCTCCTTACACACACATAAAGATCTGTACTGCAGAGATGTTGATCCCTGGGGTAAGAATTGTATCGTCTGCTTCAAAAGGGATGGCCATAACCAAGACTGAATATAAATCTTGAACATGCCTCCCATTTGGCATGTACAGAATCCCTGGATGCTCTTCGTCTTGAAAACTGACGTCTGCAGTCAGTGTCTGCTTGAAGCAAATGTTGTAGTGATGACACTGGTCTGATTCAGCAAATTCAATACACCATGATCTGAATTTGTGAATGGCTTTCTCTTCCATCTTTCCCCAACAAAGATACATCCCAGCAACTGTATGTTTTAGCCTACCCTACATTCGTGACATGTGGATGGTGCTCACAAGGACAGCATTTATTGGCCATGAGGAATTGATGAAGTAGTAGTGTGTGGCAGAAAGATTCAAGAACTCGAGAAAATAGAAGCAATACTAGCCCGCTAGGCTCCTCACATCTTCTCTGCCATTCAACCAGACGCTCACTGAGTTATGCTCCTCTTAACTCTTCTCTGACAGTTCCTCAATATTTCAAATAGTTATTTATCCCCACCTTAATGATATACAATGTTCTGGTCTCCACCACCCTCTAGGACAGCAAGTTCCTGAAATCCACTACCCATGAGAAATTCGACACACATAGATATTCACCCAGTGTAATGAAGGAGTGGTGACCTGCTTCCCATGTAAGATGCTTTAAAGATGCTGTGTCCTCCTTTCCTAGGTAAGTGGCCACATGTCTCTGAGGTGATGTTACTGAGGCACCAAAGACTGTCTTGGGCTTTACCTGGAGCAGGGATTTCCAACCTGGGGTCCATGGACCCCTTGCTTAACGGTGTTGGTCCATGGCTTCAAATAAGTTGGGAACCCCTGACCTGGATGGTCATTGGTTGGTGGCATCTGCTGTATTATTTTACCATGATTCCACCATAACTGAACTCTTCCTTGCACTTTAACCATATCTGCATCAAAGTGCCTCCCAAAGGAACCCTGGATAAAATAGTCAAGCAGTGACCCTAGCCCACACTTACCCTTTATTAGACCAACTTAACTGTAAGTGGCCCGATAAAGGGTCTCAGCCCACAGTATCAACTGATTATTCCTTTCCATGGATCTGCCTAACCTGCAGAGTTTCTCCTGCATTTTGTACATGCTAGTCTGGATTTTCAGCATCTGCAGAATCTCATGAAAATTGGTGGAGTTGTAAATAATGAGGAACGTTGTCTAAGAACATGGTGGGTGGGGGGGTAATTCAACTAGAAAGTTGAGTGGTATGCTAGCAGTCGGAACTTAACCTGGACAAATGCAAGGTTAAATTTCCAGAGTTAAAATAACAGGGACCTTTTGAGCACTGATATACTGCACGGAGAGATCTTGGGAGTTCAGCAGATCCATTGATCCCAGAAAGTGCAACAGAGGTGGATAGAGTTGTGAAAAATACACATTCAGTATATTTGCCTTTATAGGCCAAGGTGCTGTGTATGAGAGTTGGAACATCATATTGCAATTATACAAAGCATTGGTTAGACATCACTGAGTTGCGTGTGTAGTTGTGGTCTCATACAACGAGGAGGATATGATCGCATCAGAGTGCAGAAGAGATACACTATGATGGCACCTGGAATGGAGGACTATATTTACAAGCAGTAATTGGATAGGCTGAGTTTATTCTCTCTGGAATATGAGAAGATGAGGGGTGACCTTAGAGATTCATAATATTATGAGAGGCATAGAAAGGACAGATAGCAGTTTTCCCCTGTGGAAAGGGAGTCGAGAACTAGAAGGAACAGACTTAAAGACGAGAAGGAAGAATGTTATAGGTGATCTGAGGAACTCGAAAATCTGAAATGAGTTTGCTAGAGGAGACATATACATCTACAAAAATTAAAGGGTATTTGGACAGTAGTTGGATAGGAAAGAAGCTGAGTGACATGGGAGCAAAAGCAGACAAATGGGATTAGTGTAAATTGTCACCACAACTGGCACAGATAAGGATGGCCAAAGGATCCATGTCAATGATTCTATACCTTTGTTCCTTCTGAAATCAGGAATCCATAGACCATATTGGCCCATAACCATGGACATGTTAAACAACCAAATGCACTTTAGGGAGGAAACACTCAGGAAGAAGCAAATGAGTCGACTGGTGGGATCTTTTCCACCTCAGGGAATTGCAGGTTCATGCCCCATTCCAGCAACGAGGTTTACTTTACAGTCCAATTGGGCTGAGTATAAATTGAAGGTGCATCTGCCCTCCCAAATAGTAAAGATCTAACAGCTCTCTTTTGAAAAGAGAGTTAAGAGTTTTAGCCCTGCATTCTGGCCAATAGTAACTCCTCAACTGATATTACTGAAACAGTGTATTTGTCACTATCCTTTTCTGGTATCTTGCTGTGTACAACTCAGTAATCATATTTCTGCCATAACAGCACCACTTCAACCAAGTCATTAGCATGCCTCTGTGGTATCTATTGTCTTCCATAATCATCAAATAGCTGCTAACTATATGGTGCTCCTCTGCTTGCTTATACATTATAAAAGGCAAGCTATCCAAAGCGAAATCTTTCCTAATGTTGACTGCAACTACGATTCAGTGTCGATGTCACATATACACACCGGATGTCAATGCAATCAGAACACTTCAATGACAGCCCAAATAATAGACTGGATCTTCCTATTGGAGGATGCCCTTAATCAATTCCTGTTATATCAGAAATTCAATTTCCAGCGTAAGCAGATATCCACAAGCAAATGGAACTGGCATGTTCCAGAGTTCAGGAGTACATGCTGTGAGTTGTACGGAAGCTTGGTGCAGTCTACCAGGAAGGACCACAGTCTACAGTCACGCCATCACTGGACATCATGTAACCATGTTACCAGAAAACAGCCAATGAAAAGGTTCATGGGTGCATTGTTTGAGAATACAGGAGTTGACACGCTGTAAGAAAATGAATAGAACTGATGACATAATAAATTGAGAAAGTTATATGTTGATTTTATTTACCATGTATTTTATTTACAAATCATAGCTTTGTAAAAAAATACCACTGTATTTAGGATTAAGTAATTCTCATGTCTACATTAAGTTCAGTTCTACCAAGTGTGACAAAAATTCTAACCGGGTGCTGGTTGATACAGTGACTGTTTTTTTTCATATTAGAAGCTGCTGGCAGTACAAATGATCAGTTAAAAAAAGATGGATCACTTTGGTATGTGCCAACTGCATGCGCGAATATTCGTGCACAACTTGATCCAGGAGGTTTACCAACAGATATCAGATGCAATGAGTAAAACCGCATGACAATTCTACCTGCTTGCCATGGTGCCCTCAGAAAAATAAATTAAAGCTACAATGTCATATGACAAGGCATCCAACTTCACGGGGCACTGTATCAACAGTGTCTACCCGTCCTATGTAAACCTCACCTCAGGGTCCTTGATCCAGCTCCACACACTGATGGACAGCCCAGTTGGAGTGCAGAAGTCAGAGAGTACTGCACCATGGAAGCTGGCTCTCAGGCCCAACTCATCCATGCCAGCCACAAAGGATGGTACACATCTGGAATGAGTCGCTAAAAGATGTAAACCAGTTCCATTTGATTCATATCCCACTGTACATTCCCTATCCTGTACATATCCAAATGTCCTTTTGTTATTGTACCTGCTTCAACCACTTCCTCTGGTACTTCTTTCCATCTCTGCGCCACTCTGCGTGAAGATTCCCCTTGGGTCCCTTTTAAATCTTCCCATTCTCGCTTTAAACATGTGCACACTAGTTTTTTTAATATATCCATTTTCCCCAGCAAAATGACTGTGTATATTAACCCTATCTATGCGCCCTCTTGATTTTATATGACTCTAAAAGATCACACACTTCTCTTATGCTCCAAGGAATAAAGTCCTAGCCTGTCCATACTCTCCCTATAACTCAGTCCTCAACTCCTTGGGATCTTGCACATAAAGAGTTTGAATGGGGAAGACACAACCACCAAGGAAAGTTTGAGAATCCTGCTCATTACAAAACCATTGTATATTTATTCCAGTGGAACCTTGGCCTCAATACCTCCTTGTGCAATTGGATTATCGATTTCCTCAATTGCAGACTCCAGTCAGTTTGGAACTGCAACATCTCTTTCTCAATTTCCATCAGCATAGGAGCACCACAAGGATTTGTGCTTAGCCCCCTCCTCTACTCACTTTACACTTATAACTGTCTGGCTAAGCACACTTCAAATGCCATAACCAAGTTTGCTGAAGGCACCACTGACTTAGGCTGAATCAAAGGTGGTGATGAATAGAAACATAGAAACATAGAAAATAGGTGCAGGAGTAGGCCATTCAGCATGATCATGGCTGATCATCCAACTCAGAACCCTGTACCTGTCTTCTCTCCACACCCCCGATCCCTTTAGCCACAAGGGCCATATCGAACTCCCTCTTAAATATAGCCAATGAACTGGCCTCAACTGTTTCCTATGACAGAGAATTCCACAGATTCACCACTCTCTGTGTGAAGAAATTTTTCCTCATCTCAGTCCTAAAAGGCTTCCCCTTTATCCTAAAACTGTGACTCCTCATTCTGGACTTCCCCAACATCGGGAACAATCTTCCTGCATCTAGCCTGTCCAATCCCTTTAGGATTTTATATGTTTCAATAAGATCCTCCTCTCAATCTTCTAAATTCCATCAAGTATAATCCTAGTCGATCCAGTCTTTCATCATATGAAAGTCCTGCCATCCCAGGAATCAATTTGGTGAACCTTCTTTGTACTCCCTCTATGGCAAGGATGTCTTTCCTCAGATTAGGCGACCCAAACTGTACACAATACTCCAGGTGTGGTCTCACCAAGGCCTTGTACAACTGCAGTAGTACCTCCCTGCTCCTGTACTCGAATCCTCTCGCTATAAATGCCAGCATACCATTCGCCTTTTTCACCGCCTGCTGTACCTGCATGCCCACTTTCAATGACTGGTGTATAATGACACCCAGGTCTCGTTGCACCTCCCCTTTTCCTAATCGGCCACCATTCAGATAATAATCTGTTTTCCTGTTTTTGCCACCAAAGTGGATAACCTCACATTTATCCACCTTAAATTGCATCTGCCATGAATTTGCCCACTGACCTAACTTATCCAAGTCACCACTGCCGCCCAGCTTCGTGTCATCCGCAAGCTTGGAGATGCTGCATTTAATTCCCTCATCCAAGTCAATAACATTTTTGTAAACAACTGGGGTCCCAGCACTGAGCCTTGCGGTACCCCACTAGTCACTGCCTCCCATTCTGAAAAGGTCCCGTTTATTCCCACTCTTTGCTTCCTGTCTGCCAACCAATTCTCTATCCACATCAATACCATACCCCCAATACCGTGTGCTTTAAGTTTGCACACTAATCTCCTGTGTGGGACCTTGTCAAAAGCCTTTTGGAAATCCAAATATACCACATCCACTGGTTCTCCCCTATCCACTCTACTAGTTACATCCTCAAAAAATTCTATAAGATTCGTCAGACATGATTTTCCTATCACAAATCCATGCTGATTTTGTCCGATGATTTCACCGCTTTCCAAATGTGCTGTTATCACATCTTTGATAACTGACTCTAGCAGTTTCCCCACCACCGACGTCAGGCTAACCGGTCTATAATTCTCCAGTTTCTCTCTCCCTCCTTTTTCAAAAAGTGGGGTTACATTAGCCACCCTCCAATCCTCAGGAACTAGTCCAGAATCTAAAGAATTTTGAAAAATTATCACTAATGCATCCACTATTTCTTGGGCTACTTCCTTAAGCACTCTGGGATGCAGACCATCCGGCCCTGGGGATTTATCTGCCTTTAATCCCTTCAATTTACCTAACACCACTTCCCTACTAACATGTATTTCCCTCAGTTCCTCCATCTCACTGGACCCTCTGTCCCCTACGATTTCCGGAAGATTATTTATGTCCTCCTTAGTGAAGACAGAACCAAAGTAGTTATTCAATTGGTCTGCCATGCCCTTGCTCCCCATAATCAATTCACCTGTTTCTGTCTGTAGGGGACCTACATTTGTCTTAACCAATCTTTTTCTTTTCACATATCCATAAAAGCTTTTACAGTCAGTTTTTATGTTCCCTGACAGTTTTCTCTCATAATCATTTTCCCCTTCCTAATTAAGCACTTTGTTCTCCTCTGCTGGCCTCTGAATTTCTCCCAGTCCTCAGGTGTGCCACTTTTTCTGGCTAATTTGTATGCTTCTTCTTTGGAATTGATACTATCCCTAATTTCCCTTGTCAGCCATGGGTGCACTACCTTCCTTGATTTATTCTTTTGCCAAACTGGGATGAACAATTGTTGTAGTTCATCCATGCGATCTTTAAATGCTTGCCATTGCATATCCACCGTCAACCCTTTAAGTGCCATTTGCCAGTCTATCTCAGCTCATTCACCTCTCATACCTTCAAAGTTACCCTTCTTTAAGTTCAGAACCTTTGTTTCTGAATTAACTATGTCACTCTCCATCTTAATAAAGAATTCCACCATATTATGGTCACTCTTACCCAAGGGGCCTCTCACGACAAGATTGCTAATTAACCTTTCCTCATTGCTCAATACCCAGTCCAGAATGGCCTGCTCTCTAGTTGGTTCCTCGACATGTTGGTTCAAAAAACCATCCCGCAAACATTCCAAGAAATCCTCTTCCTCAGCACCCTTACCAATTTGGTTCACCCAATCTATATGTAGATTGAAGTCACCCATTATAACTGCTGTTCCTTTATTGCACACATTTCTAATTTCCTGTTTAATACCATCCCCAACCTCACTACTACTGTTAGGTGGCCTGTACACAACTCCCACCAGCGTCTTCTGCCCCTTAGTGTTATGCACAGAGGAAGGAGAATGAAAATCTGGCTGAGTGGTATCATAACAACTTCTTACTCAATTGTCAGCAAGACCAAGGAGATAATTATTGTCTTCAGTAGAAGGAAACCAGAGTCCTCATTGGGAAATCAGAGGTGGAAAAGGTCAGCGACTTTAAATTCCTCGGTGTAATCATTTTGGAGGTTCTGTTCTGGGCTCAGCAAGCTAGCACAATTATGAAGAAAGCACAGCAACACTTCTGCTTCCTTATAACTTTGCAAAGATTCGGCATGACATCTAAGACTTTGACGAACTTCGATAGATGTGCCGTGGAGAATATATTGATTTGCTGCATCACATCCTCGTATGGAAACACCAATGCCCTTGAACAGAAAATTCTACACAAAGTAGTGAGTATGACCCAGTCCAACACGTGTAAAGCCCACCTCACCATTGAGCACATCTACATGGAGCATTCTCGCAGGGAAGTAGATCATCAGGGACCCCCACCACCCAGGTCATGTTCTCATCTCACTGCTGCCATCAGGAAGAAGGTACAGGAGCTTCAGGACTCACACCACCACGATCCAGAACAGTCACTACCCCTCAGCCATCAGGCGCTTGAACCAAAGGAGGTAACTTCATTTGCCCAGTCACTGTAATGATCTCACAATCTATGGACTCACTTTAAAGGACTCTTCATCTATGTTCTAAACATTTGTTGCTTATTTATTTATTATTTCTTCCTTCTTTTTGTATTTACACAGATCATTTTCTTTTGCACTTTGGTTGAATGCCTAGTTGGTGCGATCTTCCTTTAATTCTATTATCGGTTTTGGACTTACAGAGTATGCCCGCAAGAAAATGAAATCTCACATTGTACATAGTAACATACATATAGTTTGATAATAAATTTACGTTGAACTGCAAACTTCTTTCTTCCCCTTGAAAAGAAATACATCTATACTAAGAAATGGAAAAAAATGCTTCCATTTACCGAGAATCTACAAAATTGTCCAAAATCAAGGTTAATTAGACTAGAAGTAAATCAGAATAGATAGAAGTATAAAACTGAAGTTTAAAATAGAATATTAATAGAAAGTGTGGAAAAAATATAAATTATCTCTTAATACTAAACAGTACATTGCTTT
Source organism: Mobula hypostoma (assembly GCF_963921235.1). Classification (NCBI taxonomy): domain Eukaryota; kingdom Metazoa; phylum Chordata; class Chondrichthyes; order Myliobatiformes; family Myliobatidae; genus Mobula; species Mobula hypostoma. The sequence goes on along the minus strand of NC_086100.1, from coordinate 88,340,109 downwards.
GTTTACTAAATAAGCTACTGTATCAAAATGATTTACTTTAATAATGCAACATCTGCTATTTCTGTTCCTATGGTTCTTAAAACTTTTATCTGCCTTTGTCTCTTTCCATCATAACAACGCCTACCCCCGATCAGCCTCTCAGCTACTGTCCGAAATTTAAGACCATACAAATCTCTGCAGCTTCCAACACTTCTTTGCTTCCTGTCCAGAGAAGCTTTTCTTGTAAAATGCATGACGGGTTGGTGCTGATGACATGACTGAAGTCTCACAACTCCAGTAACGCTGGTTTAGTCCTGAATTAGAGTGCCGGCGTGTGGAAGGTGTACGTCGGTGAGGGTTGTCAATGGAAAGTGAGGAGTATAAAGTAGGATTAGTTTAAGTGGGTGCCTGGTGATTGGCATGGATTCAATGAGCTGAAGGGCCGGATTCTGTGCTATAACTTTATGCCTATGAAAACTCCCATCCTGCTGTCCGAGGATGAAGGCTGAAAGTAGGCAACTATAAAGAATAATCATGCAACTATATCACATGTTTGCACAACTGAATGAGATACATTTCCAAGTCAAATACACTGGTTAACTAATAATTTATCAATCCCAGATTTGAAAGTAACAATTGGGCTGGTGTCAGGAGCTCTTGCCTCTGTCAGCAGTGACCCAAAATGAATGTGTGTGAAGTTCAATATACCAGCTTGATTTCTGGAATAGGATGCAAGCCATATAAAAAGAAATTAAACAGACTGTGCCAAAGGCAGGTCATATCATAGGGGAAGCAATACGGATTAATAAGAGAATACTCCAATTCATTACAAGCAGCACCCCAAGATCAAGATGCACAAACTAGAAGAAAATGGAAGAAAGTTATCCAGACCTGTCAGAACCATTTCCTGCAATCTCAGAATCAACTCCTCCAACCATCACAGAGCAGGCCCCAGAACCTGAGATTGTTTCACAGCCACAAGTCTCACCTGCTAAGGAAAGTGATGCTTCCTGTCAGGGAAGACATTATCCCACAAGAGTAAGAAATCCTCCACAGTGCCTGAGTGGGACAATTTAAATAATGATGATGCTGTGGATTTCTGTATATAATAGTTGTATTTATACAATATACACTGCATTTTGTTGAGATGCATTCTATATCAAATTGGAGTTTGTTGCTAAGCAGGAAAGGGGTGTTGTATATTTAATATTTTAGCAATATTTGAGTAATATGGTAAATATATCAGTTGATTAAGCATTCCTGTTTATTTGAATAATTTACGGGTTATATGTAAGAATAAGTGAATTGCATACTTCATGACACTACCATGTTTTACACGCGTGACTAACATCTCTCAACTCTCTTATTTCCTTTCAATTAGTTTAATAGTTTGAAGTTACAAACATAACAAAAAGACTAAAGAGCTGATTATTGACTTCAGGAGGAGGACACCAGAGGTCCATAAACCAGTTCTCATCCGAGGATCAGAGGTGGAGAAGGTCAGCAACTTTAAATTCCTCTGTGTTACCATTTCAGAGGATCTGCCCTGGGTCCAGCACTCAAGTGCCATTAGAAAGAAAGCATAGCAGTGCCTCCATTTTCCTAACAGTTTGCAAAGTTTTATCATGTCATCTAAAACTTTCACAAACTTCTATAGGTAGGTGGTGAGAATATGTTGTCTGCTGGCATCACAGCCTTGGGTAAAGAAACACCAATGCCCTTGAACAGAAAGCTTTCAAAAATAGTGGATACTGCCCACTCCATCACGAGTAAAGCACATCTACGTGTAGTGCTGTTGCAGGAAAACAGCATCCATCATCAAGGACCCCCACCACATTGAGGTCATGCTCTCTTCTCGTCACTGCCATCTGGAAGATTGTATAGGAGCAACCGGACTCGCCCCACTAGATTCAGGAACAGTTATTACCCCCTCAACCATCAGGATCCTGAATTAAAGGGAGATAACTTCACTCACTCCAATATTGAAATGTTCCCACAACCTATCGACTCATTTCCAAAGATTCCTGATATCATGTTCTCGTTATTTATAGCTTATTTATTATAATCTCCTCTTTGTTTTCCATTTTGTTTGGCTGTCCTTTTGCAGGTGGTGTTCCATTGATTCTATTGTGTTTCCTGCATTTACTGTGAATGCCTGCAAGATAATGAATCTCAGTTGAATATGGTGGCGTTTATGTACTTTGATAATAAATTCACTTTGAACTTCAACTTTGAATTCCTCTTTATCATTAATATCTGATGCAGGGGATATTACTGGGGAAGAAAGATACTCCCCATTATTTGATCTTCCTTATGCCTGAGAATGACAGCTAGGCTATGACAGCAGCATCTGCTGAGGTGGTGACAATTATTATGCAAGAACAACTCCGTAGGCAGCACTGACAGTGTGCCAACAAATGGCACTTGATAAAAATTCAAATACTTCACTTCCTAACCAGCTCAAAATTCCAGCCACAATTTTCCAGCAGATACTAAGCTCAGCCAAAGGACCCCAAAAGGGGTTGGAGGAATGTATTTAAAATTACAATGTGTAGTGGTCAGGGGCTTAGATCGTTTCTATGGAAACTGCAACACTGGGTTTAAGAAGGTCTGGCTCTGTGAAACACAAGTTCACAAAGGAGGCTTCCGTCAATTAGAGAGTTTACCAGCTCTTAACTTTGTCCTACCACTGTGATGCATGCTCTTGGGCTCTGTCAAAAGGTTGGCCTTTTTGAACAGCATTTGAAACAAAGGCATACTTAAGCAAGTCTATTTTTCCAAATGGAAGAAATGTAGGCAAAGGGTCACTTGCTCATTATTCTTGTGAAGGTTAATAACGCTGAACCGGCCATTGTTCAGGGGGACATTCTTCAGGCAGTACACAACAAAGGCAGAATGAGATTTCTCCTCGGTAGATAGGTGGAGATTGTAGGGAAGAGGCAGAGTGGGTGGGGATGATTGATGACAACAGGTCTGAGCAGGTCCAGACAACCCAGCCAGCAGTCCAGACAAGGCCAGACATATTAATAGGCCAGATTTTCTTTCTTCTCCTCCTCCTCTTCCTTAAACACCAATTAAAAGGCCAATATCTGTCTCAGAAACAATTTAATGTGAGAAGGGGCACTCCCATAATTAAAATCAGACTGTCATACAGCAAATTAGCTCTAATTTGATGCAAAATTTATTGCCCAAATATATGAGGGACTGTATAAGTGGAAGAGTAATTGTGGACTGAATCCCCAAACTTCCCTCCCACACCGTTCCCCATCTCTAACTGCTCAATACACTGTGACAGAAGTGATTAGAACATAGCATAGGAACATGCCTCTCAGTCCATGCTGACTTTCAACCACCCTCTTACACTCACCCTATATGATTCCTATTATTCTCCCACATTCCCATTAACTCCCTCCACACTACCACTCATCTGATCTGGACAGCCACTTTCCGTACTATACCTCTCTAACTCTACGACATGTGTGCCACTTGTCTCAGTAGCCCCAACACCTGTTGGCTGTGCATGTCCTTTTTACACTGCAGCACCTCTTTTAGACTGAGAGATGAAACTGTCTGAACCACGCCACTGACCCACAGGATGGAGAAATCCCAGTGCTGAATGTCAACTCCACTGTGTAGGACAAGAACACAATAAAATAGCAGAGACAGGCTACTCAGCCCATCAAACCTGACCATTCAAGGAACATGGCATATCTTCTGCACGCCTCAAACCCTCCACTGTGCCTCTTCCCATAACCCTCATTCTTTCAAAACCTAATCTACCTGCACATTGAATACTACTAATGAACCAGCCTTCATAAGCCTCTGCATCAGAAATTCCAGAGGCTCACCACACTCTAGGCTTAGAGTTTTTTTTTTTAATTTTTCAAACACACCTCAATTTTAAATCTCTGACCCCTTATCCCGTACTTAGGTCTCTTTGTTCGAAAGTTTCCGACTAGTGAAAACATCTACCCTGTCAAGTCCACCTTAGGATTTTCTATCTTTGAAACAGGTCTCTCCTTGTTCATCTAAATTGCAAATAATCTTATCTTGGTTAAGGGGACTAAAACTGTGTGCAGTATTCCAGGTATGGCCTCCCAACACATTTACTATTAATATTACGAATTGGCACTTTGGTTGGGATACGATTAGTAACCTTCCCCACATAAAGATGGACAAAAGGCTTGAAATTGATTAGGTGGGAGGGTGGTGATTGATGAGACTGATGGATCACAGTATAGCCAAAATTGTCCATGTTATACACATTTCTGGGTGCTTACAAGATCAAAGTGTGACTGTTAAGTACATCGCACTGAGGATGTTTTCTGCCTGATACACAAGTGGATCATGCGCTTATGTGCATCACAAGCAGTAGTGTTTCTGATTGCTGGATTCATTAGTGGAACTAGTGAGATCGTTATTTCACCTAATAATCATTTCCATCTGCACTAATGAAGATTGACATTCCAAGGCACAAGCCATGCCCATCACTGACCATCTCAGTAAAGGTCAACACAATCTGGGCTCAGGGGCAGGATACAGTGAAGGTGTAGTGGCAAGTGACTAGACTAGAAATACAGCAGTGTGGTGAACAACAGAGTCCCAGGTTCAAATCTCATCATGGGGCAATTACCAAATTTTGAAACCACTCTCGCAAGTGAGCTTTTGAGGAAGTAGAGACAGGCATGGCATTTTTCCCTGGCTGGTGATTCACACTCTCAAAATAAGAGGTCATCCATTTGGGAAAGATGTGAGGGAATATCTGGTCATTCTTTAAAAATTTCTATCTGAGATGGCTGTGCAATGCTAAGATGCTGAATTTATTCAAAAAATAAATAGACATTTATTACATTTTAAGAGAATTGTGTATGGGTTTAGTGAGAAAAAGTGACGCTGAGGCAAGGGAAAAAAATCTGTTGAGTTCTTATTGGATGACAGAACCAAGGGATTCAATGTCCTCTTTCTATTTCTTAGCATTAACAATGTAAAATAAAACAGTTATTAACAAGTATGATCACAGGTCCATTGGATTGTTGCAAAACACACCAAATTCATTACTGTCCTTACCTCAGCTGGGTCTGCATATAACTTCAACCCAGCACTGTGGGTAACTCATTTCTTAAGGAGAAATTCATTTCTTCCTAGGAAGTCATGCAATCTAATAAGCAGGGATGGATAATAAGTACTGGCTATGGCACCAACACGCATCCTGAAAAAATGAATATAGAATTTAAATTCTATATACATATCTGTTTACCTTCTTACTATTTGAAGGGGCACTCTACTTACATTAGGATATCTGACCAAAACTCATTGCAGGCTGATTAAACATCAGCCAATATCTGCAGTACAGCGAGTCATTTAGCTGCTGTGATGACTTCTTCCAAGGCTGCATCTGTAATGACACTTCTGGAATCTCTCCATTACTGGAGACATTACTATGGCCATCACTTACCATTCAGGCCTGCAGACCTCTCAACAGATTGCAAACATGTTCCTATCTGCTAGGGCTCTGCTCCACCGTGTCTTCAAGGAAACCACGGCACTCATGGACTCCTTCAACCTCACACAAGATACAAAATGCCAAAGGAACTCAATGGGTCAGATTGCATCGACAAAGGGAAATGGACAGTTAACATTTTGGGTCAAGACCCTTCAGCTTGTCCATTTCTTTCCACAGATGCTTCCTGACACATTGAGCTCCCCCAGTTTTTGGTGTGTTGCTCTAGATTCTAGGATCAACAGCACTTTATGATGCAAACTCCCAATGGTCAGCTCTTCCCGACAAATTTATAAAAACAAGAAAGGAGAAAGCAGGGACTGATGGGCTCAAAAATTTAAAAAGTATTCTTCAAATCATATTTCAGAATAATAATTATGGTATTAGTGAGAGTGGAGAAACAGATATTCGGGAGCTTAGCTCAGAAGTGGACTGTCCCCTACCACTTCAGGAAATTTTAAGAGGACCACTGTACCACACCAGGAAGAACAGTAAAGTGCTCAGATTGCTGGCATTACAGCACCCTGTGGGTGAGAAAGTCAGAATGTTACCATCAGGAACTATTCTCAAGTGGCTGCATATGGTTTGCAAAACCCTCCTTCACTGAGGGCACAATGCCAGAGCAAAATGCATTTCAGCATTGTGGTCTCTCCCCTTATTGGACTATGAAAGATCAGAGTCATACAACACAGAAACAGGCCCTGAAGCTCCCCGGTCAATGCCAACTACGCATTACACCAATCCTCCATTAAGCCATTTCTTATTCTCTCCACATTCCCATCATCCCCCTCCCAATTTTACCATTCATCTACACACGAGGGCTGATTCACAGCAGCCCAGCAGCCTGCACACCCTCAGGATAGAATACAAAGCACAGGAACAGGCCTCTGCCCACAACTTTGTGCTAAACTAATTAAACTAATAATAAAATGCCTAATCACCTCTGACTACACCATATCGACATTTGTCCATTCTTTGCACATTCATATGCCTATCTAAGAGCCTCTTAAATGCCTCTATCATATTTGCCTAAACTGCTACCAATGAATTCCAAGTACCCACACTGTTAAATAAAAACATACTCAACACATTTCCTTCCTACCTTACTGCATCGTCTCTAGTATCAGACATTTCAGACCTGGGAAAATAGCAGCCATCCACTTCATCCACATCTCTTATAAACTTACTTCAGGATGTTGGAGGAAATCACAGAAGGAACATGCAAACTCCACACAGACAGTACCAGGCGTGGGGTGGGTGGTTCAGGATCGAAGCCTAGTCTTTTGGCACTATGAGGCACCGCCTCTACTAGCTGCACCACTCTACTCATACTAAAATGTCACAGCTGGTTCCTCCCTTTACAGATGCTGCCTGACCTGCATTTATTTGATACACAAAGGGATTATTTTTGCTTTCCATTCTAGAAGACCAAAAGCTGAAAGGGAAATGAGACAGTGAAGCTTTGTGATGGAGGAGATGTAAACATATTTATTGCTCACAACTAAAGCCAGGCTTCAATAGGTAGCCTCTTGGGCACCTCATACCATCCTGGACAGGGGCCAAGCCTGTTGGCTTTTGTCAGGGGAAATTTTCACTGTGCATGCCAAATATTTGAGTAGTCCACTTTAGAAATCAAAACACATTTTCTTTGGCAATGGAGGGGGGTGGGGGAAGGTGAAACTTTGAAAGCTTCACTGTTTATGAACTGAAACTCCCACACAGGTCCTGTGGAGGCATTCAGACGCACTGCAGGCTACACACAATCAGCCCCGACTTTGCCCTTGGCGCATGCTGTTCAGAGCCAGTCAGATCATGGGCTTAGGTCAGACGCCAGAAATTCAGGAGGACAGTCTGGTGCAGCGCTGAGGGAATACTGCACTGCTGGAGGTGTTCAGCTGCAGTACGGATAGAGTGCTTCACCACCCAAAGTGCTCACGTGCAGCACTGAGCACTGTGCACACAGTCTGAGGTGTGCTTTTTCAGGCAACACATTGAGTGGGGCTTGTCCTGCTGTGTCCACTGGCTCTCGGAGACGCCAGAGCACCAGTTTAAACTCAGGCAAGTTCATCTCAATACCCAGATTGATTGTTATTGGCCAACCATGCCCTTCAAAATCAGTTTACCAGAGATACCACCAATCACATGCGTACTTGATGTTTGCCTCTTGAAGTTTACGCCTCCACATTCACCACAAAGATCAAAGTAAATTTATTATCAATGTATATACTGTATACATTATACAACTTTAAGATTTGTCTCCTAACAGGCAGCCATAACACAAACAAACCCAAAAAAAATACCATAAGGAAGACTGTCAAACACCAAATGTGCAGAGGAAATCGTGCAAACAATAGTTAGTGCCACAGACTAAACACCAAGTAGAGATGCTGCCTCACGGCTTCAGCAACCCAAATTGAATCTGAATCTCTGATGTTGCGTATGTGAATGCAGTGTGCTCTCTCTGTGACTATGTGGCTTTCGTCCAAGTGTTCCAGCTTCCCCTGAAAAGTGAACATTCCAATGGTCAGACTGTCCACTGTAAATTGCCCCAAATTTAAAAGCGATGGGTCAATATGGTGGAGGTGGTGGTGCAAGGGTGGGTAGTTGATGGGAACAGGAGGAGAAAGGGTAATGGTAGGACTGGAATTAGTGGGTGGCTGAGGGTCAGCATGGACTCTGTAGGTCAAGTGGTCAGTTTCTTTTCTGAAAATTTGAGGTTCCCAATGCCTTCCACCAGTTCATGGTATCGGAGCTCCTGGGAATCGAAATCAGCAGACTATTTCACTTTATACAAGCTGTCACAACAAATATGAGTATGATCACAACCCAGCATAATCCATTTTCCTCCACCTATCTATGTGTGCAAGCCTTCCAGCAAGGTTCATACAATGTAGGTAATGAGACCCCAATGGCAGTGGCATGCAGTGTGAGCTCAGCCCTGTGTTCATAGGGAAGCTTAAACCACACTGAAAATCCAAAGGGCACATCACAAGAACACAATTGGACAAAGGCCAGCCCTGAGCCAAAGAGGAGATACGAGGGTAGGTGTTCAAAGGCAATATCTACTTTCCATACAGCGTTACAGGGGCCACTTGCCTCCCCCCACCACCACCCAGCTCATGTTACCTATTAACCCTTTTCCTCCCCCTCCCCTGTAACCTATTCTCCACATTGCTATCCACTCATCCCAGGTTCTAGCACTCACCTTTACAGTACGGGGAATTCATAACGCACAATTATCCCATCAACCCACGTGCCACTGGGACGTGGGAAGAAATCCCTGTGGAGACAAGGAGAATGTGCAAACTCCACAGAGACAGCGACTAAGGTCAGAATGCAGCTGTGATGCAGCAGCTCTGCCAGCTTCACCACTCTGGGGGTGAGGGTTGTCTTAAAGTGGACAGTGAAGTTTAGGTGAGGGAACTCCAGAAATTGGGGACTCGACAAGAAAAGATACAGGCCCCACCCCACCCTGCTGCCAAGAGTAGTTCAAAAACTGAAGGGATGAACAAGCTTACATAAAGCTCCTGGAGACCACTGTATTAGAAAGACTGCACTCTAGATAGATTTTGAAATTTTAGAACTTCAAAAACAACTACCCGGCGTAGATGTAGGTGAAAGCTGTCTCACTTGGTCTAACATAGGAAAATCTGCAGATGCTGGAAATTCAAGCAACACACACAAAATGCTGGTGGAACGCAGCAGGCCAGGCAGCATCTATAGGAAGAAGTACAGTCGATGTTTCAGGCTGAGACCCTAAACACCGACTGTACTTCTTTCCATAGATACTGCCTGGCCTGCTGCATTCCACCAGCATTTTGTGTGTCACTTGGTCTAAGATGGGTTATGAACTCTCAGGGTCTGAGCAAGCACCAGAGGTAAAAACCAGTAATTGGGCTAGGCTAACTGTGGAATAGTGCACGCAGGAGGTAATTCAAGTCACTGTCTACGTACAAGGCAGTTCAATATGGACCAAAACCCAGGCAGGGCTACTTTGTACTCAATGCCACACTGCTTTAGTACAAGAAACCATGTCAACAGACCTCTGCTATGCCACAGTGCCTAGTTAGTGCTGGCTCTGATCTATTTTCCTATGTGCAAAGCACATCAACATTCACCATAGAGAATCAGCATTTCTGCCAAAGGAATGAAAAAAAATAGGATCAATTTAACCACACATTTACTAATTTGACCAGAGAAGCAAGGGAATTTTCAAATGTTAACCAACGTCATCCCTTGAACCAGAGACATTAACATTATATTATCTGGTCATATATGTACTATTGTTTGGTGCAACATAAACTGTATGAGGCGTTTCATCGTAATTGTACAAGTCTGAGAACCCTGTGCCAGCGTAACTTCTTTTAAATAATAGAGGATGTGTATTTAATGTGGGGGGGGGGGAGAGAGAGAGCAGTTTAAGGGAAATATGCCAGGCAAATTTTACTTTTTATACAGACAGAGGTGACTGTAATGGCTGCTAGAGCAGTGGTGGAAGCAGGTATGATTTAACAGACCTTTAGATAGAGATGTAAATATGCAGAGGCGATGGGTAGCACAACACTTTACAGTATAGATGACCTGGGTTCAATTCTGCCGCTGCCCGTAAGGGGTATGTACGTTCTCCCCGTCACTGCATGGGTGTCCTCCGGTTGCTCCAGTTTCCTCCCACAGTCCAAACATGTACAGGTTGGTAGGTTCATCAGTCATTGTAAGTTATCCCATGTTTAGGCTAGGGTTAAATTGGCGGATTGCTGGATGCCTTGGCTTGAAGGGCACATTCCATGCTGTATCTCAATAAATACATGTGGGTCTTGTGCAGGCAGAACAGACTTAGCTTTTAAGTTTGGCATTGTATTCCACACAGATATTGTGGGCTTAACAGCCTGTTCATGTCTTGTACTATGCTATTTATGTATTTCTTTTCAAAAGAAATTTGGAAGTGAACAGCAATAGGTACCATATTCCTACACCAACAAAAACAATAAAAAGGTACACATGTGCACACACCAACAATGCAAATTAACCACAGTTGGACAGTAGTTGATCACATGAATAGGAACAGGGACGCTGATTGCAGGTAAAAGCAACACTGACATTTTGAAACTGTCAATGCAAAGACTGAAGATATGTACTGTACCTCGGAAAAGATTTCTGACAATGAAGTCAGGATGGGAAAGAGTGGTAAAAGATTCAGTTCAAGATAAAGGTTACTTTGGAGAAGAGGGGTGACTACACAGAGGGGGGATACCAGATGGAACAGGTTGGATTAATGAATGCATGGCCACCAGGTGTGGGCAAATAAATATAAGGAATTGTTATGGGAGTTGCCTGCTGAAACCGACAGACTAGTAATCATTTTACTGGAGGACATTTGCCTCCTTCCACCAGATAATCCAGCAGGAAAAATTAAAGTTATCTTCAGAGAGAAGGAATCTAATTTTTGCTAATTCTACAAGGTCGGGCATGTGTGTATTGATCAGTGCATTTCTGTCTCATTGGGACTCCAAGGATTTTTTTTAAAGTGATGTTAACATTGAAAGTATGCACCGCTCAAGTGAAAATGAAGTGCAAGTTTTCTTACAGTCTTTTACAACCAACATCCTTAATATCCCTAGAAGTGCTGCCAGAAAATAAACATTTCATTTAAATACACTCAATGGAGCTGACAGAAAGCGTAAAAATGCACATGCAACAAAAAACAATACCCACTCATACAAGTGGACTTGCCACATGGGATGTGCATCTCACTTGGGAGAAGCATAGAAGTAATTGACAAAATTTCCATCATTGGGACTTTACATGCTTCAATTCTATACTAGTAATAGACTAACTGTAAAAACTGAGGTGTGTTAATAAGTAATCGCCTGCCTCCCCCAGCCACCATCTTTCTCCACCACCAACCCCATCCACCGCCCCCCCCAACATGCCAGCTAGAAGGAGAGGGTTCTGGAAGCAAAGGGAAAGCAAGATCAATTTGACTGTCAAATATTTCCTCCATAATGAGAAATCAGAAGCAGCCATTGCTCTTGAAGGATTGTCCAACTATAAACATCAGCCCAGTTTTTCTCCCTGCACAAATGATACCGGGACTGTTGGTATTTCCAGCAACATTTTGATCCTGATTCCCAGTAACTGCCATGTTCTGCACTACGTATTTATAGCATTGTTCATCTTCTCCCCCTCTTCTCTGCCCTCAGTCATCTCCCTTAGAAGATCAGATGTGGTTAACATCCATTTATCACTCTTGGACAACACCACCGCCAGTCTGGAACAAGTTTGGTCTCTGCACTGTCACTAACAATCCCACTCCTCCCCCTAAAATATGCATATTTGCTCACTATTCTGATTGTGAGGAAGGGCTCTTGAACTGAAACGTTAACTGTTTTTCACTCGACAGATGCTGCCCAAACTGCCGACTGTTTCCACCATAACCTCAATGCATCTCCTGAAGATGCCACAAAACCAATGATGCTCCTCCAACTGCATAACTCACACATCACCCCCTCCCTGCTCAATCTTCTCATTCCCACGCAACTCCTTTACCTTGACTAAAACCCAAGTACAATCCAAAATGTATAAAGAAATAACCGCAAAGTGTGTTAGGATTGGTAGTATTAACATGTATCACTATTGAAAGGGGGAAAAGTCGTTACGAGCTGGATCCGAGGGAAAATGGAGAGGTGAAGGGAGGGAGGAAATGGGGTGTAAGAGAAGAGGAGGCTGGGCAGTGGGAGAAGGTAGGTGGGCAGCAAGGGGCCGTGTGGAGAAGATGAGTGACAGGTGAGGAAGTACCAGCGCTCAGGGTGGGAGGCAAATAGGTCATAGAGGGGTAATAGGTCACAGAGGGAGGAGACAGAAGGCATGGTGCAGAGGAAATGGGGCACTTTGGGTAAGACTGCACAGTGGGAGCAGATTCAAGATTGTTAGAATGAAATGATTGTTACTTCGGATGCAAAGCAACATAAAAAAATACATATCCCAATAAAAACAAAAACAGTAAATATAAATAATTCTATACATCACAATGTACCAGCAACTGTTATATACATGAACTGATTGTATGTACATAAATTGATGCTAGGTGATGTATATGCAGTGGAAGGTGGTATGGTGGGTTAATGGGTGGTGTTGATCAAGCTGATGGCTTGAGGGAAATAACCGATTTTAAGTCTACGTGTGAATGCTGCAGTGCCTCTTCTCTGATGGGAGTGGGACACAATCCATAAGGTGGGTGGGTGGAATCCTCCATGATATTGTTGGCCTTTTTCGGGCACCTCGCTGTATATGTGTCCTTGATATTGGTTGAGATGGAATGAGGTAGGGAGGATCGAGGAGAGGGATGGCATGAGGTGCTGGGGAGCAATGAGGCAGTGCAGGGAAATCGTGATAGTGATAGGGATATAGGATGGTGATGGGGAAACATGGGGGAGATGGGTTAGTACAGGGGAGCTCGGGGTTACTGGGAGAGACAGGATGGAGAAATGATAGCATGGGGCACTGGGGTTGGGACAATACGGAACATTGAGGAGGAGATGGGAGTTCAAGGGGAGATGAGAACATGTAGGGCAAAGAGAGGGCAATGCAAATCAGAGCAATCGGACGGGAAGGAAGTGGTGTGGGGAAGACTGGTCAAGGCAGAGGGAGATGGAATGGTGTAGAGGTCAGGATCTGAGCAGTAAGATGGGGCATCTGGGTCCCATCCCTAGATTTTATGCTTGGGGTAAAACGCCAAAATGCACTACTTCAGCTGCCTAATATCTGTACTGACATTGCACTTCAGGCAAAATGATTCTGGGAGATTGTCCTTTGGCTCATAATACTGAGAGCTCTGAAAATGACTACAGGAACAATGGAAAATGCAGAGCAGTGGACTCTATGCATCACAGGCACATCCCTTCCTGTCATCTGTACTGACTGAAGGAGGCAATATCTCTTCCCACAGCTACCTTTGGGCAGGAGATACAAAAGCCTGAAGTCCCATACCACAGGCTCGAGAACAGCAACTTCCCTTCAACCATTCTGTTCTAGAACTGACCAGCAAAACCTTAATGACCAGTTTGGCACTACGATGACATTACACTAAAATGGGCATTTTTGTTTTGTTCTGTTTCATTCTTGTAAAAATTTAGTATGATTTATATTTAATTTACACTTTTTTTGTGAATCCTGCTTATGTTGCTGCAAGAAAGTTTTTCATTGCAGCTGTGCATAGATGTACATGTGCAGATGACAATAGATTTGGCTTGTCTTACACACTTACAACCCCAAAGGCACTTCAGAAATATGAGTACACAGAATAGGTACATTTCACACCCTCAAGGAATGAGACTTCTGCTGCCAATCAAATACCTTGGCAGAACAGACTTCATTACAATTGCGGAAAAAAAAAGTGGCTAGTTTGGACACAGCAAGGCAAGTCCAAACAGGGTGAGTAAAAGTGTTGGCAAGGCCATCGAGGAGAACGTAGGACCTTTTATACCGATTGCATTAAAGATACAGGGTCTAGTTTTAACACCAGGTCTCAAAGACAACACTCACCAGACAGCATCGCACTCTTCTAGAGCAGGTGTGTATAAACTTGGTTTGTCTGCCTAGGTATATGGTGTCTTGCCCAGAGGTAAGTGCACTGCCCAGACAACTGATGCTGTTTTGGAAGGATAACAATTTTCTTTAATGTCAGTTGGCCCCAAGACTGAGGGAGAGAGGGAGAGAGGGAGAGAGGGAGAGAACAAAGCAGCTCCACCCAGCAGTGGATGTGTTCATGACTGGAGGGCTCATAGGGCAGGAAGGTAGTTCCACTAATTTAAATTATCTCTGCAGTTCTGGCATAAAAAGGCCAGGTTTTGCAATGAACTCGGGCGAGCTGGGGGGGGGGGGTGGAGAGAGAAGAGTATGAAAGAGGGGGAAGAGGAGCCCTACTCACTAACCTCCAGCAATGCTAATTAAAAGATCCAGGGTAGGACACGGCAACTTGCCCCCAGGATTAACAATGCCCACCAGATTTCTTCTAGCAAACCAGCACTCAGTTAGTCCTGCACACGCTGGGCAGCGCTTACAACCATACAACCTTACAGTCTCACCTCATGAGATTTGATCATTCCGGCACGCTTCCAAGACCCCACTCAGAACCTACCACTGTACTCCAACAGTGGAGTGTGCGCGTCTTTGCGGGGGGTGGGGGTGGGAAGAGGGGAGTATAAATGGACACAGGGACCCCTGTACACTGAGCAGGTTTCCTCTGCACAGTGTCAATTGATTCAACCCGAACTGTAAAATGCAACAAATACCCCTCCTCTCTTCTTCATTCCCTCCCCCTCACCCCACCTTCAATCCCTCTCGAAATTCAATGAGCAAACCGTGAGAACATTGATCCCTAACCTCGCCACAACAAAGGCAGTTGCCGAAAACTACTCCACGGTAAAAATGCCCTGCAGAGCACACGGCAGTCATCCTTCTGCGGTAATCGCTATTGTCCTCGCACCCGTGGCTCTGATAACATGGGAGTGTGGGAGGGGGTGGGTGGGGAAGAGGGGCTTTGACTTCAAACAGCTAAAATCAAAGCTGTCCAAGGGGCCAACACCGAGAGTGGGGGACCACCCCCATAGAAGGGTTTGCCCGCTGGTTGCCACCAGCTCCTGCCAGAATGGCCTGGTAAACCCATCCATTGTCAGAAGACACAATGGGACCTGCCTGCTAACTCCCAGATGACATTTTTTTTTAAATTCACGCAGGAAAAAAACGAAGCCACATGGCATTCCTCTTGAACAAAAGGATCTCAGCCTGGTAGAGTTTAGAGGCTTTCTTTTGAGTGAAAATGGGGTTTCTCCTTTCTGTCCATCCTACAAAACGCCCCACCAAACCCAGACAATGTTTTAGTCTGGCAATTAAAACTGGAATTTAGGAAACAGCCACGCTGCTTGCTCATCGCTCCAGCCAGTTCCCTTCCCTCCACGTTGGGCAGTTCAGACCTGTTTGGGTCGAGCTTTTTCGCTGGGGCTGGGCCGTTTCTAAATCGCATCTGACCCCGACAAAAGAGTACGCCAAGTGCGCACTAGTAGGGGATTTTCATGCTCCGCACACTCGGCCTCAACTCCAAAGCCCCATCCGACCAACACACGTAGATAATCCAAAAATAACCTTTAACTTTCCAGTTCTCAACAAATAATCAGATCACCAGGCAAACCAAACTGTGAAGAGTTCCACTTTATTCCCAATCCCATTCCGCCAGCCCAATCCTCCCCAATGCAATTCACATCAATACATTAGTTTTATTTTTAAAAGATACTCATCCTTCCCAACCCCGAGCAACTAAAGTGCCCTTCAGAAGAGTTATCAGCCTCTCCTTTTTGACTGTGGTATCTCAAGCGTCTCCCTAGCGATCGCTCTTACCGGAGATTTCATTTGAAGGCACCCCGGTCACTGCGAATCCCTTGGAACTGTAGAGATACCTCATGTCGGAGCAACTCCGGGGTCTCTGGTCCCCGTGAACGATGGAGACGAGGTACCCCAGGAAAGGCAGGCTGAATGAAATCCACACCATCTTCACACGAGCGATGAACAGTGTGTATGTATCTTACAAACCCAAACAGAGAAAATCCGAAAACGAGATAAAGCAGGATCCGGTCAGTCAGAATCTCATAAGCTCGATGCGACCGAAATAATAGTTTCCCAATCCGCTGCTGGGAGCGGGGGGTGGGGGTGAAATCCAAAATGTTCTCTTCTTCCCTCAAAATAAAAAAAAAGGCTTTTGACTTGTAATCTTCGATGAAGAAACCTGTTTCAATCCATCTCAAGGATTTGCAGATGTAAACGGATTCATTGTCACAGAAAAATCCACAGCTCCCACACACTAACAGACACACATAGACACACAAAGAATGCCGCGGACAAAATACTGTTCCAAAATAAATAAACACAATCCTTGGATGTTTTTTGCCCTCTTATTTCCAGACCTATTCTGTTTGTTTGTCTGTTGCTGCGCGGATGGTATAAAATCCGCGGAGTAAATGAAGTGTGGAGACGGAGGTGGTTGGTGGATGAAGTCTCCCACCTTACACAGACAGAACGAGAGGAACTGGAACTGCCCCCGTCTCTTTCTGTGCAGAATGCGCGCTACGGAGCCTTGCAACCCCGCCTCCACTCCCTCTTCCCCTCCCCATCTGACACAGGATGTTGCGAAAGGCTTAGCTTCAGCCAATGAAAAAGAAGCGAAGCTTTATCAAACCCCTCCCCTGTTTTTTATTGTCACTGATTCC